>NW_017619254.1:3085000-3685000 GCF_001879475.1 Ipomoea nil | reverse complement strand
ACCAATTCAAGAACAGGATTCAACTACACAAAAAGAGATCCGATAACATTAACTATGTATCATCAGATTGCAAGAAATATTTTACAAAATAAAAAATTTCTCTAAGACACAAATTTACAAACAAATCAGATGAAATCCAGTTAAGTCTACAAAGAAAATCAGGGAAAATCGATGTTTGAGCGCCAAAGCCTTTGAAAAAGTAACCCTTTTATAGATGTCGGATACATATATATATAGTATATGGATCCATATATAAACGTAAGTGTATATGTACCCTGGGTGGAGATGGTGGAGATCGAGAGAGGGAAGAGGTCCGAGAGAAGCGATCGAAGAGAAAAATATATACGCGATGGATGAGAAGGGGAAGACTTTTGTACTCCCAATGGGGTATTTATAGTGAGTGACTGGTTAAGCCGACTTCTAGCCGGTCTAGGAAACTTCTAACCGGCTATTGCCAGTTGCCACATGTGATGGGTTTGCGGTGTCGTTTATGTGTCGTTTATGACATGAGCTGATGTATGTTATAAAACTTTGGATTATGGCCTGTTTGAGTGTTTGTTGGGCCTGGGCTGATATTATTTAGTCGTTATATTGTGAACCGCGGTGCACATGTACCGCGATCAAAACGGCACTGTTTCTTTAAGTAAAGAAACGATGCACCGTTAGTGTTAACGGAATACGTATTTTTTTGTATGTTAATTACCAACAGACACTACAGTATATTTAAATTGACACTGCCTCACGTATTATTTTATATTATCAAATGAAACTGCAGTTATATCAAAATGATACTGTAGTTGTAGTGAAATGAAACTGCAGTGGATATAAAATGAAACTGAATAATATTTCACATATTTGAGTGTATATTGTACAATGAAGTTGTAATTATATCAAAATAATCATGTAGTTGTGTTTTAATAAAACTATAGTTTATATAAAATAAAATTAAATAACATTTTCACATATTTGAGTCTATAAATATCGAATGAAACTATAGTTATATCGAAATTAAATTGTATTTCTGTTGAACTGAAACTGCAGTGTATACAAAATGAACCTGAATAAGAGAGTTACTTTTTGCGAAAGGGTGCGGAACGGCGGGAAACAGATGCCGTTTCTTTTAATTAAACAAAACGACGTCGTTTTGATGCGTGGTGTATAATCGATTATGCACCGCAGTGCACGATATAATTTGCCGATATTATTGTGTTCAAAATCCTCATATCTTCCCTTTTTAGTGACGTGCCACAGTTATACCATGGACCCAGATTTAAAATACATAATTTATATACTGAATGTTTACCATTTACATATTGAATGTTCACAATTTGAATTGGTATTGAATTTTATTATCGAACAAGTTATCACAGGCATATTGTGCGAATAGTCTGATACTCAATATGTATTTTGAAATTAGTGTTTCAGAATTTATCAAAATATCATTCTGTACTGTATCCTAGTGTATATTAATGCAAGATTATCAAAAATTTCAATAATGCATAACTAACTTATGGCATAAATATTGAATTAACTGGTGCAATGACAATTTTAGAGGAGCGTACCGTCACTGAATAGTACCCTAAGCATAGTTTTTGCAACACAAATTTTTGGCGTGATCCATGCTTCATCTTGTTGTCACTTCGACTATAAATAATTTTTTGATTTGATGAATTTATTATTTGATATAGTCACCTAGACCCTAGTGTGTTTCACTGAAATTTTAGTGCCTTGACGCAGTGCACCTTAAAAATATAACCAAATCATCCTTCCCCTAAAAGACAATGATAATGGGCATAGTTTATCATATGTGTTGAATATATACTATAAATTAGATGTACTGTTTTATCAATACACAATGCGCAATTCTAATTAATTGACAAAATTCATCACGATTTTAATTAATTGACCAAATTCATAAATTTTATATTGTATTTTTTTTTTTAATACACTCTAACATATTCATAATGCATGTTTAATAATTATTATGTCAATTAATCGTAACATGTTGTAATATTGTGTCTATTAGTTCTTAACTGGTGAATTTGCAAGATAGATAGTATCAGTATAATTAACAGGGAAAAAGAAATTGCAAAGAATAATCGGCAAAGATGAATAATAGAGAAACCCCACTCAATATCATTATCATTAACAAATCCTTTATATAATAAAGCTATATGGTTTGGGAAATATTTAATGTTACAATTAATGCAACAACATCCTTTATTATTAAAAAAAAAAAAGCACAACATTTAAAAAATAAAATAATTATATATTATATAATCATATAAAAAATATACTTTTGAAAAATAAAATAGCTATATATTATTTAATCATATAAAAAATGTGTTCAATTAGAGTTTAAATTTACACCTATAAAATTTAAAATTTGCTTTCCAAATGTAATTATCTTAGTTATTGTTCGTATTGTGAAAATTATAATATAGATGAAATACAATTAAGAATAAATCAATGTAATTATGTAAATTTTCTCTATAAATTTATTTGAATATGCATATAATTAGAGATTATATTAACCATACAAAATTATAATTATAATTATAATTATAATTGTAATTTTGTATTCTATAAAAATAATAAATACTTGATCAATGGAAGCTCAAAAATATTTTTATATTAAATAATTTAAAATATTTTAGTTTTTTTATTTTTTATTTATATTTATAATAACATAATTTTTTTCGTGCATCGCGCGGGTGAATTACTAGTATATATATGAATTAATTTCACTTTTGGTCCCACAACTTTTGATGTTCTATCACTTTTGGTGCACAACTTTAAATTTTTTTAATTTTGGTGCATAACTTTGTTATTTTTATCAATTTTGGTCCTTTCGGCCAAATTGACAGCTAAATGTTGCTGAATTTTATATTGTTAGGGGTAAAATCGTCATCCCAAGGAAACATCTTCAGTATCTAAACAAAATCACCGTAAAATCATATCTATAGGTGTTTGATGATGAGAATAATGGGGAAGATGAGCAGAAACCAGACAGATCTATGGGATTTATAGTTTCGAGCATTGGAAAACTCTTCTTTTCCTCTTAATATGATTTTTCTTTTGTTTAAATATTGAAGATCTTTCCATGTGATGACGATTTTGCCCATAAAATATAAAATTCGAAAATATTTTACCGTCAATTTGGCTGAAAAGACCAAAACTGATAAAAATAACAAAGTTAGGCACCAATATTAAAAAAATTTAAAATTATATACCAAAAGTGATAAGAACTCAAAAGTCGTGGGACCAAAAGTGAATTTAATTCTATATATATTACATGAAAGATCAGTTACAAAACATCACCATAAATTCACCTAAATATAATAATATAATAATAATAATATATTATTATTATTATTATTATTATTATTATTATTATTATTATTTTGTAATAACAAATTTCACTTTAATTTCACCTTATTCTTTTTCTACTTCATAAAATTACAAATTCATTTCTACCATAATTTCATCTTTCCAGCCAAAGGCCTTGTAAAATTTCCTTCCTTCTCTTCTACTACACATAGCCACCATTGACTCGAATAGTCTGCCCGTTGACCCACTCGCCGCCGTCACCGGCCAAGAACGCAACCACCGGAGCTATGTCCTCCGTCGTCCCAAGTCTACCCATGGGGTTCTCGTCTATTACCCTCTGTATTACCTCCTCCGATTTCCCCTCGAAGAACATCTCTGTCGCCACCGGCCCCGGCGCCACGCAGTTGGCGGTGATCCCCGTCCCTTTGAGCTCTTTAGCCAGAACCTTCACCATCGCTTCTACCGCCGCTTTCGAGGCCGCGTACGCCCCGAAGCCAGGCCTCAGCGCCACCGCCGTGGAGGAAGTGAGGCAGATAATCCTCCCGCCGCCGCCGCGCTTTATCCTGTTGGCAGCTTCCTTGCAACAGATGAACGCGCCGCGCGTGTTGATGTTAAAGGTCTTATCGAAATCCTCGATCGCGGTGTCGGCGACGGAAGGGTACTTGGAATCCAGAACGCCGGCTGAGTTGACCAGAATGTGGACTGGCGAGTTGAAAGCCGACTCGGCCGCGTCGAAGAGGGACTTCACTTGGACTGGGTCGGAGACATCGGCTCTTACGGCGATTGCCCGCGGCGAATTGGCACCGCCATCGGCCGCAGACGCCGCTGAATTGAGTTGGGAGACGACGGCGTTCGCCAGATCTGGGTTGGTGGTGTAATTGACGACGAGTTTAGCACCAAGCGAAGCCAAATGGAAGGCAATGGCTTTGCCGATTCCTCGCGACGAGCCCGTGACGATGGCAACTCGATCTTTTAACGGCAAGGCTGGGCTTGACTGCTTGACCACGCTGCTTCCTTCGGCCATGAGAATCGGCGGCGGCGGCAGACCTAATTGATAATGGAAATAGGAATAAAATGGGAAATTTGGCAATAATTGCAGAATATAATATAATAAGTTATAAAGAGCATTTTGGCACGGAATGCCACGGATAAGATCGTGTAGGCCTGTATATATTGATAAGAGTCCACTAGTTCTACATGTACTCCCAATTTATACTCTTATTTCGTACTCTCTATGGCTCGGGACCCAGGAGTCGGCTCGACCCGAAGGTCGGCACAGGTAGGGGGTCGATTTAACTAGTCGTTATTCTTACATTATCACCCATAAAACCTATTTACTACCCTATTATTACCTAATCATTATTCCAAATGACTGAACCCCAACCCTAAGGGCCCCCCACACCCTACTTACTAACTAGCCGTCAGACACTTTATCAACCAACTTAATACCCATAACTCCCTAATTATCACCCATCAATACCCTACTAATGGTCCAACAGACACTTTTGGGGGATGAGCTAGCTATAAAAAGGAGAAGAAGAGCACAAGGAGGGAGGCACTCATTCATCTACATGTGGGAGGACTCTCCCAAGTACTATTCTCCCACTCACTACTCTTTCTCCTTTAAGATAAGACCTCATTCATTCATACATACAATCTT
Organism: Ipomoea nil; assembly: GCF_001879475.1. Taxonomy (NCBI): domain Eukaryota; kingdom Viridiplantae; phylum Streptophyta; class Magnoliopsida; order Solanales; family Convolvulaceae; genus Ipomoea; species Ipomoea nil. The sequence continues at coordinate 3,680,010 of NW_017619254.1, read as the reverse complement.
CCTACACCACTCTCCCAAGAGAAGGCAATTCATATACACAACAAGAAGATTATCAAGAAGACTCCATTCTACCACAAAGAAGCATACTCCATCTCTATATACAAAGTATAGCTCCTTCCCTACACAATATTCTCATACTACATGTAGAAAATAGCTCTACAATATGTACAAAGATACCTACAAAATGCATAGTGGAGTTAGGCTTGGCACCGCCCAAAAAGGCCCGTGGTTTTCCTTTCGGTTTCCACGTACAAAAAGCATTGAGTTATATTCGTTCTATTTATTTTTCTATAAGCCGCATGTGAAAGGTGAATCCACCGACCGAGGTTGTGTTGGACCTCCCTGGGCCTGAAAACCCAAAAACCAACAGTTGATGTGACATGTTTTTTTTTTGGGTCATATTTTATAGGAGTTAATTACCAAAATGGTCCCTTGACTATAGCGAAATTACCAATTTGGTCCTTGGCTATTTTTTAAACCAATTAAGTCCCTCAACTTTAAAAATTTTAACCAATTTGGTCCTCCGTTTGTTTGACCTTTAACTTGGGACCAAATTGGTAATTTCGCTATAGTCAATGGACCATTTTGGTAATTAACTTTAAGAATGGACAATTTGGTTTAGTTTTCTCGAACCGAACCGAGCCGAACTAGTTTAGTTCGGTAATATACCGAACAATCGAACGGTATTGGATTCTTGTATACCAAACGGTTCGATAAAAAACCGATCCGAACCGATCCGAATTGTTCGGTAAAAAATTGAACTGAACCGAATATCGTTTGATTTTTTTATAATAATAATAATAAATAAATAAATAAATAAAAATTAAATCCAAGTCCCTTGCTGCTTGCTTTGCCGTTCAACTCATATTCTTACGGGTATCTCTTGTAAATGTTTTATTTGATTTCTTTATGGTTTGTTATCAAAAGTTCTATATTATGTGTTATGGGGTTTACATAGTCCATATCCAAAGTATAATATATAACAAAATAGTAATCCAAAGTTCAAACAGTATTCGGTTCGATTTTTACCGAACAATTCAATTCGGTTCGAGTTTTACCGAATCGTTTAGTATACAAGAATCTATTACCGTTCGGTTGTTCAGTATATTTTACCCAATCTAACTAGTTTGGTACAGTTTAGTTCGAGAAAACTTAATCGAATTGCCCACCTTTAAAGTTAATTATCAAAATGATCCCTTGACTATAGCGAATTACCAATTTGGTCCCAAGTTAACGGTTGACTAACGGTCAAACAAACGGAGAACCAAATTGGTTAAGAATTTTAACGTTGAGGGACTTAATTGGTCAAAAAAATAGTCATGGACCAAATTGGTAATTTCGCTATAGTCAAGAGACCATTTTGATAATTAACTCTATTTTATAGTCAAGATTCAAGAGTGATTTTGGAAGTTTTTTTCCTTAAGATAAAATATAGAATTGTCCACTCCAGATGCTCTTATATATTTATTTACTATGTACAAGGAGTCCCTTTATTTTGATAAGTTGATTTCATACTAACGTTGATGAGACTCACTCATTGGTCTTGTGATAAATTATTTTACCGCTTAGATGGAACCATGAAAGAGAGAGGCTGACTTAGAGGGGAGATAGGGAGGTGAAAGAAAATTGCAGGTGTTTATTAACAAATTTAAAATTTTATTTAGGAATAAGGGTCAAATAGGCCACTGAACTGCACACCAAATTACAATTAGGCCATTAAACTAAAAAAAGATACAATTAGGTACCTGAACTGCACAAATTCATGCAATTAGGTCTAAAATGACCTGTTTACCTGCTAGGTAGGTTGCGAATTTTAAAAATAATTTTTAAATTAATTTTAAACAAAAAATTAATTAATTAAAAAAAAACAGAACGGCCGGAGACGAAATCGTCTCCTAAGGGACGAAGACCTTCGTCTCCTGCCATGGAGACGAAGGTCCCTTCGTTTCCCTGCCATGGAGACGGTTTTTAAATTAATTTTTTGTTTAAAATTAATTTAAAAATTATTTAAAAAATCCACAACCTCCACGTCAGCAAAGTATCAAGTAAACAAGTCATTTTAGACCTAATTGCATGAATTTGTGTAGTTCAGGAATCAATTACACTTTTTTTTTTTTTGAGTTCAATGGCCTAATTGCAACTTAGTGTGTAGTTCAGTTGCCTATTTGACCCTTATTCCTTTTATTTATAAAATAAACTTTTGTATCTTTATTTATTACTCGGTTACAATATGTCACTATTGTAGACTCTTTTAATATCTTCTAAGCATGCACCATACAATATGCCACTTTTGACTTGTAAGACTCATGCGCCGGTACCTATACCTCTAGCTTCATTATCAGTTAGCCAGGTCAGCGTAAGAGTTTGAATTCATCATCAATGTATACAATTTTATAAGTTTTTGTTTTAATTAAAGATATATTTATCAAACTATAAAATCATATCTTGAATTTAAGTTTTTTACTCTTTATAAAATAGAATGTGACTCTTTAGAGCAACGTCAATAGTGTTGATTTTTTGAAAGTTTTACAATACCAAATAGGAAAGAGAAGGGGGAGAAAAGAGAAAAAATAGAAGAAAAAAAAAGAGTAAAAATTTAATGCCATTATATTCATGCGCCCAACGCATACCTGTGACACAGCTTGCGTTTCATCAATTCTAATGAGTCCAAAAAAAAAAAAAAAAAATCTTATTTGCACTAATAAAAACCACTAAAAACTCTTCCTGTTGGTTTTTGGGTTTTCGGGCCCAAGGAGGTCCAACACAACCTGTGGTTGGTGGATTCACCTTTCATAATAAGGCTACTAAAATAGAAGAAATATGACTCGATGATTTTTACGTGGAAACCGAAAGGTGAAAACCACGAGCCTTTTTGGGCGGTGCCAAGCCTAATTCCACTATGTATTTTGTAGGTGTCTTTGTACATGTTGTATGGCTATTTTGTATATAGAGATGGAGTATGCTCTTTTTGGTAGAATGGAGTCTTCTTGATAACCTTCTTGTTGTGTATGTGAAATTGCCTTCTCTTGGGAGAGTGGTGTAGTATTCTATGAGAGAAAGGATGGTGAGTGGGAGGATAATATTTGGGAGAGTCCTCCCATGTGTGTAGGTGAATGAGTGGATCCCCCATTTCTTCTTGTCTTCTCCTCCTTTTATAGCTAGTCCATCCCCAAAAGTGTCCGTTGGACCATTTAGTAGGGTAGTTAATAGGTATTAACTTGGTTATTAGTGGGGTAATAAGTGGGAGACTTAATAGGTAGCCTTTATTTGGGGGTTATGGATGAGGTAGATAAATAGGACTTTTAAGGGTAGATAATTAGGAATAACGGCTAGTTAGTCCGACCCTCTACCCGTGCCGACCTCCGGGTCGGGCCGACTCCTGGCCCAACCGACTCCTCGGTTTGGCTCGTATCTCTTTTGGTCTTGCTCCATTTTCTTCTTGGGCTTCCCTTCTTTGTCTGGGCTTTATCTCTTTTCTTCTTGGGCCCCGAGCCCACGGGGTTCACACCCCATCACTTCCCTCACAATTCATGCTTAAGTTTTTAGATCTGAAAAATACCCTTTAAAAACCTCTAATAAGATTGCTCTTAAATTTTAATATGACATATCATTGCATTAACTTGTTACAAACTATTTTAAATTATCATGTTAACTATTTAAAATTACCCAGCAAATATATATGTGGGGCCATCACATAGCATACGGGCACAAGGCAATTTTTTTTTTTTTTTTTAAACTCACAAGGCAAATTTGAACAAGAACGTATTATAAAAAGTCCCTACCATTTGACTATAAAAAGTTCTTAGCGGATCCGTACATTTATTTAGTTACCAAAAAAAAAAAAAAAAATTGTCGCATGGAAAAAAAAAAAAAAAAAAGATTTTGTCTACAGGGTTGATCACACAAAGCCACCGTTAACCCGAATAACCTGTCCGTTGATCCACTCACCACTGTCACCCGCCAATAACGCAACCACCGGAGTTATGTCATCCGTCTGCCCCAGTCTCCCTAACGGCGTTAAATCCATAAGCCTTTTTATCATCTCCTCCGTCTTCCCCTCGAAGAACAACTCCGTCGCCACCGGCCCAGGCGCCACGATGTTGGCCGTGATCTTTGTCCCCTTCAGTTCTTTGGCCAATATCTTCACCATCACCTCCACCGCCGCCTTTGACGCCGTGTACGTAGCGTATCCGGGCAACAACGCCCCCACCGTCGAGGTGGAGAGGCAGATGATCCTCCCTCCGCCGCCGCGCGTGATCCTGCTCGCCGCTTCCTTGCAGCAAACGAACGCGCCGCGCGTGTTGATGTTGAAGATCCTATCGAAATCCTCGACCGGGGTGTCGACGATCCTAGGGTACTTGGGATCGGCCACGCCGGCGGAGTTGACCAGGATGTGGACCGGCGAGTTGAACGCCGACTCAGCCGCGTCGAAGAGGGATTTCACCTGAGCCGGGTCGGAGACGTCGGCTTTGACGGCTATGGCTTGCAGTGAATTTGAATTTATTTGGGAGACAACTGTATCGGCTTGGGCTGAGTTGGAGGTGTAATTGACTACTACCTTGGCGCCGAGTGACGCCAAATGGAGAGCAATGGCTCTGCCTATTCCCCGAGACGAACCGGTGACGATGGCTACCCGATCTTGGAGTGGAAAGGGCTGCTGGACGGCGGCGCTGCTTCCTCCCTCGGCCATTGTCGGCTAAATGACAAGGAAAATGTATGAGAACTTTATTGCAGGGTAGTAGCAGAACGTGAAGGCGGATATATAGGGTGGCGGCCGGCGGGAGAGAGAAGCCACCTCATTGCTCACATCACTACTCAATTAAGATGGCAACGTGCATGTAGTTGACTTTATCAAATGACTCATGAGTGATGACTGATACACATTAAAATACTATGTGTACCCCTTTTCTACTCTACATATATTTTGATGTAGACATTTGTATTGAGACTTGAAGAAAGTACTCCCCGCCACATTTAAGAGTAACATTTAAGAATAACTCGGATACGCATATATGACACTCGACCGTTTGGATTGCATTGAATAAGGGTAATTCTACATATACTCCTATTTTACACTCTTTATTGACATTGCATGCCTTGATATTGCTTAATTTAGTAGTGCCCATGATGTTTATCTTTCTTTTTTTTTTTTCCTCCCTCCAATCAAATTTGAACACAAATAAGAGTACAAATTGAGAGTACATCTAGTATTTTTGATTGAATAATACTCCATGTTCAAAACTTTATGGTGGGCTCGGTCCTAATAAAATCATCAATACTTTACATAAATGCACTTTTATATCGTAAAATATGTGTTTACATAGTTTATTTTTGAACTTTTACTTGTTTAAAGTATATATTTTCATACATTATGGTTTTTTTAAAGTAATGTTACATTAATTTTTTTTAAAATAATTTATGCACAAACTCAAGTAATTCAGGTGAAATTTGATTTGTTCATGGGTTGTAAATTATAAATGTTACAAAATACAAATATTTTATAATAATTTGTCAAAGTTTAGAAGTTTTAATTATTTCTATACATAATTCGATATAATTGTTACAAAACATAAATATTTGTGTTTTTTTTACTATATTTTAAAAGTTTGAACAATATATAATTGCCATAAGACGTAAATGCTTGTGTTTTTTCACCAAATTTTAAGGATTTGTATATGTTTGTCAAAGAGAATTATTCAATTAAACCAAACAAAATAAAGAAAAAATGAATGAAGTAACAAATAAAATATTTGGATGAAAACCTGCCACCACAACTTAAAAGGTGGGTAAATTCGCATGTATAATAACCCATAAGGTCATAAATATTTGGAGATAGTTCGATGAGGCTAGCTGAAGTGATATATATTTTGATGTAAAGTCAGTACTTCCGAGCCGAGTGGGGATTTGATTTCCACAGAGAACATCTTCTTCTTCTTTGGAGAAAAAACAGTAAGGTGAGGATAGCGGTGGAATTAAGGAGAAAGAATTAAAATTGAAGGGTACCCTCCAATTTGATCAAAGGGAAGACAGTGAGACAGAAATTCTTGCCCGAAAATGCGGAAGCTCAATCCATTCTATAGCCCCACTGTCATAAAATCTTTAATACAATTTGATTTCTTTCCCTTTTCAGAATCTCCATTTTCCCATTTTCGAGGACTATTTTAGTTAAGGCACGAGTTTTTGGTAATTCATGAGCTATTCTTAGACGATGAACCAAGAATCCGGAGGTTGAAGCTTGAGATGGTGAAGGGTTCATCACTGATACGCAAAGGTTAAAGGTATGTTGAAGCTCTTTTTTTTTAGCCAATTCCCATGTTTAGTTCAAGTTTTTTGCAGATTTGAAGAGTCTAGCTTTAAAGAAATCTTGTTTAGTAGCGATTGCTTATGAACGAACACCCGAACTTCCATATATGCATCTGAACTTGCAGAATTTTTGAATCTTCCCATTTATTTTATGAGTGGGTGTGTTGTATTTGGCGAAGTTTTACTAATGCTGATCTGATTTCATTGCAAACTCTTAGTGAATGGAATGGGAATTTTGTTGGTGAAATACCCAGTTATGGTTGTTTAGAAATGATCTTACCCATAAAAGACGAAATTCTCTCATAAATCGCAGTGACTCAGCAGTCAATTAGGTTGGAGGGGTCAGTGCGAGCTCACCACATTGGTTGTGGGTCCCACACTGCGGCTACCAAGGTTCGATCATGTGTCTTTATCCACAATCTACTATCCAGGATTCCAGGAACCAACTAAACTGCCTATGCGGGCTGTTTAGAAATGATTTGACATAGGGTTAAGGGATAGTACTAACTGAATTTGAGTACAAGAAAATGTGGTTTATGATAATGGTGGTCTTTGGTTGAAATTTATTGTGGTGTGATTAGGGTAAATGATGGGAAGAAGTCTTAGCCCTATACTTAGGAAAGAGTTGGAGAATCTTGACAAGGATGCAGATAGTAGAAAATCAGCCATTAAAGCTTTGAAGTCATATGTGGGAGAGTTGGATAGCAAGGCGATCCCCCTCTTTCTTGCCAAGGTTTCTGAGACCAAGGAGACGGGTACTTCATCTGGTGAATGCACAATCTCGCTTTATGAGGTTCTTGCTCGTGTCCATGGACCGAAAATCCTCCCTCAGATTGATAACATCATGGCCACCATCATCAAGACCTTGAGATCGAGTGCAGGGTCGTTTGCTCTTCACCAGGCTTGCTCGAAAGTGGTGCCAGCTATTGCTAGGTACGGGATGGACCCCACAACTTCAGAAGAGAAGAAGCGGTATATCATTCACTCTCTTGCTAAGCCCCTTTCAGATTGTCTTTTGGCCACTCAGGAGGGCTTATCGTCGGGAGCTGCTCTATGCTTGAAGGCTCTTGTAGAGACAGACAATTGGCGGTTTGCTTCAAATGAGATAGTGAATGAGGTCTGCCGAACTGTTTCTGGGGCATTGGAAAAGCATGCTCAGGCGGGTCCCCACATGGCCCTCGTAATGTCTTTGGCTAAACACAATAGGTTACTTGTTGAAGCCTATGCCAGATTGTTGATACGATCTGGATTACGTGTTCTGAAATGTGGGAATGGGGAGGGAAATTCTCAAAAACGTTTGTTAGCCATTCTTATGATCACCTCCCTGATGAGGTGTTTGGACCCCAGAAGCATATTTTCTGAGCTGGGAATGGTTATTGAACACCTGGTGATGTGTCAATCAGATAAGATGCAATTTGTCAGAGGAGCAGCATTTGAAGCACTTCAATTGGCTAAAAGAATATGTTGTGAGAAAGGCTCAAATTTGGAAAAGGGCATCGAGCCAACCAATGGCTCAAATTTGTGTGAATCCGATGATCAGTCACCTATAACTACATCACCCGAATCAGAGACTGCTGATTCACTTCTTTCGTTTGATCCTATACTCGACTCCTCAAATTCAACCAGTTTGATCTCTCGAGATTTGGGTAGTGATCAAAAGAGTGTGAAGAGGAGACTTTGGAGAAGGTGTGGAAATGGCGCCCTTAAAGAAGAAATTTTGTCACAAGTTGCCCGCCAAATTGCCATTCAGAACTCTGAACAAGATGAGCTTACTACCAATCACGGTGACTATAGTGATCTATTTGCAGGGTATTTTCCAGGAAATGGTCGAAATGGATTTGTCAGGAACAGAACTCCCAGTCCACAGGTATCGTTTTTTTGCAATGTAGTATGAGTATGTGAGAATGGGCCTTGCATTGTTATAATGACTATTTTCGTTTTGCAGAGGTCACGCTCTCATATTAAACCTGAAAATTTAGCAATCTTTACAGCTCCAAGAAACCTCATTTGTTCGGTTCAGGACATAGATCATAGCAGCTTGGATTTTCTTGGAAAGAACACTCGTCCTTCTTCGTGCAAATTGGAGTCCCCTAGGAGGTACAGGGAAAACGGGGAAATAAAATCATCTGTTGAAAGCGAACAGGCTCATCGAAGCTCAGAATCAACATCTTCTTCGACAGAAGATGCGTTGGCTGATACTGAATCTCAATGCTTCACCAAGGCTGAACCTGAAAGTAAGACAAAATCTGAAGGTGCGTATACTCAACAGACTTCAAAATGCAAAATGATCTGTGGGGTTTTAGTTGCTGTGCTTTCCATTCTTGCATTTTTGTTGTGGGATGAGGATCAAGATGGGTTTTACAACCTCGTACCCACCTAAATTTTGTGGTATGCTAGAACTTAGAATTGGATTTTTGTTGCACCATGAGAGTTGGAAGCTGTTCTGTACTTTGATTAGGATGTTTTCTCAATCTGTCCACTTTTGCTTCTCCAAAAACATTCAGGTTTCAGCATCACAAATCACATGCAACTATGTCATTCTGACAAGTACAAAACAGCTATGGGCAACTTAGGTTGGTTTATCTCCTTATCGTTCTTTGCCGGCTAGGGTCAGTTTCATTTTAAACACACATTCTGATGGTAAATCAAAGCTATGCTAATCATCAGATTTCAGCTTTGGTGCTGCATTGATATAGCTACCACCAAATTCTACACAAACATCATCACAATAAGCATATATTGAATTCAAATTGAATCACTTCCAGAGTCAAACTTTATGTCTCAAAAAAAAAAAAAATGGACAAATTATCCCCGATGGAATTGGGAATATGCTTTGGTTAACGACAAATTTGTGGACCCGATCTAAAATAACATTTAGATTATGTATCTACAGTTAATATATTATGGGTATGCATTTAACCGATGTGACTATAAATAAATTGAATGCACATAATATGTTAATTATAGTATACAGAGACAATATCTAATTAACATATTATATGCATGTGTTATAACAATTGTTGTTTAACATACATTGCACTGTCGGCGCAGCCCAGCAGGTACATGGTTGGATTCATTGGACTTGATTACAAACTTTTCATGCCAACTAATTAAGTTTTGTGTCTGTCTCTATTCCTAGTATTTTTTTCAATGAATTAGTGTTCATTCATAGTTTCATAAGGAAAACTAAACCAAAAATTAAAAATTAAAAATATTTACCCCATTATGTATACGTTTTTAGAGTCACTATTAAAAGTTTGATTAATGATTAGTTGAATTATTATTATTTTTGGAAGACAATATATATATATATATATATATATATATATATATATATATATATATATATATATATATATATGATGATGCTGACTGGTGCATGATGAGAGGTGATGAACTAAAGTTGAGCACCTGGTTGCCCTTTGTTTCGGGTCAAACCCGGCCCTATCAAATCTTGCACCCAACCACCCACCCACTAATAATATCACCACTTTTTTTTTTTTTTTTTTTCTCAAAAAATATTTGGCCTGAATAAATTGAACTGACTCCAACTCTCCAAGCTTGATTCATGATTAGTTGTGAACTATCCATTACGAGTTGTGTCCATTATAATTTCATACCGCGTTCATTACACCACCAAGTCATTTTCATCATCATTTCAAATTATATTCATCGCAGTTTTAATTACACTTACCATGGTCTTGAGTCACATTTGTCCTGAACTTGAGTCAAATTTATCAAATTATATATACATGTGTGATAGAGAAAATTAACTAATATTTCTAACGAGGGTAACTTGGTTTTAAATTTAACTTAGTGGCACAATAAGTTTATATATATATATATATATATATATATATATATATATATATATATATATATTTTTTTTTTTTTACGACTTGAGCTACCTCTTTAGTTTGCAAATAGAGAATAATATATATATTATCACCTTCAACCTTTTGTATATTTGAATGCCTCCTATCATTTGTAATAACATACATAGTGATAACTTGCAGTTATTAATCACTCCAAATATAGTTATTTACCTTAATCACGCCGAGCAATACTAGTTTTATTAAAAATATCATTTTCATTCTACCATAAAATATATATATATATTTTTTAAATGTGTGTTTTATTTTTGCAATGACTTTCTAAGTTCGACTTCGCATGAGAGTTATTTATTGACCTTCTTAATTTGAGCCGGTTAGCTAAGAACAACTTAGACTAGTTTACCTCTTTGTGGTCAGTTAGAATACACTTTTAAGTAGCGACCATACATTTTTTATAAACTAAAGATAGATTATAATCTATTTTATACATGTATGGAGCTTTTCTTTTTGCAGAGGATACATACAAAGGAACTAAAATAAAATTTAACTTATATTATTATTTTTAATACATCTATACCTCCAAGCACACGTTCACAGGTAACAAATTGAGCGTGACTGACGGGAAATAAAATGTGTTTGTCCTTTAAACTTCAGCCATTACTTTGACTTTGTAGGTGAACTGCCTACCTCATAAAGTTGTGTACATCATACTATTTTCTTATGGTTAGATGTTAAATATCTTATGCAATATCAATATTTCTTACCGCGATGGCGCGATTTATTTACATATATTAGAGTTATAATTCAAGTCTTATTAAATCTCATCTAATAATTTTTTATTTACTTAGTTATTTGCACTTTGTAAAATCATTCGGTACCTAGTTTTGAAGTCATTAGGTTACTTCTAAACTATTACCAACCTGTCATACAGTAATCTTTAGGACATTTGGGTCCGAGCATTCCCAATAGTTAAGTTTTTGCACAAGTTTTTAAGAGCTAACTAAGAAAGATAAGAGAGGTGAAAAAACAAGAAAAATGAGTTTTTCGAGAAAAAAAAAAAAGGAATGGTTAACGAGCGGCCTCCACGCGCCCGACTGTTTATTTATTTATTTTGGTGGACCCCACTGATCAGAGTAAAAATCAACCTCTTTGGCAAAGATTTAAATCCTTCTCTCGCTTCTACATGTGCTTTAAAATCTGCAAATGTCTCGTCGGTATAACTCTTTCATTCGCTTTGATGTCAAACAAAAATGACATTTGTTACCAATACCAAGCTAATATCTCTACTAGCAATCTTTAATTTATATTCTTATTGCTCAAAAAGTTACGTAAAAAACTACAAGATATATAAACACTAAAAACATAAAAAACAATTTCGAGCATATATAAAATTTAATTTCATAGAATTTAAACCAAGGGTATTGTTGCTACTGTACAAATGAAATATGTTGTTAATATTATCTGTGGGACAAATATAGAAGGAAGATGCATTTTAGGTCGTTGAAGGCAAAGACAAGTTATAAACAGTGTTTACTTTTCAAAAATGAATTATGGATTGGTTGTCTATAGTGGTCCAGACATGGAGGAGGCCAGGAGAGGAGTGTGGCCAGGGGGGTTACTCATGTTTAATCATGTCCATTATGTGCTTTAATTGGAATCAATTACAATAATTCACTTTATTCTCTATATGTTTCAAAATTAACTTAATTAGAATCTATTTCAATAATTTTTAAAATTTTTTAAAAATGCACCCGAAAAAGAAAAGCATAACATAGTATAGCATGTTACATGAATCTCGATCAAACAATTTCGATTAAAATTTGATGGGATAAATAATGGGCATGGGTCAACCTAATAATTAGATTATCATAGCTCAGTTCAATTCAAAAGCACCACAAACGTGTCTCGTGGCTGAAGTACTACGTGAAGCTTCTTGGGCCAATCCATTGGTAGCAACCGACAGGGATCAACCTAAGATGATCTTGCCTTCGCTTTAAAGACTTAACTTGACAAGGAGTATATGGCTAAAGACTTTGCATGCATGAGTGCCAGGAAATGACGACCCTTTAATAACTATAATAACCACAAATGTATAGTGGGGACGTATACCTTAATTGTGAACTTAATATTGAGAATCTAATCATCATGGATAAGTATCATTTGACTCTACTATTGTAATTTCATTATAGTAAAATTAAACTATGACCACATGCATAATTTTTTTTTTCTTGATTTAACGTCATTTTCTCATTGTATCATAAAAAACATGCAATAAGCTAGTAAAGGCGTGCCTCTTATGATTTAGTAACCAATTTACACATATAATTATCTCAAATAATAATAATTTAACACTATAAAATTTTAAAATCAAAATAGAATGTTTACCAAGATTAATAAATTTCAATCATCAAACTTAGCATATATGCCATAAACAAATTCTCTCTTAACTTCAAGAGAGACCATATACATATTCATCAACACTCATCTCTAATTTACATTTAATAATTAGAGACCAACCCAATCCCAAAAAAAAAAAAAAAACAAAAAGCAAACCTTGGCAACAAATTAAAAAAGAAAGAGATTTATCAGTAGCTCAGCACTAACTCGGATGTTTATGCTCATCTCGAGTGGCAGCAAACTTAACTCGACTCGACTTGACTCAGTGTCCAATGAATGGGTGGACCAAACTTAATACTCTAACCTACCCTAATTAATATAATATGGGATAGTTACTAATATTTAATATAATATAATATTTGATTAGTTACCTAATAACCCATAATAATGTAGGTAAGATGTGAATAATAATTAATTAACACGAAGAAATTGAGGATAGTGTGGTGGCGGAAGATGTCCTCGGAGATGCCGACGCCGCTTGTTTCAAGACGACGACGGGTAAAACGCTGGTTTTTCTCCGGTCTTGTTCCTTCACCAATTCGCCGGCGAACAGATCCAGCTTTTCCAGATTTGAAGTCTGGGCAAGCTTCTTCCCTTGGAATAGCACTGATTCCACATTCTTCTGTGCCAGCATTTCCTCCGCCATGGCTTCCACCTTGCTCGCCGACTCCATTTTCCTCTCCTTCTTCCCCAATATTCCGTGGCCTTGAACGCGGACGTAGTTGCTTTTGCTGCCCGACTGACCAAACGCCATTGATATAGCTTGATCTACCTGTAGAATATGCTCTGTTTGGTAAATACAATATCTTATTTTGAAACGCTACTCTTTTCTCGTGGCTAAAAAAACACATTAAAAACAAATAAGAATAAGAACGTACCATGTCGGCAGCTCCGTCTCCGACGATATTAACGAAAGATGCAGGGGATGGCTTCAGATTTCCGGCACTGGAGTCCGACGACTCGCCGTTTCCCAACGACACGACCAGCAAATCTTCAACGCCGACGGAGAAAGGGAACTCGTGCTTGTTGTTGAGGACGTGGGTGAGGGCGGCGGCGGTGGGGTTGTTCATGGCGACGCCGCCACCGACGGCGGAGGTTTTGGTTCTGCCGTCCACCGACTTGAGTTCCAGTGCACGGTGAGCTACGGTGGCGGCGCACACGTCGGCCATGAGGAAATCGCAGGCGTCGATTTCCAGCGCGTCGGCGCGTGAAAACAGGAATGGAGCGCCGGTGGTGAGGTCATAGCAGGGGATCAGAACGGCTTTTAGAGTGTCTTTTAAAGTCGAATCTCCGAACACCTTCTTGAACGCCTTTGACGGCTTGAATGTCCTCCGGAAAACCCGGCCCGGCTCCTGCCGGGAAATTTTACGGCCGTTCTCGACGATGAATCTGAGAGCCTCTTGGGCAGTAAACAGGGGCCCGCCGTCCTTCCCGCGGGTGAAAAGCAAGGCGGCGAGGACCCCTCCGACGCCGGAGCCAGCCACGACGTCGAAGAAATCGGCAATGTGGGCATTCGCCTTCCCAGATTTCCGGCGAAGACTGGCTTCCAAATGCGCCAAAGATTTGGCGGCCAGGACCCCGTCGGTGGATCCACCGGCATCAATGGACAGCACCCGAACCTTTCCGGTGTCAAGGCTCTTGCCGCCGCCGGCAGCCGCAACCGACTGCGCCATCAAGGGGCTGCCCTGCATGGGATCGTCACATCCGAAAAGAAACTTGTTCTCAAGAATGGAGAAGATTTGGTTAGTGAGCTTGTCAACTTCCATGGTGGAGTCGAGCATGGAGACTGTGGAGACTGCCGCCATTAATGATCACTGGAAATGCGTTATCTCGCTTTAATTGCCGACGACTCGAGCGCTGGCTGGCAGGTAGCTGAGATGTTTAGAAATGGAAGTTAAGAAGTGTATATTGAGTATGGAATGAGGAAAGGAAGCGGTTGATGTTCGTATATATAGAATAGAAGAGAGAGAGGTGGGGCAGGGTAGAGAGTGGAGAGTAAAGGAGGTATGACGACTATCAACGAACATTCCTCAGGGGGTCGGCAACGGTAAATGTCTTGCCGGCGAATGTTTTTGACTTCCATTATTTCCCCTATTTCTTAAAAAGATTTTACACGGATTTAGCGGGAAGAAAAGAAAATGTTGTTTTCTTCCCCTCCTAAATTTCACTTATCAAAAATACAATTTAATTACCAATTATATGCTGCTAGGAGTCAATGACATAAACTGGTTCTTCCAAATGAAAAGTTATGGGTTTGAGTCCATTGAAATTTTATTGACTCTTTATGTTTCAATAGATTAAGAAAATAGTTGTAATACTAAAAACAATATGCTGCCAGAGGGGTGGATTGGAGAGGGAAAAAAAAAAAAATTCTACTACATATAGTTCTTATTTCCACAGCCAGTCCAGGCCATGTTTTGCTGGAACGACTGCACAGAGCCCCTAATTTTTGGGGGCTCAATTTTTTTTAAAAAATATTTTAGATAAATCTATTATTTTTTATACTTGATAATTTTTATTTTTATTTTTGAATTTATAGATGGGTCTTACTTGATTTTTTTTTTGAATTTATAGTTTGGTCTTAATTGTAATTGAAAATAAAATATTAGAATCAATTGACATCGAAATTTTGTATTTAAATATAAAATCAAAATTTTGGTGAATAATTTTGTATTTGATATTATTTAATTATTTTTAAAAATTAAATATTATTTTATTAATACAAATGACACGTATGATGCCACATAAGCAATTACCTACATTTATAGGTAAATATTCGATTTTTAGGTCTAAACGATTATTAGCACTATTTCTAGGGCATGAAAGAGAAAGGAAGACATGCTTAAAACGATGCAACAAATCTCTAGGGCAAAATTGCAAAGAGGAAAAGTCATTTCAACAACTCCAACATTCATGTTTTAACCCAAATAGGATACTCAGTTTACTCACTACCCGGTTTAGATCTTTCTCATATACTGAAGGGTAGCTTAATTCTAGTAGTAGAAACCTTCAAAGATAATGAGGGATGATGATATTTGGATGTTATAGTAGTGAAGTATCATTGAAATTCATCCATAACTAAAAACTTTACAATAGTAACATAAAGAAGTATAAATGACGCTTGAACATTAAGGGTCTAGATTTGGGTTGAGTTTATTGTTCACAAAAATGTATAGTTTGACATTGAATTTTGAAGTTAAATTGGTTAAATTTATTTTCTCACTGGCCTGAAGGCAAATTCATGTATTCGGTATTATAATTTGACTAAATCAAAATTTTTTAAGTTATATATATATGAAACATAACATAAATGAGGCTCGAAGGATACCCGGCCTCGTGCAACACTATCTTGGAATTGAATCATTTCTATTGTCGGTCGACATCCATTCCAAAACTATGACATCCATGTCAATTCAAGGAAAAAAAAAAAGAACAATAAAAGATGAAGAAATATAATAGTACTAACATAAGGAATTCATCAACATTATTTTCCAAAAGTAAAGATGAACTGAAAAAGTGGAAAAATGATAAATAAAATTTCCTTTTTCATTTCAGAAACATAGTGCAATAATTGAATACATTCTATGTTTTTTTTTAATCTTTCTATAATTCTTTTTAAATTCTCAATATTTTTTCTAAAACTATCCACAAATAAGTAAATCCAACTTTATGGTCGAGCGGTATAACTGTGACTCTTCCAAATGCGATATCACAGATTCGATCCTGACATATACTACAATGACCAATGTAATAGAATCAACAGTACTTAAAAAACCAAATTACAAATTAATTAAATTCCCATTATTAATGAACATATCACCCCTTAAAATGAAGTACATGATAAAAGATCCCATCATTATTCCCAAAAAAAAAAAAAAAAAAAAAGAGAGTAAAAAATAGTAAATAAATGGGGTAAAAACTGTATCAGTCAAGGGGAAAATCCACAGGTAGGGACTGAGAAAGATGTGGTGGGTCTTGGCCAGACTACACTTTTCCAATATTACCATCCTAATTTTATTTTTTTAAAACTTATAATAAAATAATAATAATAAATATTATTATCTTGGTTTTGGTTTTATTGTTGTACGGTTCACGTACCGACATCTGAATCAAATGTATACCAGAATTACTGATGTTCAATTTATGGATAGTCCTTATTCATCACCTACAGCTGTACTGCTCAAACAGGAAGATACACAAATTTGGGTTAAAATTCATGAGGGCCATAACCCCCATGAGGGGCATTAAATGTGTGGATTCTTTTTCCTAACCATTTTTAATATGTGCACCTACACAGGAATCAATGCACAGACCCCATCTCTATATAAATATCTACAACAATATATACACATTTTTTTAATGCTCAGTAACTCTTGGTTGATTTCGATATTTAATTCGCGTTAAATATTAAATGATCTGAAGGTACATTGTTGATTTGGTGTTAGATTTCGTGTTTTTAATGTGTTTCTTTAATTTTAATGCTCGCTGCTATATATATTCATAGTGTTTGAATTGAATTAGATCTGAAACTTTAATTTTGTTTGAGTACAAATCAAAGTCTTTTCGGTCCGATTTGAGGGTGGTGATGGCCCCATTATTAGTATATGAAAAATCTCATGAAATTCAAGTTTCAATTAGTATCTAGTGTTAAGTTCTCGTGTATAATTTGTTTCATATATACATTTTTTTATGCTAAGATAACTCTCGATCTACCAATACCTAATAGTCACATTCACGTTTAGTGTCAAGTAGCCGATTCGTTGTTGAATTTTGTATTTAATGTGTTTCTTCTTATACTGGTCTGGTAACTATATTTACGATTTTTAAATTGGATCTAAAATTTTTATTTGACAACAAATTATAGTCTTTTCAGTCCAACCATTATTAGTATGTGAAAAATATGATCTAGTACTTTGCAAGTTTGCAGTACCATTTTATTATTATCTTTTTGTTCATAGAAAAATAAAAAATAAAAATTGGGTATGTACGAGAGGAGTGAGACGGGCTACCAAACATATTTAGGGAAAGTGAGAAGTTGGAGAATTATGTGATGTTGCAATCTTGATATCAACTTTTGCTACAGCTGTGAGATTTTCACTACGTACATCAGGCATCAGCTGCAGCCATTGATTAATGATTATTAATCTCTGCCACCATTTTCACGTCCCTTAGATCTCATGAAATAATTATTGTAGTTCAATGTTTCCATTTTTTGTGCTTCTGCGAGAGCATTGACTCTTTGTGCTTCAGTAGGTTGAGAAAATATGTATGGACAGATACTACAATGTAACAAGTCAGTAGTATTAAAAAAATAAAACCGACTTAAATTAGACTACAATTACAATATGAAATTAGTGCGATTAATTAATATATATATATTAATTATGTTAATAGTCAAATGAAATTAAACTTATAATCTTATACTTACCAAGTTAATAGTCAAATGAAAAAATTGAGATTGCTTCTATCTTCATAAATTTTATAAAGGTGGTAGATAGCACATACTTAGGACAGTACCATAATGTACGAGGGAAGATATAAATGGGGGCCTCTCTGTGGCAAGGTTTTACTGCTAGTAGTAGCAGTAAATTATAAATAGTAATAATACTATAAGTGGTTAGCAAACAATGCTTCTTTTAGTCTGCTATAGTGTCGCATTTTGCAAAAGCAATAATTGAATAGGGATGAAAATGCAACTTTTTCAATTTATCTAAAAATAGATAAATTAAATTTTAAGATTTTTTATTTTTTGTAAATTATTAAATATGATTAATTTAATTTTAAGTTAAAATTAAATAGATCAAGATACCCATGTTTCCTTCTTTAACCCTAACGGAATTACTAAATATACTCGTAATCCACTAATCCTAACAAAATTGACCAATTATTGCCATTGTAATAAATAAATAATGTTGTAAAAATTGGCCTAGGCGGCCGACTAGGCGCTCATAGCCCGAGACGATTTCAGTCCTTAGCGGCTTTTAGTCGGCTGACCGACTAACCGGCCGAATAGGCACCCTAGGCACCGACTCAGCCGAGTTGAGAGCCTAACTCGGCTAAGTCGGGCGCCTAACTCGACCGAGTCGGAGCGTAACTCGGTCGAGTTGGCGCTCAACTGAACGAGTGGTTTTTTTGTTTACTCGGCTACTCTTCTTCTATATTTCTCCAGTCATATGCTCAACTAACCATCTAACATATGCAGTTCACTAGTTTAGGGGATTATAACAATATAAGAACTCATAGTCCTGAGTGAGAAAAGTGAAGACGATATACTTAAATTATTAGGCCACTGCCCACCTAGATGCACTCCGGACGCCGGACTAGTGTCTAACGCATTTTGCAATATATTGTAAATAAATAATCAATGAATCTTAACTCATTTTGTTTGGTATGCCATTGACTTCAAGTGGCCAATGTCACATCACAAGATCCAACACTAGCATATATTAAAGGTTAGTGTCTTTACTAATCGGTTTTTTTTTTTAATTTTTTTATATACAAAATGGGTAACTAAATAAATTTAAAAAATAGGAAAACATGTTTAGATGTATATTTGAAAAACTGGAAAAAAGAAAATAATGAAAAATGAAAAATTGAAGAAAAGAAAATTAGAGAAATGAAAAACATAAAATTAAAGTATACAGAGTCTTTATTTCACTATTTTCACTTTTAGTTCTCCGATTATTTTATTTTTAACTTTTAAATCTCAATTTTGAAATTAAATAGATTGGTATCTAATTTTAAAGTATAAAAATGACACTTTTAGTCACTAAATTATAGAAAATTAACACTTTTTATTCTTAATTACACTGTTGTGATTTTTCGTATATTACTACAATGTACAATTTTTATTTTTATTTTGTCACTCAATTATTATTATTTATTGGTGAAGTAGCTTTTGTGACACAACCCTATCAGAACTAAGGGATGAAAAAGTCATTCCGTAAACAATTAAGGAACGAAAAGTAACAACGTGTATAATTCAAAAATAAAATTTACTATTTTCTTATAATTCATCATGAACTAAAAG
This sequence comes from Ipomoea nil, assembly GCF_001879475.1. Lineage (NCBI taxonomy): Eukaryota > Viridiplantae > Streptophyta > Magnoliopsida > Solanales > Convolvulaceae > Ipomoea > Ipomoea nil. Next base: position 3,660,447 of record NW_017619254.1, on the reverse strand, counting down.
TGCATTTTTCGTTGCAAAATTTTCACTGTCAATTCTAGTCAAGTACCAAATTTGGTCCGATCCTTAGAAACTAAAAGTGACAAATTAAAAAAATTCTCTTTTCCTATAACATTCTTCTTTTATTGACATACAATATATACGCTTTGACGACATTTCTAACACAATTATTTTTTACGAATTATTTTTTACATTTACCAAATGAATAACATATTTAGATTTTTGGCATGTCTAACTTATTTTGAAACGAGATAATATTTTAAAGTAAATTATTATTTTAAGCTCTTAATATTTCACTTCATAAAATTTATAATTTATTTATAGTTTAAAATAAATTGTACCGAAGTTTGTGGCGGGTTGAGTAGATATGGTGGGAGAAAAGACAGCATAAGTGATCACCGACGGAACGGTAGAGTGGTGAGACTTTGGAAGGAAAAGAAAACTCCAAAAAGACATAAATAATCTTTGAGATTTATATGCGACAGCGAGATAGCAAATACGATATTTTGTGTTTGGCCCCGTGGGGACACCGCCCTATTAGGCAGCTGTTGCAAATGCCATATATAATACCATATTATTAGTCAAACAATATACCATAAAATTTTCAATATTTTTGCTAATAAATCCAAAAATTAAAATTAAAATTAAAAGCCCCACACGCACGCTTCTATGGTCACCAACCCATTAAACCCAACCTTCATTAGATATTCATTCTCTCTCCCTCTAAAGGAAAATGCTAGAAATGCTTACTTGTTTCTATTTAAAAAAAAAAATTGATTTATATCATTTCATTACTTAAATCAATTGTCATAGTCATTTGCTTTTATTGAATATATTCATGATCTACAAACAATAATGTGAATGAGATGAAGTCAAATCATTTGAGATAAAAAATAATGTAAAAATAAAAAATTAATTAAAATGGTTAAATTAATTAACCGTTATAGTTCTCTGAATATATACATACATACTAGGCTTTACCAAAAGATATTAGTTGAAGCAGAAGCGATTTGAGTTATTTAAGACTTTAAATATGATATTATAATAAAATTTTTGACTCATATATATACATCAACACACTTGAGAGAGTTATTCCTATAGTACTCAGAGTATATATTCAACTAGGGTTTCTTTATGAGTTTTATTTGTTGAGAGATTTTACCAACTATACATGACTACTTGTAGAGTTTATGGAAAAGACACCTTAGGTCTAGAGCACCATGCAAACATTCAAACACGTGTGCTTGATCGACCATTGATGAAGATTCATCAAGTGATAAGAGATGATAGTATGGGTACGGTGTTTTGTGGCTGAGAAATATCTTAGTGTAAAGTTAGCTTTGGCTGCTTGGGGTCACCCCATAAGGTGTCAATAGTGCGATTTACTTCTCATATGTAGTTTGTAAGCTATTATACAAGAGCAGAACTTACACAGTTCACACTCTTATTAGGTAATGATTGTGTGTTGCCCATCATAACTAAAAAATCTCCATCTGTCTCCAGAGTAGGAATAGTGATGGACCCTTAAATGTAAAGTTCAAACTTATATAAATACTAGTATTTTATATGCGCGATGCGCAAAAATATGTCTAATATTAATTATATTAAAATATTTTATAAGTAAGAGTATATATAGTTGATAAAGTCTAGCATATTATCATATTAAAGTAACAATTTTAGATATTTCTTATTTTACTTTTTTTTTTTTTGGAATAAGGGTCAAATAGGCCATCGAACTGCACACGATAAAACAATTAGGCCACTGAACCTAAAAAACCAACAATTAGGTCCCTAAATTAATCAATTTCAAACAATTATTCCAATTTGAAAGTTTCCAACAGGTCAACAGGTCATCTCCCAAATTAATTATTTTTTTTAAAAAAATAAATTTTAAAAATTAATTAGTTTTAAATTAAACTTAAAAAAAAAAAAAACTGGAATCCAGCCGAAGACGAAGAAACTCTTCGTCTCCAGCCGTGGAGACGAAGAAACGGCCGGAGACGGTCCGGAACCAGTTTTTTTTTTTTTTTTTTAGTTTAATTTAAAACTAATTAATTTTTGAAATTTACATTTTAAAAAATAATTAATTTGGAAGGATGACTTGTTGACTTGTTGGAAACCTTCAAATTGAAAAAATTGTTTGAAATTGATTAGTTTAGGGACCTAATTGTTGATTTTTTAAGTTCAGTGACCTAATTGTTTTATCGGGTGCAGTTCGATGGCCTATTTGACCCTTATTCCTTTTTTTTTTTTAGTATAGATAGAAGTAAGAAATAAAGGATTTTTTGGAAGTGCGAGGAATCAAACCCCGTGCCTCTCGCATGCGAAGCGAGCACTCTACCATATGAGCTACACCCCCTTTGACAATATATAATAATGTCTATACACATTATTACCATTAAAGAATACTAGTTTTTTACGCGCATTGCGCGATTGAGATAATGTCCAATGTTTTTTTTTTTTAATAAGTACTTTAAAGTATATCAAGGCAGGATTATATTAGAATTGTTCATGCATAAATAATTGAAACCAAATACGGGATATAAAGGGAGAGCAAATAAAAATTAGGGCATAAAATTTTAAATATATACTAATATTGAAGAACTAATTGTTGATTGTCAAACAAGGACATTGCGAGGTAGTTTTCTACTCCAATTTGTTGTGTAGTTTGAATACTCTTTTTGTAAATAAATCCCCCAAGTAGTTAATATGATTGGCTTAATTATATTTTTTATTTTTTTTTTATTTTGTAAAACAATTATTATTATTATTATTATTATTATTATTATTATTATTATTATTATTATTATTATTATTATTATTATTATTATTATTATTATTATTATTATTATTATTATTATTATTATTATTATTATTATTATACCCTTAGGTCATTTTACATGTTAATCTAAAAAGCTAATTTTTTCAAATATCTTTTTACCAACCGTTGATATAATTCGCTGGTCAAATCAGCTAATATAATCCGCTAACGCTAACCGCTAACTACTGATTGTCAAACAAGGACATTACGAGATAGTTCTCACTTCAATTTGTTGTGTGATTTGAATACTCTCTTTGTGAACAAATTCCTCAAAGTAGCTAATATGATTGGCTTTATTAATTATATTTTTCTTAATTTTTTTATGGTACTAATAAAATACTTGGTAAATAAATATATAACATTATTTTGTATTATAACTTTGATATTTAATTAAAAAAATAGTGCACAAAAAAGATAATAGACAATGTAGTAAATATAATCAATTGATGAATTTGAATGTAAAGATTTTTTACATTGGCGAAAAATAAAGACAATATAATATAATAAAATTATTTCTCTTAATTAATTTATTGATAATGAATATATATATATATATATATATATATATATATATATATATATATATATATATATATTATTTTTTTTTAATAAAGACATTGTAGGGACAATGTAGCGAATATAATCAATTGATGAATTTGAATGTAAAGAATTTTTATATTGGAGAAAAATAAAGACAATATAACTAATGAAATTATTTCTCTTATTTAATTTATTGATAATGAATAATTTTTTTGAATAAAAACATTGTAGATACATAATTCTAAATTAAAGATCGAAATGCATATGTATTATATTTTGTTGTAACTACTAAATTATTATTATTTAATTTAATAAAACTAAAATAGAGTACTAAATATGCCAACTTTGATTGGGATGGGGTTCGAACTTCAAACTTAATACCTTTTTTATTGAAATCAATGAATAAGTTAACGGTGAACTAACAGAAATTAACGGAAAAGATAATATTTAACGAAAAACTTAACGGATAATCATATTCATTAAGGATAAATTAGTAAATCTTAAGAAAAAATTAAAATCTGATCAATCTGAGCCATTCATTTGATTAAAAAACTTGACCGCCATTTTTTCTACCTATTATAGGCCTAACTCTCTTGGCCTCTTATTAGTATAGTAGATAGTAGATATATTAAAGAATATATATATATATATATATATATATATATATATGAAAAGATATTGTGTATGTATGTGCATAGTAATAATAATGGAAAAAAGATAACAGAAGTTATAATGGTAGAAATATTTTTATCCAAAAATGTTTATAGTGCAACTCTTATAGCATAATGTATATATATAAAAAAAAAATTAACAGAAAAAATAAGCATAAATTAGAGGTATAACCTAAATTGAGACTTATTATATTTTTAGATAATACATGAGTTGTCATAACGTACTTATAGATATTATTGATTTCTATGAAAATTAATCATGTAAGTATTTTAAATTTTGTGTAGGTTTGAGGACCTATCAAAGAATTTAAATTGGACCCAAAAGTGTGTCCCATTGTAATACATACATAAGATAATCGTAATTTATTATTCATTAAAATTGCTTCTAATTAAACTTATTGTTATAATCCGCATGCATGAAACTACATGTCTAAGCCACGAAATTTGACCTAAAAGCGACAAAACATGCGGGCAGGGTGGAGGGAATACATTTGTATGTTTCGTTAATTACTCAAAAAACAAATGGTCTCCTAATCATGTCTAATTAGTGGACTTTAATGATGGGGTTAGTTAACAATCATGATTGTGTTTGCTTCAAAGGTTGTTATGCTGATGATTATTCATTTTTAATGGTCAGGCTTATATATATATTGGCGTGGTGTGTATTGTGGCGTTTGTTAAGACTACAAGTAACCAATTACTAACTAACAACAATTTAGAAAAGGAATTTCATTCTTTCTAATTAAATAATATATTGATTTTATGAGACTTGTGAATATAATAATACGTAGAGATGATTACGATTTCGATCATGCTTTCTTTAAAGACAAAAACCATACAAAATTCCTAATGAGGTGGCAACTGGTCCTTTTTTTTTTTTTTTTTGGGTGAGAAAAAAGGATCATTTTGAAAACCCCCCTCAAAAAAAAAAAAAAAAAAAAAAAAAAAAAAAAAACTTGAAAATTACTCGAGAATGGTTGTATCCCTGTCCCAAGCAATTCAAGCCAAGTTGATCGTCCTTTCTTAGGAGACGTAGTCCGACCTAGACCAGTAGATACCTATAATAGGAGGTTTAAGGAGTATTCCTCAAATCCATCTACTTACGTGACAATATATGATTGATTCTTTTTGTATTTGATTAATAAGTAACTTTTTTTTTTTTTAATATCAATGCACAATAACCAATGAATAAAAAGAATTTAATTGTCATGTCAAGATGTGAATATTAGGAAGAAAAATAGTACGGAGTATTATTCTAATAATAATAATAATAATAATATACAGAGTAATTCATAGTTCCCAAAAGGTTGAATTCCGATCCCAATCCTAAAGGCCCCCACGTCTCGACCCGACAAAGCATACGAGAGGATGTAAATCAGCTTAGTGCGCACAAGGAGCCCCTTACTTTGAGAGGTTGCTCCCACACTGTCGCGGGTGAGACTCAATCACAAGTCATTATTCCCAAACTTCACTCCTGTAATCAACTGAGCTGCCCATGCTGAATATACAGAGTAATTCATTCTTCCAAAAGGTTGAACCCCAACCCTAAGGGCCCCCACACCCCGATCCGACAGAGCATTAGTGAGGATGTAAATCATGGTAACTCAACTGAACATGAACCACAGAGGCTGGACCTTTGCTTACTGTGTACAAGGAGCCCCTCATTTTGAGAGATAGCTCTCGCTTACTGTGTACAAGGAGCCCCTCATTTTGAGAGATAGCTCTCACACTGCCGCTGATTCAGAGTAATTCATAAGTAAATTATTAGGTGTGTTTCGGGCTATAACTTTTTAAACTTTAGAATTTAATAGGCTCTTTAATTTCGGCGGGATTAATCCCGTGATTGTTGCTTTCTTCAGTAATGAGCAATGGGGGCGATGAGGGAATGGCAGCGTGGCAAGTGGGCATACAAAATTAAATCATTTCTTCAACTCTATACACAAACGACCATATATACGTGCAGTATACTTATATTATTATAAAGTAAAAAGCCTCGTACGGACTATAGTCTATTAATGTTATTTGATTTCTAGAATAATATTTTAAAACATATAAAATTAATTATTTAATATATCACCTTAGTACTATTATACCTTACCAAAGATGCATATATATAATAATAATTATACTAATAATAATGCACCATTTTTATGACTAAATTAATATTTGTGTATTGAATGAGACGTCTGAATTGAATCAGAACAAATACTGCTCAACTATTTTAGTTTTTAGTCAATTCTATGGTTTTATTCATTCTCTCTTTTTATTGTTTTTTTTTTTTTTAATTTTATATATCTTGAACTAAGAAATATTCCTCAATCAATTATTTTATTGAGTTTTCATTAAACTATGAGTAATATCTACCCTTTAGTCACTCAAATTTAGCGTCAGAACAAGTAAAAAGCGATTATATTTAGTCTAACAATCATGGCTCATCTAGTATATATTATTGTAACTCAACTTTATATTACAATCAACAATACACAAATTACCATATTTTTGTTTTATAGTAAACTTTAGAATAGAATATAAAATGAGACTAATTCTAAGACTAATTAAACCTCAAACTAACCCTACGCATGTACACACATGCACACAAATTCTAGAAGAAACCATTTTTTTTCAATCATTTGATATAACCAAAATATATACTTCAAACTTGATCTCTCTCTTTTTGATAGTACACACTTATATAATACGAAGTAATTTCTTATGTGTCAACCAATACAATCATATATGTTAATTGAGTTGTATTAGGTGTTTAATGCAATCAAACATATTATATGTCTATATAGTTATATTGTACTTGATGGGAATTATTCTTGACTATATCACACTGAATACTTAGTCAGTATCAAAGCTCCTTGCCGAGAGGATTGGTATCCGAGCGTGGCCAACCTCTTGACACATCTACCCGACCTAGATCGTTGAGCCAAACATAGTTCTGCCTATCAGCAAAGTCTGCTTGTCATTATTTCGCCCCGATCATATTTGGTTGGACCGACCATCTGACCCGCGATACTTGAATCTTTAAGCATTGCTCACTTAGCCAAATTCAATAGCGGTAGACCTGGTAATTAAAGTCATGAATCTTTAGGCACGTGGAAGGGTCAGTCTGGGCATGTGCCACTTCATTCATCCTATAAATACCGCATTAAATACGGAGATGAGGGACTTTTAGGCATCTTTTACACGTTTGAATTTAGCTCGAGAACCTCTGATTTGATCCACTGTCACGTAATCCGAGTCGAAAGACTTAAACAAACAAACTAGAACAAGACCCCATACGATCAGCCGTGCGAGAACCTCTGACCCACTGTCACGTAACCCGAATTGAAGGACATAAACAAACAAACAGACTAGAACAAGATCCCCTGTATGTACTGTACGTATCCATAGGAATCACCGTATTTACTACATTAGTACTCAATATGAAAAGTATCTACACCTCAAGTTGGTAGAGGAAGACAAAGAAATGACAGAGGCCGGAGTTTGGTGCACGTTTGGGAAAGGGTGTTGGAGTCAAACAGTGGTGGTTGTGTGGTGGCACCCAAGCTTCTTAATTTGGCCTCTACACAATATTATTATATTTTTAGGGTTCAGGCTAAAGCTTGTTTTTAGTGTGGGTACATGAGGCCCACCATCCGGACACGGGTATGGTATTGGTATGAGATTCCATCTATCTCCCCCGATAACGATGCTTTATGCTCCCTAATTTTTTATTAATTGCCTTCCCATACTTCCTTATTTTATCATTAGTGCTCTAATTATTGTGCTCCCTGAACCTTCTTCTCATCTTCTTCTGCTCTCCCCTTTGCTTAACAAATTCTGTTAATATATTCTACGTTTGTACTTAGTGACTGTTGTTGGCGTGGTATTGTTACTAAAAAATTTGAAGGTGGACGTGCATTTTGTAGTATTTAATTTTGGGGAAATTAAAGTTTTAGCAGTGTTCTATGTACCATCCGAAATTTAATTAAAGAAGTAATGTGGGGTTGTTAGCATGCAACAATAATTGTAATTAGGATTGATATCCCAAATGAAGAAGATTGGTCTACCATACTATGCATCTTGTAGAAGACACTTCCATGGGTTATCCAGAATGATGAGATAAGGATGGATTATATATAATTTTTATGTGTCGGAATACGTGTTTAGTAAAATGCCAATCCTTAAACATGAAGTATATAATCTAAGGTTGAATGTCGAAATTTAATATATTTTGCTGAAAACCTAAGTTTCGATCCTAAAAAAATAGACAGGAATTTAGGGGTGGTTTAATTCATTTCTTTGTTTTTCATTCTTCAATTTTTTAATTCTTATCTTCATTCCCCTGATTTTTCTACAGTTTTTTTAATTTTCATTCTCTATTTTACCAATTTTTCATTTCTTCAATTTTTTAATTTCATTTTACAAAAATTCAACTTTTAAATAAAAAATAATTCAATACACTAATACTATAGGTGTAAAAGGTAACAAAAATTAATAAAAACATATTACTAAATAAATTGTAACTATTTCAATTACGTGAAGGGATGAAAATGGAAGGAACTGCAATCTGCAGTTATGAACGTGAAGGGAGAAATTGAATAATATTATAAAAGTTAATAAAACATATTACTAAACAAATTATAACTATTTCAATCTTACGATTACTATCCTTATTGATTACATAATTTTGTTATTTAAAATTTTTTAATAAAATAAAAAAATATTATTTTAATATAATAATCTCCACATCAGCAAACTAACAGGTAAATAGGTCACTTTTAATTCAATTACATCATTTTACATTATTCAGGAACTCAATTACATATTTTTTAAGCTCAATAGCCTAATTACATTTCCATGTATAATTCAATAACCTATTTGACCCAATGACCCGTATTCCATATTTTTTAAAAAAGATTGTCCTTCCATTGGATTATTTTATAATGGTGGATCCATAGCCAATTTTAACACTTAAATTATTACAATAGTGGCTCTTTTCACCTATAGCTGATGAGAACAACAATTCTAGAATATTATTCGCGCTGAATAAAATTTTTCAAACATGATAGAAGTTTTATATATATATATATATATATATATATATATATATATATATATATATATATATATATATAACATGATAGAAGTTTTATAAAACCTAAAATCACATAAATAACAAATGAATGGTGAAAAGAGCCACCGACTACGGATAAAAAGTGATCGGAAATAATTCAAAGATTGAGTTAGTCATTTTATTTTTATTTTTATAGATTTTCAAGTTGGATTTCGAGAAACTCGTATATCATTGAACAAGGCCAAAGCAAAATACATTATGACTACATGAATTTGGAGCTATAGAACAATCCACGGACAGCCTGATCTCCAGAGAGACTGTCAAAATCTACAGTCTAAGCTATGTTAGGCAGTTTTCAGCAACAGTTGATTTTTATTGTTTTTGTTTTTTCTCACATCAAAGATGGCATAGCTAGCTTTCATTTGTCTGTCCCTCCAAACAGTGAAAGACAAAACATTCACTAATACAACATTAAGGAATCGTTAACATTCAAAAAACCAAAATTCTCACAAATCCAAATCATTCTGTCTATTTAAGAGCAGACAAAAAAGGGTACTCCGTATACAACCTCATTCACTGTGGATGGAACACTGGATAGTGGATACAAACATGATGGAATGGGGAATTGAAGAAAAAGTTTAAATTTATGGAGTGAAACTATATGATGGGGAAAAAAGCAGCCTTCATGGCACAATAAATGGCAGGATAAATAATGAAAGTGGGTCAATGGGGAATATAATCAAAAGAGGAAAACTAAAGAGGTAAAAAGGAAGGGAAGCATGTGTTATGATGTATACACCCCTTACCTCAGTTTTCTACTGTATACTGCAAAGATCCCACCATTGTAAATTTTCATCCCAGCAGCTTGTAGGTCACAAAATCCCTGTTTAGTTGTATATTTTCCCGTGCTTTTCAAAAGTTGACGATTCTGCAATCAGACACATTAGATGCATGGTGATTACTAATATTAGCACTCATGTCCCATAAGGCCATAATGGATATTTTTTCCGTTGTATTGAAAAAATATGAAATAAGAGAACTCTCTAGTCTTCACGATATGAAATAGTAGAAGGCTACCCTGCAGAATGTCCGTAAGCTTGTCAAGTTAGACAGCACTATAATTCACCCGGGAGTTGAGAGGGAGGGGAAGGATATATCATACAATCATATATATGTCTGAAATATAGCCAGTTAATAATCCTCGAAAACGAGCAACATCTACATGTTTCAGTAAGACTGTCTTGGTAATTTGTTACACAAGCCAAGTTGTTAAAAGCAGCCTCTAGGACGTGGCTGCTTGTGCTTCTGGAAGATTCATAGTATTGTGTTAATTTCCTCTAGCTTTCTCCAGGTCAGGAAGATCTGCAATAAAGACACAAATTGGAAGTCACAAGAAGAAGCTGATGGAATTCCTCCCCTTCTATATCTAGACTAAATTGATGTATCCTCTTTTTTTTTCTTCTTTCTCGGAGAAATTGGACTTTTGGGTACGCTAGGGAATTAAAATAAGCAGGTAACTAATGCAAACAAGAAAACCTCAGATTGAATGATATGAATATTGTAGTATTGTAGCAATTGCAGGCAATACAAATATATTAGAGAAACAAAACTAATGCCTTCACATGCAAGATTGTTTAACAGAACAGCCCAGAATTTGAATCCCCCCAAATACCAACCGGAATGAAATAAAGTAAAAGAAATGCAATGCTTTCATATATTCAGGCCATTTCTTAAGTATAAATTTTGAACCACCTTCCCTTGATTAACACAAATTTATATCTTAGGCCAAACTATGTCTTGGAAGAGTGACTTTAGTACTTTACTACTTTAGGAAGGTCAATATAGTGGCATTGTCTTTGACTCTTTGTATATGCACATATGAAGTTTTTAACTTACAAAGCATTCCTCCATCATCACTGCTCTCATCATCTTCACCGCCAGCATACTGCAAGAGCATACCACTCATGTCAAACAACTAATAACAAGTATTTGTATTTTTTGTGCATCATGTAGAGAACAGCATAAGGGATGAAATTACCGCAAAATCATCATCAAGGGCCACATCAGCTGCATGGACCAGAAAATATTTGTTTAGATGTATATACCCATAATAAACAATAAAGATCTTGCACTTAAGCCACACATGAGTATAGTTTTGTACTGATGGCTTTACATCACTGACGTAACATAAATCAGTGCTTAAAGATATTGTGATATCGTATTAAATATTATCAAAAAGGTATATGTCATGTTCAGCAAAGTTAAGTTCTTGTTTCATATACCAATCACATCTAGTTTCAAAGTTGGTGACAAGGTGATGATTTAGGTGGAACTGCATTGTAATTCTCCAAGAGAGGTCAATTTCTAAACCCCAAGCATCAACACATTACAAAAACAAGAAAAAGATTAAAACATTTTACTTCTATATCTATGATTAAAAGGCGTTGAAAATGTGTTTTAGTGTTTTGACAGCATTTTTGTCATTTTTGTAAATTTCACTCTGCAGACTCCATTCCCAAAACTTTAGAAACATCTATTCCTGAAATACAAGAAAAATCAGTTATCAGATCATGCTGATAAACATCCTCTTCCATGCATAATTTTTGCATTCTAAACACCAAACACATTTATTTTTCCTTGCTTCAATCCCATCCAAAACAAAACTAAAGCTGGACTTAAAAGCATAGAAGAACATAGATCAGCAAGCTACTAATTAATTCCCACTCTTTTTATGTCTTCTTTCTACTACCCACTTTTGACTGCATACCTGGCACTAATGATAGTAACAATAACATATTTAGTTTTAAGATGCATCTTTTCAGCCCCTGTGCCATCACCAAATTCATCATGTTAAACAATTTTGCATTCCCATTTCAATGTACGGGAATGGTAGCTCAAAATCCCTTGTGCCATTATAGAGAAAACAAAGTTGTTTATAGATTTTTTTCTGTTAAAGAACTTGAGGAACTTTATACACCTGAAAAATGCACCATAATATTATAGATTTCTTTCAAGTAAAACCCATTGGATAGAAACTTACAAGAATCTTCATCGTCTTCATCACACCACTTGTTCCAATCAACCTTAATGTATGGAGCAGGCTTTTCTTCCGACTTCAATAATCTTGGCCACCAAGACTTTTGCTCCTTCTGAACTGAGCATAGAATGTTCCTCAAACCAATATTGGTTTTACAAGCCTGGAATAAACATTCAGAGAAAAGGGAGTGTGAATGGAATAACAAATACTCTGAAATTGTTAAATAAGAAACATATTAAAGCATGTTCAGGGACAAATATCAATGGCATAGGCAACATTGAATTAATTCAAACAGAAAGTTCCAGCCAGTACAGTTGTGAAGCTTATTTGATACAGACTAACTGGCTAATAGCAAACCCCACATATGGACATTTAGCCATTCAACATCTCTATTAAGGCACTCAAATATGTATACATGTGTTTCATTAAGTAGTTAAGACCTAAGACGTTATTATTTCAACAATATCTCAAATTATTACTCATTTAAATTTTTGTAATCAGAGAACTGTTGTAAGATCACTAATTATGAACACATTCCAAGTTTAATCACAAAGTGAAAGTGCACAATAACATAGCAGTTAGTACTTATCACCAAAAAGGTCTAATGCATACTAAAGTCACCCTTCAGAGAATCAGACAACAACTGCATTGTACCTCAGGCTTCATAAGGAGTACTAAACAGGACAGAGAACTGCTACTTTGGTTTAATAAGCAAAACAAACAAAAACCTGGGGGGCAATATTGCCGTAGAGCTGGAGAGAGAAGGAGAAGGGTTCTCCCTGTGCGCCGACCGCGGAGAAAGCGAAGAGTCCTGCCGCCTCCGGCGTGACGGAGATGTCTTTGGCATCCGGAAGAGAGACGGTCAAGTAGACCTTGTCGGATCGCTGAGCCCACAGCACCTCCGGCTGCCGGCTGCAATTTTTTCCAGTTTCCATTTTCGCAAAGGCTATAAACAAATTTTGCATACGAAATGAAATTTCTTACGAAGTATATTTATAAAAAAAAAAAAATGCAATAGCTCATTATCATTTGTGAGTGAAAAAGGGAGAGACGAATTTTGATCATGGAGAAACAAACCTAATTAGCAGAAGAAGGTTGTACTGGTTGTATCAGAAATCTCCGGCGAGCGTACTTGTTAAGCAGAAGTCCGAAGTGAAGAGACGAGGAAGCTAGGGATGTGAACCGGGAGAGAGGTGAAGTGACTGGGGTCCGACTTCATACGCGCGCGCTACTCCGCATGAAACCAAAAACCTTCTTTTACAATTTTTTAATATAAGAAAAGGGACCATATTAACTTTGACTTCTGCTAGATGTAGTGATGTACTTTCAAATTTTATTTATTTAAGGGATGTTTGGTTAGTAGAAAATATTTTTCTTAGAGTAGGGGAAAATATTGTTTTTTGGTATTTGATTTATAGAATTTATTTTTTATTGGAAAATGAATTCCTTAAATTTGGGGAAAACCAAGAATTTTGGTTTTCAGAAAAGATGGAAAGAAAAAGTGATATAGATTGTTTATTTTATCCTTGTTTTTTTTAAAAAAAAATTATAGAGAAAAGGGTCAAATGGGTCCTTAAGGGTCAATAAAGTCCAAAAATTGATAAATGACATGTTATTACAGGTCATTTCAATTCCGACGACAGATTCCGGCCACCGGCGATGAATTCCGGTCATCGACGACAAAATCTGGCTGTCCGGTGACCGAACGGCCGCCTTCTCCAATGGAGAATCCAGTGGAAGACGACCGGACGGCCGGATTTTGTCGCCAGTGATCGAATTTTTTCGCCGGTCGCGCGAAATTGAAATGTACCGGTTTTTGAGCTTCATTGACCCAATTTGACATGTTTGAGAGTTTAATTGCACTTTTGTAAAGTTTAGGGACTAATTGACATTTGGGGTAAAGTTTAAGGGCCTATTTGATCATTTCCTCTTAATTATATTACTCTTATTAATTTGTAGAGGCATATAGATCTTTATACTGGTTATTCTTTACAATTCCAAATCTAACCAAACAATAGAATTAGTATTCCCAATAATTCTTTTTCCACCAACCAAACAATGAAATTCATCTTCCAGTAATTGTTTTTCCATGAAATTTCAGTTCCATTTCCCTTAAAATATTTTCCGCGAACCAAACGAACCCTTACTCTTTATTTCTTAATATGACAAATAAAGATTGATTATTTTCGTCATATGAATCTACAAAAAAATGTCTATATTAAAAACTTGTGAGATGAAGTAAAAGTTGAGAGTATAAAATAAGAGTCCACCGAGTATTTCTCATTAACTTTCCAGAAAGATTAATGGCAAATTATGCCATCCAACCGGGTTAACATTGTATTATGTATCATGGTCCAAAATGACATTCAAATTATTAATTATATATATGTAAATAAGCTAAATATACATTAAAAAAAAATACATTGATAATGTATATATGCTGGACCGAGCAGGTAACGACCCGACCGTTAACCAACCAGCTCTGATCTCTCTCCAAATAGAGCTAGAGACCGAGACAATTTTCGATCAGTCGGTTAGTGTGACCAAAAACTCACATTTAGAATCGAGAAGATAACCAGCCTCTTTGCTTGCTTCACCGAGTACAAGGCCCTTGATGCACTGTCTAATCACCGCTCGTCTACCTTTTTCCTTATATTGAAACACTTGACGACACCTCTCTAACCGGCCAACCTATATCTTTCACGTAAAAGACATGCCGGATCCTCGACATGCGTCTCCAACCACGTAAAAGGCACATTTATTACTGAGAAAAAATGACTTTTAGTATAACCTTACTACCCTATACATAGCCGATCTGACACCAAAACTTTTAGTAACTAAACAAATTAACTAGCCCACAACATTTTCCATTCACAACAACAATGCCCTGACACCAAAACACCAAATACTTTGAGCAAGACAGATTGATCTCTAAACTATAAAGCATACAATATATTATTGCATCTTAGCAGCCAATTTGATTTAAAAGAGTTCTAAAAAGTGCATTTTAAAACCGCATGTTATTGTATGTCTCGGAAATAAAGACCCACTTTGCCATTGACTTTCCAGTTTCCACGGAAGATTGCTATTGACTTAAAAAGAGTTTTAAACAATTAACCGTTAACCTGTCATCAAGAAAGTTAAGCAGCCCATGGAACTTAACAGATTTATTCAAAAATATGATGATTCCAAAAAGATGATAACAATACTCTGTAATTTGGTGAATTTTTGGAGGCTTATGTAGTCTATGTAATTCGCTAAGACATTGTATAACTAGTTTTGAAAGGGTGTCATTAGAATTATATTCAAGAATCAAAATGAATATAATGTGCGTTCTATTTTCTAACAGGATGGGAGCCCCTTGGGGCAAGGGAGCACACAGGTAAATTAGACATCCAAAACCCATACTAGTATATGGCATTAAAATTCCAAAAAATTAGATATACTGAAAACCACGTTTTTAAAGAACTGGCTCACCCTATCTTCTCTTCAATTCCCAGATTTCTGATTTCTTCATATCGCCCATCTACAACAGCAAAACAAGGGATTCCAAATATTTATCAACATAAAATGAGAGCTTGATTCCAGGAATGCCAAGATCATTGAAGACTCTAGTATTTGGACAGTAGGAAACCAGCTCACTTTTGTTAGTAGATAGCAAAAATTCACCATTTTTCCTAAAGCCAACAATTTTTTCCATCCTTCCCACCAATTCTATAGTATGCAGCCTAGTCCAAGAATCCACAACTCCATACTCTTTCATTATCCACAATTCACACGAACCACCATGTATCCTTCTACTATACTTAACAACAGCAACAAACTCCTCAAACACCATAATAGATAAATTTGATGGGTTCACCGGAGCCAATTCATCTGGGAGCAAAATCTCATCAAACAACTCATCAGCCATGGTGAAAACTACAATCAAACTCTGAAAACCTTGATTCTCGAGCAATTTGTACCCAATCCAATGTACTGCTCCATTGATAAAAACCTGAGTCCAAACGTGATAGACCATATAGTAGTTCAACCCAGTTGCTGTTATCCTTCTCCACAGCCCAGTACTGAGAGAAAAGATCTCAACCTTAGGCGGGATTCTGCATTTATCCAAATGAACACCTTTCCTTGCATACACAACTCTCACCACCTTAAGATCATCATCACTTCGTGGACTAGCACCGAATCCAAGTACAAACCTAAATGGGTATGCTGGCCTAATCGAGGGACGAGGTAAGGTCCTAAGCTTCCGAATACTGGGATTCCACAGGGTTACATTACGACAATCGACTTTATGATCATCCGATAAACAAACGACGCCGTTATAGAAGCCAACTGTACGAAAATACCCGGATAGGCTTGAAATTGGGAGGCTAAGTTCGAAGGAATTATTGAGGGTGAGTAATTGGTGGTCAGTGTCGTTGAGTACGGAATATTTTTCCTCATTGTAGGATTTATCATAACGTCGGAGGAGGAGGAGGTTAGTGGCGGAGTTACCGTTCCTATGGTGGCGGCGATGGGCGGAGATGAAGGCGGGGCTGGTGATGATGAAGTACCAGGATTTGGAAACGGCGGTGAAGCGTAGAAGGGACTTGACTGGGAGACTTTTGAGGATTTCGATCTGGAGCTCCTCCGGAAAATGGTGGTGATCAGACATTGTTCAATTTGGAAATTTGGCTCTGCAACTTGTGAGCACGTAACCCTAACTCTACCGTTTAGAGAGTCGAAGATGATAACCCGCAGACGGCAAGCCCAGAATGTAATCGTCCAGTTTTTTTAATTCAAACAAATTATTAATAATTGTTTCAGTTGTCACCACAAGTGGTAGTATAGTGGTGAGTATTCCCGCTTGTCACCTGGGTGACTCGGGTTTGATCTCGGCAACGGCGAAGTGTTTCTGTCATACTTCGAACAGATACTAAAGTCAGAATATATCTGTCAGTCCCTTGTGCTAGTGACCTCTCTCGCATGGGAGATCGAGCTCCAACCCTAGCCCTTTATGCTCATAATGTAGTGACCTCTCCCACGTGGGAGATCGAGTCTGAGCCCCAGCCCCTTGTGCTCATAATGTAGTGACCTCTTTCGTCATACTTCGAACAGATACTAAAATCAGAGTATATCTGCCAGCCCCTTGTGCTAGTGATCTCTCTCACATGGGAGATCGAGCCCCAACCCCAGCCCTTTGTGCTCATAATGTAGTGACCTCTCCCACGTGGGAGATCGAGTCTGAGCCCCAACCGCTTGTGCTCATAATGTAGTGACCTCTTCCATATGGGAGAGATCGAGTCTGAGCCCCAGCCCCTTGTGCTCATAATGTAGTGACCTCTTCCATATGGGAGATCGAGCCCGAGCCCCAGTGGAGTCGCTGACTTTTTGTGCTTCGTGCTTCATTAAGTTGAAAAAGTATGTTTGAACAGGTACTAGAGTTTTGTTTTTCATAGAATTAATTGATGATCAATTATCTCTAAACAATTTGACAGCAAGCCGCCTAACAATTAAACTTGTTTGCTATTAGCTTCTCTCTATCTATGTTGCAAGCTTGGGATGAGTCACAAAATCTGAGTGGATCATATGCAGTTGCATTTCCCTTTACAGAAATCATATGCTACCAAAACCCAAAGCTTTATAAACCCAAAAACCTATAAAGTTCACCCAAAATTTTTGGGCAAAGGAGCCGATTTAAGTCCTCTGTCATTAGGCTCAGGGGTTCGGGAATATCTCCGGTTTCTATGCTCCTTCAGCTTAACAGAAGGAACCTTCCTTGCAATGGCCTGCCAGACCATTTGGACAGCATCGTTGTCCTTCGAGGGATAACGATACTCGAACATATGTTCAACCTCTTTGAGCTTATTCCACATCCTAGTCCACTCTTGTTTTCCAATACTCCTAACGAAGTTTATGAGAAAGCTTTCTTTGAGAGCGTCCGATGTTCTGACAAAAACGCAGAACTCTGAGTAGTCGAGTACGTCTTCGTATGGAAGCTCTATCTCGTCGCTGATGATGACAGGAACGCAATGGCTGACAATAGCATCAAAGAGACGGTTTGATGAGGGAGTGTCACCGGCAATATTGAGGCAAAACTTGGAGGACTGCATCCCACGGGTTGCTTGGCGTATGCCATCCTTTTGAATGTTTCCAAATGCGAAATGTACATCTTTCTCGTCTTTTAACTTATAGAACAATTCTTGCCGAACAAATCCACCCTGAGGAACGAAAATAACAGAATTACATATGGAGTGGATCAGTGGATGGTATATAAAAAGAGGAAGTGAGAGGCAATAACAAGTTATAGGCTGCCAAGGACCTTGTGGTCTAGTGGCACCAAGTTGCTTTTCCATATGGGAGGTTGTGGGTTCGAGCCTCAGTGGAGACGGTATTAACTCTTTGTGCTTTAGTAGGTTGAGAAAGTAGTTATGAACATATACTACATTGTAACAAAGTCAGTAGTATTCAAAAAAAAAGTTATAGGCTAATGGCCATCTGACAAATAGCTTGACCAAAGACGTTATTTCTATTTTTGTGCTTAGGAAACGCGACTGCGTTTTATCCTTAATACCAACAATTTCTAAATGTAGCTAACCAGATTCTATATCATGGACAGCACTCAAATAAAAGCCGATGTCCTTCAACTCATTATTCTGATCAATTGTATCATTTGTATAAAAACCTATAAGGCCATACTTCTCAAAGTAGCTATCTAGATTCTATATCATAAACAGCGTTTGGATAAAAGGTTGCAAGGCTGGTTTCAGTCAACTCATTACCAGAATAATTGTAATAATTTGTATAAACTCCAATAGGACTGACCATATATTCTAAATGCCAAATTACATGAACCCTAAGATGGTTACTAATATATATCACTTTCAAAACTGTATCGCTGCACTCCATCAATCAATGAATACAATAACATATCACTCTTTCGTGGATCTAGAAGCCTGTTCTCCATTTGATTGATGCACTGACTTCCACTGAATCAAAACTATACAAAAGGCTATAAGGTTCCAAATGATGACTTCTTGCACAATGATACCACTCGGAAACTATCACTACAGTCACTTGGCTAAAGTGTTTTTTTTTAGTACTACTGACTCTATTACAGTGTAGTATCTGTTCATAACTACTTTCTCAACCTACTGAAGCACAAAGAGTCAATACCGCCCCTACCAGGGCCTCCCATTTGGGAGAGCCACTTCGTTCGATAAAACAAGAATAACAAACATAAGTAGATCTCGATGATGAAATGTGCAAAAATTAAAGAATGAACCTAGAATTCATTATAATCCATGAAATGATATCAGTGGCAACTGAAAAGAGTGTTGTTAACTTACATCTTTTCTATATATAGCTCCCTGGAAGTATAGCAAAGTTGGACGGCTATCAAAATCAGACGAGTCATTTACATAGTTCCCGATGACATGCTTGTAAGGCGCAATCACGTCTTTCTCAACATTAGCTACAGAAGGGGGATACCTTCCAAAGTCGGAAAGAATGAACATAGCTGGCCAAAGCTTCGATCGTGCATCCATGAGGCTATTAGGATGGTGAGCGAGAACGATATGGTCTTTCCCACCCGATCTTTTCCATTCTTCTTGAGCTGTCAAGAAAGTCACCAATTTTTCTTGCAACAACGCATTCATACTAGTCTTCTGGTGAGGCTTCAGCCTAGAAAACCGGTTATTGCAGAGCGATGAAAAGAACGGGACAAAAACTACATCTGCTTCGCTCGAATTGCACACTCTCACAGCAGTCCGCCCACTCGTATTCTCAACAAACTCCGAATACAAGAGATCCAATGTGAGCCAATACTCTATACTATGCTGCACATTCAACCCACCGGGGTATCTCGGGAGATTAGTTCTAATATCAGGCCAAACATTGTTCCCCTCGGGCTTCCAATCCAAGAGCCCAAAGTGAAATTCTGGGGGCAAATCATACATATACACTTTGAGGACTGGGTCACAAGTATACTTGCTAGATGCTAGTCTTTCTTTCTGTTTGACTTCCAAATCACTGTGTATAGAAAGGGTTTCATTTCCAGTTTGGTCATCTGCTATGGCAAAAATCCTAGAATTGGGCAATATACTAAGGTCAACAAGGAGAGGCCTATCAGTGGATCGCAACACCAAAAACCAAGACAACATGAACAAAATGGTAGTAATGGTGAACAAAGCTAACATTGACTTCTTACCAAAATTTCCCATTGAGTGCACATTTCTCTCCGCCATTGAAGAAACACGGCCGCATTTATGCCCACACCGCCATTGAAAAAACAAACAATGGGTCTATAAGAATGGAGACTTGGGGTGAAAATCAGTGCGAGAAATTAATGCCCAGATCAAAATCTGGGAAGATAGATTTGATTCAATGATGAACAACCAAGTCAGATGTGTATAATTATGACAGGAATTGAAGAATAGAGAGAGACAGAGAAGACAGGGAGTGGTTACACCAAAGACGTTGAAATATTCCACTTCTCTCTCTGTACCATGGTGGAAAAACCCCGTTTCTATTTCATGTTTTCTGACTTTTTGATTGCATTTTTGCATAGAGGAGAAAAAAAACCCGATAGCACAGGGTGACTGGGCGAGTCTCAGAAGAAGCGAAATCGTAGCTCCGGTTTGACAATCTGATGAATAAAAACAAATTCGGACATAGTTCTATATGTGATCCTATGAATCTAAGATATGGTGGTAATTATAAGTTGTCTGTTTAAATGAGAAAGGCTTCAATCATTTAAGAAAATTTGACTGAATTAACTTTATCTTGTAAGACACAGATATTAATATAATATATTTTTAAGAGTTAATTTCAGCAATGATCCTCCGATTATATTGATTTTTCAAAATTAGCAATTCAATGAATATGATGTCCGAAGTCGCGTATATAAGAGAGAAATATGAAGAATTATACATTTGGCAGATGAAATGACTATTTTACCCTTTCATTTAAAGTCCATTTACTTTACCATGACGAAAAGACCTCAATTGGAAAGAAATTGAAAGTCAAGAGACGTAAAGTATCTAAATTAAAAATCGGAAATTAATTTTGAAAAAGCAATATAGTCGGAGGACCATTGTTGAAATTAACTCTATTTTTAATTTAGATATAGAGTAAAATAAAATGATATATAATATAATTCTTTTTATTTCTATCTTTAGAGAGTGTTTGGTAGTAAATAAATTTAAAATTTTTAAACTTTTTTTAAGAAAATTTAAATTGATCAAATGTTTAAAATAACTTTGCAGATAATTTAAAGATAATACCAAGCATATTAATTAATTCAAACATATTTCTTACATTTAAGAAAAAAATTCACATTTTAAAAATAATTTAATATCACATCATCCATCAATCATAATGAATGTTTCCTAAAAGGAGGAACTATATATGGCATCTTTACAGTTTATAATCATCTTATTTTTATATATAATTAATTCGATAACTTTTGTTATACTTAAGAGACAAAAAATACATTCTTTTAAAGAACTACTAGGAAAGAGGTGACAAAAACAGTCATTTTAGACTTTGAAAACCTTGATGTAACTTGAACACAGCGCATGATCTAAATGACCAAATCAAAATCCAGCTAATTGCCAATCAAATTAAATTCACTGCCAACCACACTAATAAACAGAAAACATAAAAGGAAAACCCTTCAAAAATCCAAATTATTGCAAAAGTTTCACACTACAGTAGCATTTATCTGAAATGAGATAGCAACAATGTATTACTGCTGCTTCACCTGAAATTTCAGTGAATGATGATCCCCCTTACATCATATCAAAATAGTATTTTTCTCCAATAGGAGCTCATCTCTAACTACAGAGCTTTAAGTCCACTAGAGAAACTTTAGAATTGGAATTGCATCTCTGGTGTATAACCAATAGCTTCTAGGTGAGCAGCCATGGCTTTGTTCATTGGTGGTGGTCCACACCTCAGTATCTGCAGAGTCGACATGAAATTAGAACTTGCTCTCTCCTCTCCCGATTGCTCTATTTATACATATATTCTCGCCATGTAATGTCGTGGAGTAATACTATATAGTATATAGTAATAACTCGAGTATAGCAATTTAGGGAGATGTATAATACCTGAACATCGGGTGCTGGTGCAGGGCAGTGGGACTGGATCATTTCCTTGGATACGAAACCAACACCGCCATTCCATACCTCAGGAGGCTGCAGAAACATTCGAAGAGGCGGTTAATTTCCTAACTCAGAATACATAGGTAAGCTGAAAGAAAAATGTTTTCAGAGGCATTGTGTATTTAAGCAATGACGACATGTTTGTCAAAACTATAGTCTATAAGCAATAGGGATCACCAAACAAGCTACAATATCTTCTTTTGATCAGCACTACCCAAGAATTGTATCTCAGAGTACTGCTGTCGGGCTGTATAAAGTACGGAACACAAACACAACTCCATTAACCATGAAGCATTGCTGATTGCTTAAATTTCTAGAAATCATTTTCAGAATTTCATGCAAATGGAAACACTGCACACAGTTCACTAGATGTGCCTCTCAAGGAATTAGATTGGGCCAAAGAAACATGTAGATGTAGGTAATAAAGAATTTAAACAAGAATGCCAGAAGAAAAGAATTTGTGTGTGTGTGTGTGTGTGTGTGTGTCTATATATATATATATATATATATATATATATACACACACACACATATACATACATATATCCATAAATAAAAAAAGTATATGAATCTAGAAACCATGTTGACCTGGTTTAGCACATAGTAAACTTTAAAACGATCAGGATAATTGGCAGAAAGTCCATCCAACTCTTCCTGCAAGAAAACAAAAAACAAACCAGCTTCAGAATGTATCAACAATATTAAGCAAACAGTCACTATAAACACAACATCTTGAAGACCATGGGTGATGCTAAATGCCAATGAAGATGGAGTTTTATAATTGAAAATATGGACAGTCATGGAAAAAAAAAAAATTCATTTCACTATTTTAGGGCTGCTCAACACATTATTCATTAAATGCACTGTTCATTAGATGCAACGTTCATAAATTGACAAGAAAAAACAAATTGAATTTCATTATGTTTGTAGAAAAAATGCCATATACACCATATTACCTATTGATTACAATTTTCTTTTTTAAAAGTTTACTTCCTCTTGTTAGATATGTGTAAATAGTAAAAATGTTACAATTCATTACGTCACAGAACTACAGAAGGCATCTACAGTCCCACAGCAGTATAAAAGTTTACAAATTCTCACATTGGATGTTTACTAATAGTCTATTAATTAAAACGGTATCGTTCATAACTTCATTTTTAGTACTCACGTATTGAGTTCATAAAGAGTGTCAAATTCAAAAAGTTCTACTTAGATGCAAAAATCAAAGGACAAAAAGATTGAAGATAGATTGAAAACTACCTTTAAAAGAATATCTTCATATGTTACATTGGCATAGATCAGGTACACCTTAGTATGGTCATTTGGATTTTCCAGAATAGCTCGAGTAACCTAAATAAAAACAAAGAGAAGTGATACCAGTAACTTTTGGCCCGTGATAACTTGTAACTTGCCATTTTGGTTTTCTTCCTTATCTTTATTCTGAATGAATGAATGATAACAATTTATTCCAAAATAGAATATTCCAAAGCTATAACGCACACATTATCACACAAACCTGAAACATCGGGGTAATGCCGGAGCCTCCAGCAAGCATCCCAAAAGCTCTTACTTGGCCAGGCTGGTACTTAAAACGACCCTGTTACAAGAGAATATTCTTGATATAAGAATTCAAAAGTGAACCAAAAACTAGAGCTCAAATGTAAAGTTAAAACTCTGAAAGCTTTATACACAGTGAACAAACTCCTGAAGCATATATTCCCTCTGTCACAAGGCTTAGCATTCACATTTCCCAGGTGAGTAAAAGGTTATCTAACATACTAAAAGATACATGTTGCTATGAGCCTATGACAGCCTCAATTGTAAAAGTGCATGAAGCAAGGAAAAGACAAGTGTTTTTGACAGTCAAAACAAAACAACTTTTTTAAGGCAATAAAGCTATATCCTTCTCTTCACAGACAAAATTCCAAAGGAAAGCATGAACACAACACGATGCAATAATCATGATTCTTAAATGGGCAAACGAGAGCAATACCTTGGGCCCCTTCACTGCCAAATAATCACCCACACGCATCTCTCGGAAATGATGAGACATCCTTCCTTGAGGATACATCTAATTAAACATAACGCATAGCATCAAACCAACCAATAAAGACAAAGATATCCAAATACTTCACTGCTATCACAAGTGTAGCTAATCAAAACAAAATAGATCCTGTTACAATACCTTTATAACTAATTCAAAATATCCAACATCAGAGTCCAAAGTGGTCGGAGTGTACGGCTTGATAACATCTTCACCTAGATTATCTTTACCCCTGTTTTAACAGAGCAGCAGGAAACAATAAATTCGATGGCCATAGAGTTCCTTAATTTCATCAAACTGTAGATACAAATATTTGAAATGCCTAATGTATTAGCCAACCAAACCTGCAACTCATGTGTTGTCCAATGGGTAACCCTAAAACAGAAGTGGGCGTTGGAAGCTCAAATTTAAACTTTGCCACATTATGGCTGAGCTCTGTCCGCTTCACAAGTTTGAATTCCTTGAATTTCTCGGGATCCAAGCATCCTATGAACCAGCCACACATCATTCCATGATTCAGTTCATAAAATAAATCACAAGCAAGCTCAATAGAACAGAAGTTTCGTATAATCAGAATCACACTAATGACTAAAATATATCACAATTGAATTGATAAATACAAGTTGTTAGCATTGGAAACTGCAGTATTGTTATTAATTTACACCTTTAGGCTTCTTGGAAGAGTACACATAATATGCGGCGACACCGGCGGCGATCAGCGCAACCGTAACCCCAATGAAAAAGTTAGCTTCGGCTTTCTCAAAAAACTCCATCGTTTCAATACCTGAAAGAAGGAAAGGAAAGAAGATGAAAGAATGAATAACATTCAGCGTCGTCGAACAAATCTAAACACACAGCTTTACATGAATCTTATGAGAACGATCCAAAAACGGAATGGGGTTTAACCAATTATACACGATAAAATAAGATTATTTACTCTGATGATCCAAACCCCAATAAGAGTCTAAAGCTCAGCAAACTGGAAATGAATGAAAAGGAAAAACAAAAAAGAGGAAGAGAAGATTGAGAAAGTTCGTTACGGAGGATCGGAGGCACTATTAATTATCTCAACTACCCTCTCCGACTCTTCAGTCTTCACTATTCCTAACCTGCTACAGTTGCTGACTTGCTGCCCAGATTTTGGATTTTGGATTTTGGCATATATAATACATGGCCTGAATCACGATTGCATTTTCCTTTATCTTTTATTTTACTTTTTTATTTTTTAAAATAAGGGTTAAATAGATCATTAAATGCACAAAATAAATCATCAAATTCAAAAAAGAAAAGAAAAAATGTAATTGGGTCCTGGAACAACATAAATTTATCTCATTTAATTCAAAATAATATGTTTATCTGAAAGTATATTGATGTGACGATAACCGATTTTAAAAATTACTTTTAAATAAAATAAATAATAATAATAATAATAATAACAAGAACGGCCGCCGGACGGCTTCGTCTCCCTAGCAAAGAAATGAACTTTTTACCCTTGAATAATCGACATATGTTTTGTTTAATATTCACAAAAAGTAAAATTTCTCGCTTCAAAGACTTTCATATTCTACCCCATACAGAATAATAAATAAAGAAAGAATTAATACTATTTGAGGTCCTCCGAGTATAGTGATTTTGCCATGTTTAGTCCTAAACTTTCAAATTGACCATTTGTGATCCTTCGACTTTCAAATTTAATCATTTGTGGTCCTTCGACTTTCAAATTTAACCATTCGTAGTCCAAGTTAACCATCCATGGTCCTTCAAGTTTTGAACTTTAATCAGTTGTGGTCCTCTTGAAAAGACCATGGTTGGTTAAAATTTAATAGTTGAAGGACCATGGGTAGTTAACTTGGACCACGAATAGTTAAATTTGAAAGTCGAAGAATCACAGATGATCAATTTGAAAGTTTAGGACTAAACGTGACAGAACCATTATACTCGGAGAACCTCATATGGTATTAACTCAATAAAGAAATTATACAACCTTGTAGGTAAGAGGACCAATATATGATGCCAATAAGAACTCCATATCCGGCGCTTGTCTTGCAATTCACACAATTCAGCACCTCATTATTTTAATGAAAGTTGAAATTTGCCCCACAAATTCCATGTTCCTTGCTTGTAGGATACGTCTTTGTTTAGAAATAGGAATATGAAAATAATACTTTAACACGTTATTTTATTAAAGGAAGAAAAATAAACCAAAAAAAAAAAAAAACAAAAAACAAAAAACAAAAAAAGTGACCCATTTTATACTCTTTTTTCTTTTGGGTGATGAAAAAATTCATCATCATTACCTGAGTATGTATACCGAGTAAAGTGATAAGCCTCACATTACGACCTATATAGAAAATGGTCATAAGAAGGTAAATAATTATAGGTTGTCAAAATTGACTGACTCAATCCAAAAAATCAAACTAATATAGAGAATGGATCAGCAACAAAAGAAAAATAAAAACAAAAAACATTTTATACACTTTGTTATCTCATTTTATTTGTCTAGTTTGTTTAGATATTTAACTCAATCTATTTACATTTCTTTTTTTATACAGAGTAATATTTAATTTAGTATTAATATATAAAATTTATACATTGAAAAATTACATTAAAAACAATATTAAATACAAAAGGTTGAATTCAAAAATTATAAAGAAATGTTAAAGGAAATAACTAAAGAAAGAAAAAAAAATACAAAAGGTTGAATTCAAAAATTATAAAGAAATGTTAAAGGAAATAACTAAAGAAAGAAAAACTTAATAATAAACATGACACACTAAAATGGAATAGATAGAGTACTTTAATATTGAGTAAAAAGTGTACATGAATTGTATTATTCTCACCTCCCATGCCTCTTTCCAAAAACAAAACTAGCAAGAACATATTTGTTATAAATTCAGTTTCTTGAGTTACTTTCTCTTTGCTTTTCTTCTCTTGAGTTAAATCAATAGTACCATTTACCAAAAATTATAATGACGAGTTAGTACTAATAATGTGTTATAAACTAGCAACTGTGATTATCATACAATCATCCCGATAAATTAAACTAAAGAAGATTGAATTTATAACACATTATCAGTACGAACTCGTCATTATAATTTTTGGTAAATGGTACTATTGATTCCTTTCCCTATGCATTTTATTTAAGAAATGTGTGTCATTGTTTATGTATAAATATTAGAGAAAATTTCAATTTTGGTCACATGACTATAGGGGCTTTGTTAATTTTAGCACATAAGTTTCAAAAGTGTCAATTTAGTACCTTGAGTATGTAATTTTTGTCAATTTTGGTCACTCCGGCCAAATTTGACCGGAAAAATTTAATCCAACATTTAGTCTATAATCTGAGGGGCAAAATGGTCTTTTGATCCTTTCTCCTAATTGTTGTTGAGTCGGTTCAAACACATTTGACCAGGTTCGACTTTAGCTTCTTCGGTTTACATATCTCCGCCGAGGTTTTGGCGTCATTATCCAACAACGGGCTGCCAAAGGACAGCAATGGGTGCCGCTGCATCAGCAAAACAGCTGAATCATTAGTATCCATGGTGCCGCAAGATATTAAGTTTCGGAAAATGCTTGAACCTCTGCCGCCGCTGTCGCCGGCGGAACTGCTTCGGCTCTTGCCGAACGTGGAATTCGAGGTTGTCGAGCACGACGTGCCGCTCTTTTCCTCGTCGCCGTCCTCGCTGCCGCGCTTCTTCTTCGCAAACAGCGAGCGAAGGGAGGAGGATTTCTGATCGGCGTCGATGATGCGCCTTCCGTCATGCAGCTCTTCTTCTTCTTCAAGCTGAACCGGGTCGACAACAATTAGGAGAAAGGATCAAAAGACTATTTTGCCCCTCAAATTATAAACTAAATGTTGGATTAAATTTTTCCGGCCAAATTTGCTGGAGTGATCAAAATTGACAAAAATTACATACTCAAGGTACTAAATGGACACTTTTGAAAGTTAGGTGCTAACATTAACAAAACCCCTATAGTCATGTGACCAAAATTGAAATTTTCTCTAAATATTATATGTACATATGACTATAAGTTTATATTGGAATCTTCAATTCTTGTTTCTGCAAAATGAGTATGGTTCCCTTTGATTTTATTTTATTATCTATATATGTGTGTTTATGATAATAAGAGTAACAATACTTCATGTTTGTTAACTACTTGTGAGTAGATGAGCCCCACATCAAGCCATGAATTTATTAGATATAGATTTGGGATATGTAACAATAGCCTTGATAATTTGATATTAACAATTTAATAAAGGCTCATTCCAAGATTAAATCTTGATCCTCTTACATATTGAGTTGAGTAAGATGTGCTCAGTATAGAAAAGATTGCGATAGTTACAAAAGAAATAATGCTTAGTATTGTTGTCTTGTTGCTAACATCTTGTGCTATGGAATATTCTTTGTTTCTGTTCATGTATGAAAGAGTATTCTTTTAATTCTCTCAAGTAAAAGGGTGTTGCAGTTTGAATTGACTTGAATTTGGATAACAATGATTATATTTGCATAAAAATGCTAAGATACATACGTATTTATGGAATATGATGTTTTCATCCACTATGAACATACATACAATATAGTGTTTAACTCCATGTTATCATCTACTGTTTTGTAAAATTGCATGAAAAATCATGATTTTGTAGATCATATCTTCTATGCCAAACGTGAATTTACTGAGCTCGCACTTGATAGGAGAAATTATTTTAGACTATTGTTTCTAAGTGACAGAACACTAACACCCATAAGACACGAGCTCTTATTTTTTTACATCATCACTTGAATCACGACCTTGAAAATGAACATCTAACTAAAAAAGATTCCCTTATACTAATATGGAAGCCCTTAAAAGATAGTTTCAACCAGCCATCATCAATTATCCTTCCTCAGGCACAATTCAGCTCTGCATAAAATAGTCTCGCAACTAAAACTCTCTAAACAGGAAATTTCAAGAGAAAGATTTAATTGAAAAGACTATGTCTACTTTTTATGCAAATAACCTTGTACTCTACTGTTGGACCTAGGTATCAAATGTTTGTTACACAATAAACTGTATCCACAGTCCATATTCGAGATATACAGTTACATAATAACTATTCAAAAGTGCATATTTCAAAATCAATGAATATATTCACTTAGATTAAAAGGATGTTCACTTTAGAGCTGTGAAGGAAAATTATTCTGGAAAAAATCTTATGCTTATGCTTATACTTGTTTTGTTTCAGTTTCATCATTTTCATTTTTCATAGGATCAGAACTCACAACAGGGGGATTCCTCTTATACTGTGTAGATGTCAGCCGTCTTTCCAAAGGAGTTTTTCGCTTGCTCACAACGAACCTATTAACCCCCTTACGCATTGGCATTATTGATGGGAAGTCCTCATCTGGTATCTGACTAAGCTCAGAGATATCTTTTATCTGTGCTACACGTCGGAACCACCTCTCAGTTTTTGCCTCTTCAGACATGTCCAAGGGATCTGGTTCCTTCACGGCAGACCCTTCTAAGCTCTTTCCTGTCCAGCCACTTCTTAGGTTCTGATTCTCGTGCACCTGGGGTGAACCTCTGTTCAAAACACTGGATTGGGATGCATTATCTTTCTCAGTGTATTTGCTGCCTCCTAGGTCACAATCCAACTTATCAGGAGAATCAATAGAAGGATTATCAATAAGTTGGGGCGGTGATTTTGCAAAATCAGACTGAGTTGAACTGGATGGGGCTTCACTGGTAGGGGTTTGGGGTGAACCTGACCCATCTGGTGAATCCTTCCTAGCAAAGTAGTCAGGAGGAAATGGAACAAATGGGACAAAGCCCTTATTGGTTGCCTGCTCCATAGCCACTTGCCTTTTGTACACTGGAGAGGTTAAAGAACGATCTTTCTTCTTGCTAACTACAAATCGATTTTCTCCTTTACGCACTGGCATGATCTCTGGAAAGTCATCATCAGAGATTGCACCCGGCAAATCTTTGACATCATGCAGTTCTGCCATTTTTCTAAACCACCTCTCTGGTTTTTCAGCTTGCTCTTTCTCTTTATCCTGGCTATCAGCCGTATTCTCCAATGATTTCTCCAGTTCATTGCTAGAAGTAGGGGAGCCAGTTTGGAGCTCACCTTCTGAAGAAAGAGATTCACGTCCCACTGTTTTATACTCTGTATCCTGGAGTTGCTCCCTTGTAGCAAACATGTCAGCAGGTAACGGAACAAAGTTTTTCCCACTTGTATTAGTCTCTATTTCAGCATTTAGCTCAGTAGAAATCTTATCTGGAGTCGAAGAGGAACCACCAAGGATTCGATCTAAACTCTGGCTAATCGCTGAGTCAAGGGTCTTGTCTGCACCACCAGTGCGAGAAGACTTATCTTCTGGAAAGCCATCATTAACCGAGTTCCCTTTGTATTGAAAGTTAGACAGCCTCCTTTCCAAGGGTGTCTTTCTTGTGCTCACCACAAACTTGTTTTCTCCTTTCCTTAATGGCATTATCTCAGGGAAGTCTTCATCCGCTGCCATGGTGTTTATACCAGAAGCATCATTTATTTTACTAAACCATCTCTGTGCTTTCTCTTCATTCTCAGCAAGCCTCTTATCGGTTTCAGTTTTATAAGCATAGCCCCCACTATAACCATTCCCTGAACTGTTATTAACAGTGTTGAATGAAGCCTCAGCAGGTCGTTTGGTATCACATCTTAGGCAGACCACATTTCTTCCATAGTTGAAGAAATCACATCTGGAATTATAGACAAGGAGGAAACATTAAGAAAACAGTTATGATAAATTATAAAAACGCAAAAGGACAATTAGCGAGCCAAGACTCACTTAGGGCATTCCCACTCCCCGCCTGTCAGCTGTCTTCTTGGTCTAGCTTCCTCACACTCAAGGCACTTGATATTTCTTGCAAAGTTCATAAAATTGCACCTGTGTAACATTAAATCAAGTTAAATAGCATAAAGATTTCAAATACAGTAGGAGCTTACTGATTGAAAGTAACTTGATTTAATGTTCTTCCCTCCATTACAAACACACACTACTAACAAAAGAAAATTATATTCTGCTAAAACAACAAAGTATAGAAAGGTCAACTAAGTATCACCTCTTAATTAACCCCCAAAAAAGAGAAATTCAAGATTCGAGAAGTTATCACACCTCAAAAACTAGGAAAAAGAAAAAAACCAAAAAAATTATAGAAGGAAAGAAATAAGAGAAAAAGAAACTAATTACTAATTACTAGGAACAAATTGACCAAGACGCTAATAGAGAGACAAAAGAAAAATCTTTAAAATGTTGGAAATAAATTTGTTACATACTTTGTGCATATCCAGTCGCCTCTCTTCATAACAATGTCTTGTCCAGCAGGCCTTGGTGTTTGTCCAGATCTACTTGGAAACTGGTCAACTCCTGGAGGAGGCACGACAGACACTGGAGTTCCCCAGCTAAGTTCAACCAATTCCTGCAAAAGGTTCCTAATAGATGTTTCTAGCAGTTCCCGACTATATAGAGTATTTCTTCCCGGAGAACCAGCAGGGTTGCTCGCATAACTTAATATATACTTCATAATATCAATTGTCTGTACTTCACTGTGATCCAACGCCTGAAATGTAATTTTATAATTTGGAGTAAGGCAAAACAGAAGATGTGATCAGTGCTGATCAACTAAATGATAAATGACCTAATGGGAAATTACAAAGCTCCAATTCAAACCAGAGGCTTTATCTGATATTTTATTCTTCCCTTTAAAGTTAATGCGGACACATACTCCTTTCTACAGTGTCATTTCTTCCAAACACTTTCCTACCAAAGGAAGTTTGATTGTTTTGGCTGCTTTACCAAATTTTGAGATGGAACTAAACCAGGGCACATCCAACCTCACACACCTTCAATTCAGATCAAGCCCATCATTTAGAGCTTAGGTAAGAGTAAGCCTAAATCAGTACATGTTACAATGAAGGAGCCTTCCCACTTCCCCAGTATTAAGTATGGAATAACAGGTAAGACCTTTCATGCCTAAGTCATATTATGCACCAAGATTCCAAGAAACCATTGTTATATATTAAAAGTGAAATTAATGACAATCAATTCAGAAAATAAAGCATCCATTAACTTACCTGGTTTCCATCAATACCAAGAAATCCCCTCATTCTGCGTGCTGTTTCAAGAGCAGTTCTGAATAGAAAAGGTGTCCCATTTGACACAACAACCTCAATATCCCTCCTAGAAAGTGACCTGTATAATCATTAAAAGGAGAATAAATCCAAGATTTCCTGTATGGCTGTATCATTAATTTTTAAACACAATTTACATATTCTTAGGCACCAACATTTATAATATACTTCATCATTTCCAGCAGAAAATGTTTTCATAACAGTACACTGTGTCTTTAAGCATTTTACCACCAACAAGAATCGTGTCCTTGAAAATTAGTAAAATTACATCCATACTTCATGATAATTTATATACACAAAACATACAGATTAAGTATAAGATTCCCAATAGCTCACTTGCTAGAGAAAACGTAAAGCAATGTCAAATAAGAAGACAAAGGGAATCAAACCTCAACAGGTTAGGTCTTTCACGAGCAAACGCTAAGCACGCAGTCGCAGCCCGAACAAAATCATCCGGCAATTGCTGGTATGCTACAAAGGCATCCTCCTCATGGATTAATCCATGCTCCTCCGCCCGTCCACTGGCGGAAAGCGCGT
This sequence comes from Ipomoea nil, assembly GCF_001879475.1. Lineage (NCBI taxonomy): Eukaryota > Viridiplantae > Streptophyta > Magnoliopsida > Solanales > Convolvulaceae > Ipomoea > Ipomoea nil. The sequence goes on along the minus strand of NW_017619254.1, from coordinate 3,627,435 downwards.
TGATTAGGTTGCACCATTCTGGCCAAGGGTGAGCTGTAGAAGGAGAAGAGCTAAGTGCGTTATTGCTATTAACTGGAAGGGCCTGGGAGTGGAATTGTTGTTGGGAGGTAGTGATTGGTGTAAGAGGGGACGAGAAGTGGGGAGGCGAATATAAGGCGAGGCGGCGAGGAGCGGTGGCGAGACGGCGGGCGAAAATAACAGACGGCCGATGTAGGAAGCAGCAAGGACGGTGAAGTTTGCAGATGGGTGAAGAAGTGGCAGTGAGAAGTGTAATGAACCTCGAAGTGCCGCTCATTAGGGCGGGAACGCGGCGGAGCACGGCGGCGATAACTATAGAAGGGGTTTAGAGGGGTTTTCTCTGCGCTCTGAGTTAACTATAGAAGCGGCGAGTGGATAGAAATGCAGCGGGGCCAAACTTGTAATTGTAGGTTCTGATTTTTTTTTTTTTTTTATTCTTGTTTTAAATTATGACAGTATAAATAGTTTAGTGAATTGCATAGATAACCCTATACTTCACTAGATTTCACAAATCTCCCCTTCAAATTTAAAAAAGGTTAAAGTGTCATCCCAAACCATGAACTATTCCTGATTATTCATGCCGCATCATGATCTTTAATAAGTGATATTTCGAGCCATAAGTCATAATTTTTTTCGTCTAAAATTTTTTATAGATTTTCCGGTAATCCTGATGACATGAAGAAGAAGAAGAGAACAAGATCGGCTTTAGGATATCGCCATTGGAGCACGAAGTGGAGAAGATGGAGGAGTTCGTGAGAGAACGAGATATGTGAGTTGGAGTCCCTTACGATTCTTTGGGTGGAAATGCTTTTACCCAATCACTGTAAGTATGTTGTTGAAAGATGCACTAATACAACTCCAGTGACGAATGAGCCATCTACCTCTCAAAAGCACACGAAGACGACGTAGAAATGGCCACATTGCTAAGAAAAATCAGGAAGCTCATGAAATCGAACAAATTAAAGAGCGAAGTCTCAATTCAGAAGGGAACTCATCAGCGGACCAAGTAAGGGTTCTTGAAACATCTGATTATGAGTTTGATAAATTATGTTTCCACTAGATCAAGGAGAATGGCATCTTTCCATTCTTTATGATTGTTTGGATTAAGGGTGGGAACATCAATGTTCATGACACTTGGTATAATTGCTGAAAAAATTATTAGTTGGTTAGAATTAGAGGCACATAGGAATTGAAGTGATGTCGTCTATATTTTAATAATTTATTTATGTAATATACGTAAAACTGGCGTCATATCAATTTTTTTTTTTTAAAGTTAAGCGTCGTTGTTTTTATGAAAATTAAAAAAAAAAAAAAAAAAAAAAAAACCTGACATGATGATACGACGACGTCAGGTTTCCTTGAATTTGAAAATCGACATCGTATCGTTGAATATTTAAAAAAAAAAATTAATTAGCCACAAGAAAGATGTAATGAGCAAACCAGTAACTTCAAAGTACCGGTCACCAAAGTTGCAACAAGGTTTTGTAGCCACGGCTATCTGCAACACTTATTTCGAAATTTCTCAATATAATATAAGATTCTTTATTCAAGTTTGAATATTACGAGAACTCTATTTTTTTTATTCCATGTCAACTTGGACAAAACATGTACAATCAAATCTTTTCAATTGTTCTCATATTACTTATCAAAATTTTGAAGTACAAATCTTCAATTCACAATCAATAACATGATCATTACAAATACAAATAATTACAATTTCGATTTGTTTAAAGGTACAAAAATTATTAACTTCAAATGCAAAATGTGTTAATTACAAATACAATTAATTTTTGGACCAAGATTTACATTGTAATATGATATATAATCCATGCTATAACAATTGTTATATTTGGTGTCTATAATATTTAAAACAAACTTTTTTATATAAAATGTTTAGGAGCTGCTAAAACGCATCAACCAACAGGTATTTTCAAATATGGGGATATTGTTGGCTGTTAATAATAATATGTTATAATAGTGTTATGTTACATAGTTTATATATTTGTAGTCTTATATTAGTTAGTTATTCTAGTCTATTATATAGGAGAGTTAGGTGGTAACTTTCATACAAGTTTCTACCTGAAAATGAAAATATTTAACTAAGAGTAATTATTTTATCTGAGGATATTGACATCCGTACTGGCATCAACATTGAAAGTCATACAATTTCCATTTTCCATACAACTAGTATTTTACTCGTGCGATGCACGGATATGACTTATACAATGTTAAGAAATGGTATTTTTTTTTTTAGGAAACCAATGTGGTTGCATTTATAGATAGCTTGAAACTGAGTCTGGTGGGATAGCATCCCAATACATAGGTAAATCGTAATTAAAAGCATCCGAAGCTAAAATATGCGCTAAATAATTATGCGATCTAGGAATAAAATTAACTGAACAATAATTAAGCATCGCCATATATGCTCTGCAAGCATCAAGAGCATAACCAAGATAAGATCGAGACCGAGTCTCAGTAGAGGACAGATATGCCTGGAGTGTGTGACAGTCCGTGAACATTTCGATCAAAGTTTTCCCACGTGTTCTGAGCCATGACAACACTTCTTTGCATGCCATAGTTTCGGTCATAAGTGGCGAGAAGCAATTGTGCAAGGACGCACTGTAAGCAGATATATATCTTCCATGGTCGTCGAACAAAATTGCACCTACTGTGGCTGAGCTTGATTGTTTTAAGAAATGTTATTTAAATATTAACATATATAATAAATTGCAAAGGTACTGATTTTTCAAGATAATATTAAAGTTATGATTCAAGAAAAGAAATGCGTTAGTTTTTAAAGAGAATTCACGGTAACACACTTTATTATAAAAAATAATGCATGTCAGAATTTATTAATCATTGACTGAAAATTACAAATTATTAAATACTTCGTGGTATACACAATATTTGTAGTTGAAGTAGGGTGGGTTTCATCTTCGTTGCCAATAAAAAATTCTAAACCATTAGGGTTGTTAAATCTTGATGCAGCAACGTACACTTGACATGTACAAACACTGGTTTCTTCAACAGCAGGCCTACATGAGATAATGTATGGCCTTGACTTTTGTTTATAGTCATTACGTATGAAAGCACAAGGAGGAATTGTTTTCTTTGAAATTTGAATGGCAATCTTGGATCTGATGAAGCATTGACATTCTAGGTATTAATATAAATATGTTTTTTTTTCTTATAACTGTGCAACCTATGAGTTTCATTATCTGATACAATTTAATCAATTTCATCTTTACAAATCTTTATTCATTGGTAACATGCTATCATTTTACTAATTATCATTGGTATTTTACTGTCAATCTCATAATAATTATTCTGTTCTTCGGACTATATATGAGTCTCTATTTTTCAATAAAAACACTTAGCTGTAAATCTGCTTAAAATCGTAAGCTGTACATATTTTTTGCAAACAATTGAGAGAAGGGCTGTTAGATGTTAGATGATACCTTTGTTCTGAGAAGGGTGTTTCTTTTTCCTCCCTATCACAGTTTATCTTGTAAGTTACTTCATTCTTCTCAGATGCAGTTTATGTTCAAAATGAATATATATCCTCGATGCCCATTTTATATGCATACGACCCAGTTGCTTCCTATTAAAATTCGAATTCAACATGCATTTAATAGCATAAAATTGCAGCGTTCTTTTTTCCTTGGAATACTAAAATATTAGCCAACTATTAATTAGAATGAAGCTTGAAATTCTAAAAGCTACTGGTACTAAAAGTTTAGCCTACTATTAATTAAAATTTTCCTTGGAATTCTTATTGGAATTCTAAATGCTACTGATGTGTGGTAAAACTATTACAAAAAAAATCTAACTCTAAACGTGCTGTTTTGAGATGGGCGGAAACTTTTGATCAAAATTCATTTACTACTTCTTATGGCTTTTTTATATTAGAGGATGTGCTCCGGTTAACCCTCCTTCTTTATGTTTCAAGGGTTAGTAATTCGATAGTTTAAACAAGGTAATCTGATAGTTTAAAGAGTTTAAAGTTTTAATTTCTGGTGAACTTAGAGGTTTCTTAATCACTAGTCAAATGTTGTTTACAAAGAAAGTTTTAATAATTTGTAATTTTATTTTATTTTTAATGTGAGCAAATATTTTTAATTTGTAATTTTATTTTGTTTTTAATGTGAGCAAATATTTTTAATTTTAATATATATTTTTTAATTTGTAATATGTTTAAGTTTAATACAGTATAATTAATGATAAAGATATTGTTTTTTTTTAAACAATAAAGATATTATTTTTAAGTATGCCATAGATTTTAGATTGTCAATATATATATTAGTTGTAACTTCTTTCTATAGGCTAGGATTATTCTTAGTGTAATTATCTACTTAATTCTCTACAAATTTTCTTATATATTTTGTATGATATAGTGATATACTATAAAATCTATATATCCTTTTATACAATTTCTATATATATAGCCAATTTCTCATTACACTACTTAAGATACAAATATTTTATGCATCTATAGGGTATTGATGTTATATACGACACCTACCATCTTAGAAGGCCAATCAAAATATTTCAAACTTTCAGATTCCTTAGCTCTATATAAAGAGTAACCTCTAAAGTCTAAAGCGTTGAAGAAGGTTGAGAAAATTATTACTAGTTACCAATGTAAAATGCATTAGAGATTTTATGTACAAATATACATGTATGAAATTACTAAATGTGAAGTTATGAATACAATAAGAAACAAGAGAAGTTCATATTGTAAAAACAAAAAAAAAATAAAATTATTTTCCTTTGAATTGGGTTGAAGTGTCTAAAGCTTACAATGTGAAAGTTACACCTAATGTGGTGAGTTTCTTGTGTGAAACGGTGACACTATCCTATGAAGTTGGAATACTGTAGATGAAGGAATTCGCCTTTTTTTGGACAAATTGATTATAATTGATGAAACTATGAAAAAAAAAAAAAAAAAAAAAAAAAAAAAAAAAAAAAAAAAAAAAAAAAAAACCAAAAGAGGGAAGAAATCAGCATAAAACAGCACAATGCATTCAATTCTTATTTTCATAATATTCACAATTTCCCTATACACAAAGAACCCAACCAACCATGCAACAAATATAATAAAACACAGCACCCCTACAAACACACAACCTAAACAATTTGCTTCAAACATTTCCCCACTCTTCTCCCCATCTTCACAGCAGCTATACACTACAAAATACACAAAATTGCAGACAAAATTTACAGCAAAATGAACCAAAAAACAATGTGTTTAACCAACTGAAACACCTCAACAACTTTATTTAACAATGGAAGCAAATTCTGGGAAGCTTTAATTTCTTCGCGGAATAAGAGCAGCCCTTAGCTCCATTTTGTGGCGCAAAAAAAACCCAGATTTTCACTTACGCCACAGTGGTTGCTCTAGTCTGATGAACCTTGTCTGTGTGCGCTACAGGCAGGTAAACTGCACCCTGCAGCGTGCTGTGTGTTCGTCCATAGAAAGCGTAAACGAGTATTCCTATTAGCAACCACACAGAAACTCGGGCCCAAGTATTAGCGCTGCACAGGAAGAACGGGAAACATCATCAGCAAACATCATTGTATATAACAAAAAAGTAGCTTAGAGACCAAATTTGGACTTACCCGAGATTTATTAACAAGTATACATTGATGAGAATACAAAAAATTGGCAGGAGTGGAACAAGCGGGCAAACAAAACCTGGACAAAGAACATCCATTCATGCAAAAGTTGTCATAAAGCAGAAGAACACATGATTAAGGTAATTTCAAGAACCGTTTAACGAAAAGAGGATTATCTCCAGAAGAATTACTACTACTATTTCGGGACTTAAATTATATAATCAGTCATGGCATACCTCCCGAATACCCAAAGGTGTGCCTTGCATCATCTTGGTCTATGGACGTGAGCACTATCAGACCGAATAGGAGAAGGAGCCCACCAATTCCACAAAGCGTGAACCTCGCACAACTGATCACAAGTTCATATATAATTAAGTCAAAACAGCGTTAGTTCACATCGAATTTAATGACTATAGGAAGATATATATATAAGCTATTTACGAAGGAGATCGAATGAGTAGCTAGGAACGCACTTTGGCAGGCTAACACATGAAGCAGCGGAAGTAAGTACAAGCACCCCAATGCATGTAAACATGATGGTCCATCCAGCAACTTTCCGCCTTTCGTGTACTAAAACTGTAACCAATTTGTTTAAATTAAAGCTAGGCACATGATTTGGTCTTTAAACCATAAGGATCTGCAATTTAAGAATTTATCGATAGAAATGGCAATATGAACTTACAGCTACATCTCGCTGCAGCTTTCTCTAGAAGAGGATGCTCAACGGCTACACCACTCGAAAATGTAAGGTTATCGTCTGTACCTGCAGCAAGGTCCTTGGAAATTCCACTATCGGGGCACGGGATTACTGAATCTGTCGTATCCCGGGAAGATGATGGCATTGGAGCCTCATCTGGTGGCACGTACCGGAGTATAAGCAGAGAAATTGCCACCATTGTAAATGCAAGAAGCGTACCAACGCTGACCTGTATAAATAGCGAAGCTTCTCTAGAGTCTAGAACTCAGAAATCAAAATCGAGAAAAAAAAAGGGTAAAAAGGAATCAATGTTTTTTTTTTTTTTTGGTGCTGTTAGAAGATACACATACCATTCCCGCCAACTGATCAACATCCATGAAGAATGCTAACAGTCCGGCAAGTAAACCAGTCACGACAGTGCTCTTGACAGGAACTTGAGTACGCCTATTGACATCCGAAAAAAATGGCGGGAGCAACCCATCTCGGGCCATTGCCATAAGTATCCGTGGCTGAGAAACATTGAAACAAAATATGTTTACGTATTGCAAATTTACGAAGAAACACCCCCACACGTGAAACTGCAATGAAAAGGCTTACCTGGGGTAGTATAGAACCCATCAATGTTGAGCAAAGAGCGGTACAAGCTCCAATAGTTATTACATATCTGTAAAAGAAGAAAACAACGTATACATATATATATAATATAAAAAGGACATGAAAGGGCTGCTGGTACGTCAAATGCTCCGTACTTGAAGCTGGATGTGATGGAACATAGCACAAACGAAAAATGTTTAACTTACGCTGCCCAGTTAACTCCAAGGCTTGCAAATGCAGAGGAGATTGGGGTATCCGGGTCCATTGTGTAATAGGGAACCAAACCGACAATAACAGCAGAGACTAACATATATAACGTGCAACATATTGTCAATGCCAAACCAATCCCCAAAGGCAAGTCACGTTGAGGATTCTTCACCTGTTACCAAGTTTATGAACAATATCAATCAATACTAAGTGTAATGGTGAAAATTGTTGAAAAATAAAGAGTTGATTTATCTATAGGGTCGTGTCAGTTATGAATAGTTACTTACAGTTATGTGTTTGTATATATATATGTACTATGTTTCTTTGTTAGAAACAGACAGATATAATACAGAATCATATATTTTCTATATCTTTCAAGTTTTATATACATTTTCCATTCCTTGATTCTTCATCTTTCCTTCCGCCTAACTGGCAGGTAGTTGTTATTCTCCACCCACCAGGTCATTCCATCTTCCAAATTCAACAAAAATTATGTTGGAAATTAGGATGATAATAGTATTAGGAATAATACCTCCTCGGCAGTACTAGCAACGGAATCAAACCCAATGTACGAAAAGAAAACAGTCGAGGCCCCAGCAAGCATTCCGTCAACCCCAAATGGGAAATACCTATCGGTTAATATGTCAAATAAAAAGTCAGCTAGAGAACTACTATTGAAGGAAACATATAAAATATGACTAAATAGAAGTTCTGGTGTCTACCCAGTAGGAAGTTCATAGCCAGGCCAGCCATTTTTAAACCCCAAATATCCGCCAGCAACAATAACAAATAGCATAGCGCATATATTTGCCATCGTGATAAATCCTTGTACCATCGTACTCTGCAACAATTATGTTGCTTAGCATAGTTGAGGGCAATTCCGTCTACGAGGAAAACCAATTCATGCAAATATGTACAATAATGAATACCTCCTTAATTCCCACGCATAAAAGCCCAGTGACAACACAGACTAATACTGCTGCACATGGATCCACTACTACATTAAGCCCGGGAATGGTGTGACGAGCTAAAAAAGATGGCAGATTGCCCTGACCTCCGAAGAGCAAGGCCTACCAAAAGAAAAGGGAACTCGATAAAAGCAACACCACTTAGAAGTGACCGATTGGAAAACATCATCCATTATAATCATTAAAGAAGGATTCACATTTCACAGTACCAGATTTGGAGATACGCCTCGAGCTACTGCAGAACCTCCAATTGTGTATTCCAATATCAGCGCCCATCCAATCAACCAAGCAACTCTGATAGGAAACCAAGTTTGTTAAAAGAAGAACAAATATTTAAACCTCGACATGAGATAACCGCAATTCTCATTACCTTATGGTTCATACTGACTACACTTGATTGAGAAATAAAAAACGTATTAATCATATATATAATATGCCAGATTGGGAACACCCAAATCCATTTTCATCAGAGATTAACTGGCATTACCCTTCTCCAACACAAATGTAAGAGTAATGATATGCACTCCCAGCTGACGGGCAACGACTAGCAAGCTCAGCATAGCAGAAGGCCGAAAGTGTGGCTGCTATCCCAGCTATTAAGAAGGAAAAGGTAAGGGCTGGGCCTGAATGCTCTCTCGCTACTGAGCCAACTAGAATATATACCCCAGCTCCGATGGTTGATCCGACACCTAATAACGATTTTTTAACCACCAGACATGTAAGCATTAGTTACAGTTACAAGAATCATATGGCATAGACATTATATATGAGTTACTAACAAACATTTTGCAGATTAAGTCATAATTAACCAGTTTCTACCCCATTATATGGTTGCACATAATGGGGTAGAACAAATCCAACCAAAAAAGAAAAGTTTATACAATAAGAACAAAGATTCTCCATATAGAACATGAGAATAGAACAAATCAATACACATGGAACAAAGAGACACAAAATGATAAACCTTTGGGCATATTAAGAATCATTGAAAACCAAAATATTTACCATGAAGGGGGGAAACAATTAAGCAAACAAGTTTACAAAACCTTGATCAAAACTATTAATAACCCAAAAAAAAAAAAAAATTGTTTTCATTTGAATTTACCTATGGCAATGAGATGAGGGACAGTCAAAGCCTTAGCCAATTGATGATGACCTCTACCATGTCCAGAAGATGAAGGCAATGATGAGTCTGAAGGAGAAGAGTCAACCTTCTTCCTCCTAACAAGGTTTCTCAATCCCCAGGAAAAGCCACCCCCACCCCCATCACCACCCTCATTTTGCCAATTAGAAACAAATCCCATGATTCTTATTCAATTCCCAAAGTCTGCTATTCCAAAGATGTGATCTTTCTAACACCCTTTTCTCTTATTCCTTTAACCATGCACAAAGTGGAGAGCCTCAATCTGTTCATCAACCAATACACATCCAGACAATGATAGATACATATATATATTACAGAAATATATACAATTCTGTAGAGAGAAAACTAAGGGGAAAAGCTATGAAGAAGGTCGGTGTTCTTTACGGGGAGGATAGAGCTGCCTCTGCCTGCAGCCACAGCAACGGAATCTTGGAGAATATGGGAAGGCAGGCAAAGATTCAGCTCAAAAAGATCGTGTTTTTTTGGGAATAAAGAAGAGGGAGAATCTGCCTGCCTCTGCTACGCTTTTTGTCCAACGTGCTGTTGTTGGGATGGGGAAGCGGATTAAGATTATTTATTCATTTTTCCTCTTCTGTCATCGCCGTTATAAATGGGCGGATATTATTGTTAGTCTTTGTGGCTATACGTGCTTTACACGCGCGTAGATTTTCATGGTTTCCTATGTATAGCGTACATTGGAATTGCCTGTCTTAAACTTTGGGGAAACTGCATCCTATGTTTATCTCTTTTCGGATCTTCCCCACACCAACCCCTTTTCATAAAAAATAAGGATAAAGTACAAATAAGCCACTGTACTATTTAGGAATGGTAATGTACCCCGTTTTCGACGGGGATCTCCGACTCCCGTCCCGAAAGAAACGAGATGGAAAAGATTATCGGGAAACGGGGACGGAGAACATTTGTAATTTTCCGCCGGGGACGGAGACGTTGACGGGACACTCCTCCCCACCCCGCCCCGTCCCCGAATATATATATATATATATATAGTGGCAGTATTGCATTTATATGTAACTAGTATTTACACCCATGTGATGCACGGAATGTATTCGTTATAATATATGAATTATAATTTGATTCATATTCGATAGCGTAAATTTTAACGTTGAATTAAGGTTTGTATGAATGTTTCGGAATTGAATTAATTGGTCTCATTATCTTTATGTGTAATAATTTAGCTATAGATTGTAACAGAATATATACTATACGTAATATGTAGATACGTAACAATTTTGTTATATTGGTGAAAAAAGAATACATAATATAACTGTTTTGAATTACACATTGTTGAAAACCTCTTTGTAGACGACATTAGTAGTAGTAACAGAAGTTTGTACATCCTCGTCTAGAATTAAAACCTTAAGGTCATCAGGATGAGTGACTCGGGAAAAAGTCACGTACAATTGACCGTGATTAACGACTGATTTTTTCAACAATAAGCCAACGTGAGTTAGTGTTTGACCATGGTTTTTGTTGATAGTCATTGCATATGCTAGCATCAACGGGAATTGTTTACGCTGGAACTTGAACGACAATCTCGTATCATAAGGGGTGAGAGACATTCGTGGTATAAGAACTTTGTTTCCTTGCTGCGTTCCATTAACTATTTTTGCCTCCACAATATGATCCGTCAATCGTGTAACGATCAGGCGCGTACCGTTGCAAAAGACCAAGAGAGTGGTGTATGTTTCACAGTAACATAACAGGTGCATCAATCTTTATTGTCAATGAATGATTAGGAAGTCCAAACAATCTCAAGCTATTTAAAAATTCAGGAGTGTGTACTTGTGAGAGATTATCACCATCTGATTCTGCCTTACACAAAGAGTCACAGCTTAAATACGTCCGACCTTCTGCAGTGTTCATGTCACACATATACTGATTAATTTGATCAACAACATCTAAAGTCGGTGAGAGGATCGCTCGTCCTTCTAGGTGCGACTCTTCTAGCATTCCATACTTCGCGGTTGGGAAGATGTTTTCAACTATAGTTGCAATTGGATCAGGTCCACACTTCAACATAAACCTGGTGGAATATCGATCTCAAACAAAACATTGTTTACAAACCCTTGTGCGTCCATTGTCACGCCTTCTGTAGATTGAGTAACCATCTTTATCCAGAATTGTCTGACTAACATATTTTTTGGGGAAATACTTTGAACATTTACCACTTATCATGCATGACGGATTCTTCCGGAGTTGTCTGCATGGTCCGTGCAACATAAATTCGCTAACTACGTCATTGTACTCATTGTCAGCATCTGGGTCTGGAATCTCAGCAGAAATCAAGGCATTAATTTCCTGTGCAGAATGTGTCTGATTCATTCTTTTGGCAAATAGCAATATGTGCGCGTGAGTCCTCTTTTTTCAAATTCAATTGTGTAGATAAGTGTGCAGAAAATTTTTAAAAAATTAATTTTATACATGGAATTTAGATTTAATTATGGCACATTAAAGTATGTATGATAATCAAATACCTCCACATATGTCGCCAAATAGTTTTTCTGTCTTGATCTCTTCAATCATTGCACCAAGTTTCATCTCAAACACGTGACATATAATATCGAGTCTATCCTCTGCTTTAAGCCCACGTTGTGCAATATACCGCTCAATCTCAGGCCACTTCGGGTTACATGTGAATGTTATGAACAGATGAGGATAACTGATGTGCCTGCATATTGCCATTGCATCTTGATAGTTTTGAATCATATATCTAGCCCCGCATGTGAATGATGACGGTAGTATAATTCTTTTGCCCCGAGTTGTGGGAACTAATTTGGCCCGAGTTGAATGATGATGATAGTACAATATTTTCAAGGAATTTTTTCATTTATTAATCAGAATTTGTTTTAATTATTCGCACAATTATTATGGTTTAATTATTCACAGAATTTGTTAACTATTTTTCATTTTTAAGTACATATTGACTTTAATCTGGGGTAAGAATTCATTAGATATTAGTTAATTTCCATATAAAATTTTGTTATCAATTAAGTTTTATTAATTTTTTTACGAATTAATTAATATTCTTTATTAGTTTGGGCGGAAAATTTGAAGATGACGATTTGTCTTTTATTAATTGTATAGATTGGTTTAAATAATTATTAATAAATTATTATTTTCTTGTAAAATTACACAAAATTTCAAAAGAATTTTCCCATTTATTACACAGAATTTGTTTCCATTATTCTCACAATTATAATGGTTTCTTATTCTTAGAATTTGGTAACCCTTTTCCATTTTTAAGTACATATATTGTGGGATGGCAACGGGGTGAGGTGGGCGAGAGTATACTCCCCGTCCCCGTCCCTATCGGGGAATTGGAAATCTTCCGTAAAGATTAATATTAATAGCAAAATAAGACTAAATTATTAATAATCAATTCTATTTTATTTTTTTATGCAAAATCGCTCTTTAAAATATTAATAGTAAAATATCTTAAAGATTATTTTTCTTATACTGCCTAATTTAATCCATTCCTTTATTAATTATTACCCTAAATGATTCTTTAATTATATAAAAATGAGCAGAAGAGATTCCACGAGTCAAAGCAAACCACCAAAGACATGCTTTTAAAAGGAAAACAACGACTAAAGTTAAAAATTACCGGCTTCCATTGTTCGTCCCCATTAATACATTTTAATTAATTTCTATTAAACATTTGCTTACTAAATAAAATTTATTAATTATTTGACCAAAAAAATATAAAATATTTAATTATATGATAGTAAGAGCGTAAACTACATTTGTTTCTATTATTTACCAGGACTATGTGGTCCAATGGTATCCGGGTTAGATTTCCATTTGGAAGGTTGTGATTTCGAGCCTCGCTCGCATTCAAAAAAAAAAAATTAATTAATTTCTATTAAAACATTTGCTTACCAAAAATGACTACATGAATATATAAATTCTATAATTAATTAAATTTTAGTCAACTAAACTTCACACAGAATAAATTTTACAAATTAATTAATTAATTACCATAATATTCTTTCCATAACTAATTAATGACACACGGGATATTTATGAAATATATATAGACTAATTATATATACACAGATATGAATATATAATTTCTATAATTAATTAAATTTTAGTCAACTAAATTTTACACGGAATAAATTTTATAAACTAATTAATTAATTACCATAATATTCTTTCCATAACTAATTAGTCACACATGAAATATTTATGAATTATATATAGACTAATTATATATACTCGGATATTATAAAAATGCCCCTAAATTTTGGGGAAAAAATTTGGCTAGGAGAATTTTATTTTTAAATATAAAATAAAATATAGATATAGATATAGATTAATTACTTATTTATTAATAACATTTTTCTTTATTTTCAGTAATATATTCTAATCCATTTTAATCGAGTATTAATTATCATATTTTTTTTTTCAATTGACCTAATTTTCATGTCATTTTTATAACCAGTCAATAATTTTTTTTAATACATATTAATTAGATAATATTTAATATAATTTTTTTTTTATTTTCAGTAAATTATTAATAACAGATACCTTTTTCCAATTTACATATACTATTGTTAATCCGTTTACTTTTCGACATTGTTAATTTGGAGATTTTTTAAAAAAAAAAATATTATACCATAATTTGTATATTTCGTGTCATTTTTAATCTTAGTCAATTATTTTTCCATTAACAGATTTCTTTTTTAATTTATATATACTATTGTGTGGGCGGACTTGCTAATTTTTTTTTTTTTTTCATTTGAGTCAATTTGGGATTATTTGTAATGTTTAATCAAGTATTAATAATCATTTTCTTTTCCAATTAGCCTAATTTTAATGTCATTTGTATTCTCAGTCAAATATTTTTTTAATACATATCAATTAATTTATACTATAATTATTAATATAATTGTCGTTACATATTTAAAAATTATATATCGCGTGCCATTTTTTTAAAAGGCTCATATGTCATTTTTAATCAAGTATTAATTATCATTTCCTTTTTAAATTGGCCTAATTTGCATGTCAATAAATTTTTTTAATACATATTAATTCGTTAATTAATAATAATAATTTTTTAATATTTCCAATAAATTTTTAATAACAGAAAGTTTTTCGTTTACATATACTATAGTTAATCCATTTCCTTTTCGACAGGGTTAATATGAGGTTCCTTTTTTTCTTAAAATATTATACCATAATTTATACATTTCGTACTATCTTAAATCTCAATCAATTATTTTTCTAGTTTACTTATATTATTGTTTGGTCGGTCTGACCATTTACTTTTTCATTTTAGTCAATTTGGGGTCATTTTTAATTTTTAATCAAGTATTTATAATCATTTCATTTTCCAATTAGTCTAATTTCCATGTCATTTTTATTCTCAGTCAATTTTTTTAATACATATCAATTAATTTATACTATAATTATTAATATAATTGCCAATATATATTCAGAATTTATATATTCCATGTCATTTTTAATCAAATATTAATTATTGTTTCCTTGGTCTAATTTGCATGCCATTTTTATTCTCAGTCAATGATTTTTTAATACAAATTAATTAGTTGATTATTAATAACATATTTTGTTTTATTTCTAGTAATATATTCTGTGCTATTTTTAATCAAGTGTGAATTATCATTTCCTTTTCAAATTGATATACTTTTCATGTCATTTTTATTATCAGTCAATGATTCTTTTTAATACATATTAATTAGTTAATTATTAATAACATTTTTTTAATATTTCTATATTGAAGTGATTTTATGATACTAACAACTATTAGTGTAAATAAGTTTCATGTGTAAATACGATATGTAACCTTTATTCATTTTAAAGTTTTGTTATGTAATAACTATATAGGAAACATTGCGATATTACAATTGAAAAAAAAAATCATACTATTATTTTATTGATTTCTAAAAACATACTATCAATTAAATAAGATTTGATATTTAAAATGAGTAATTAGCTAAAATAGTAAACTTTTAATACACCATATTAAAATAAAAGATTATTACAAACATCTTAGTAAATCTAATCATGCTATATTTATTTGTAACTGTACATTAATTTCATTTTGAAATCATTGGTTCACATATTTGATTTTTTTTAATTATTATAATTTATAAACATAAATGATATTGCACTAATTAATTAATGATATTTATCACATTGTATTTTAAAAAAATATAAGATTTACCCATGTTATGAGGGGTTAAAAAATATTTTCAAATTACTTTTTTTTTAGTAAGTATTTAAAAAAAAAATTCCAGCAACCCAAACACTCCTTTAGTCTTCCATAAAAAACTGATAAATAAAAGTCATATCATTAAGGGAATTAAAACTAATTAAAGTAAATCTAATCATGCTATATTTATTTGTAATTGTATATTAATTTTATTTTGAAATCATTGGTTCACATATTTGAATTATTTATATTTTTCTTTAATTATTATAAACATAAATGATATTATACTAATTAATTTATGATATTTATCAAATTGTATTTTTTAAAATATAGTGTTTTACCCGTTCGTTGCACATAATTTTTTTTGTTATTATAAATTTAAAATTAAAATAGAAAAAATAAAAAGATGTTAAAATGTACAATATAATAATATAATTGGACTTTTATATATTTGGTCAAGTAATCTATTTTCATAACATACAAAATTCAAATTCAAATGTTGTATGGTTAATATAATCTCTAATCATGTACATTGTACATATTTAGATAAATTTATAAAAAAAAATTCATATAATTAAATTAATTTATTCCAGATTGTATTTCATATATATTATAATTATAAAAATATGAATAATAATAACTAAGAGAATTGTACTTAGAAATGAATAAAAAATATAAATTCTAAATTTTGTAAGAATAAATATAACCTCTAATCGGACGCATATCATTATATGATTGTATAATACATTATATATACACATAATATTTATTAATATGTATATAGACAAATTCTATAATATAATTTTATTAATTATAATTTATATTGATAGATTTATATTTAAAAAATTATATTTAGAAATTTAAAAAGTGTATGTATGTATATTTAAAAAAAATTATAAATATTCATGTTTTGTTAATTTTATAATTTCATTTCTTTTATTATATTTCATATTTTATTAATTATAATTCTTATGAAATTGTCACAAATATTTTTACAGATGAAATCTTATATTTCTCAATTTCATTAATTATATTAATTATAATTACCAAATATTGTGGCAATTACCATAATAATTTCATTAATTATAACATTTGTTCTCTTTCAATATTTAAATACATTACCATCAAATTACCATAATAATTACACAAAAGAAGGAAAGAAAAATTATGAGAATAATTACCTTTAATAAAAATTAGGAAATTATATTAAAAAATAATCTATATATTAAGGTAAGTATAACTTATTTTGTGCCAATAATATTATGTATAAAAAAATATATGTATATAAATTACAATAATAATTACACCGAAAAAGGTGACAATACATAATAATTATTAAGAAATAATATTAATAATTAATTATTAAGGCAAGTATATATAATTGATTTTGTACTAATAATATTATACATTAAGTATATATATATATATATATATATATATATATATATATATATATATATATATATATATATATATACATACTTTTAATTCTATATTGATAAGCATAGTCTGTGTATATTCTTTAAGAAAATATTCATTATTAAAAAGGAATATAATTTAAAAAGTAAATTATTAATTAGATTACCTAATATAATTGTCCTACTAATTGATTCCATGCTACTATCTATAATTCATATATTTGAAAATTTTTTTAAGCTAAATACTTATTAATTGCCTTAATTTCTAACTCAATTAATCTGTAATCCTCCATTTTTGTGTGATTGCCGATTGCTGCCATGGAGAGACTGCTGGAGAGAGTTTGGAGAATTTGGAACAATGTAGCTGTTAGGAAAATATTTTAAGAATTACAAAATTTGGCAAATGGATTTTTTTTTTTTTAATATGCAAATGGAATTGTTGATTTTGTGGTTTCGTTTGAGCACTACTTGAGACTCTCACTCCCACCTGCGAAACCATTATAGCAATGAGCGAAGGCCATGCGATATCAAGCAGTAGAACCTCGCTCACAGATTGTTGAATGACATGTACAAATTTTTGAAATGAACATACTAACTCTAAGTTTAAAAAATCTTACAAAATTATCAAAATTACCGTTGTTATTATTCTCGATCGTATCTCTACAATCTTTCATAAAAACTAAATCATTAGGGTTCTATTACCAAGGCTCTTCCTCCTCAATTTTCTTTTGTTGAAGCAGAGCCTCCTTAAGTATCTTCAAGCCTCCTTAAGTATCTTCAAGCTCATACCAGACGATATAAACTGCAAAACATATTGAAGTACAGGAGAATATAATTAGAAAAATGTAAAAAATTCATATGAAAAGAAAGCAGAAAAATGAGTCTGAGATTCTTTAATTGATGTGAGAGCTAGGCTAGGAAGAATTATAAGTTTGTATTTATAGGTAGAAAATACTAATTCAAAAGGAAAGAATAATAATTTATTTATTTAAGGTAATGTTAAGGTAATAACATTTTTATTATAATAATAATTATTATTAGTATTAGTAGTATTATTATTATTATATTAGAGAAATGCCACTAAGTTTTGGGGGAAAACTTGGTAGGAGGATTTTACTTTTATATATATATATAGATATATAGATATATAGATATATAGATATAGATATAGATATAGATTAGAGAAATGCCACTAAATTTTGGGGGGAAAACTTGGTAGGAGGATTTTACTTATATATATATATATATATAGAATATAGATTAACTATATATATATAGATAGTATTTTAATGTTTAAAATTAGGACTTATATTTTAAAATTTTTATTATTAAATTTAAAATTATTTAACATTTTAACTAAAAGTTGACAGGGAATGGGGAATCCGCGTCCCCGCCTAATTCTCCGCGGGGACGGGGATGGGAAATATTTTTAATTCCCCGCCGGGGACGGGGACGGGGACGGGACGGGGAGCATAATCCCCGCCCCGTTACCATCCCTAGTACTATTTAGGAAAAAGCAATTAAGCCATCGAACTCAAATAACCCCCAAATAAGCCATTGAACCCGGAAAAAAAAGAGCAATTATCATTTTTAACAGGTTAACTTCAGGTTTTTGCTGATTGGATTGCCAAATGTTTATTTTATTTGCATTTTTTTAATTATTATAATCCACTTACATAGTAAAATATTTTAAAGTAATTATAATCAAAAGTAGTTTTGTTTTGTCTAGATCTAATTTATTTATTTATTATTATTTTTTTAAACAAAAGATCCAGTGAAAAAATAATAATAATAATAAATAAATCAAATCTCGACAAGACAAAACTATTTTGATTATAATTACTTTAAAATATAATACTATCCAAGTGGATAATATTAATAAAAATAATAATAATAAACGTAAATAAAATAAACATTTGGCAATCCAATTAGCAAAAACCTGCAGTTAACCTGTAAAAAATGTTAATTGCTCTTTTTTCAGGGTTAAATGGCTTATTTGTTCTTTTTTCCCGGTTTTAATGGCTTATTTGAGGGTTATTTGAGTTCGATGGCTTAATTGCTGTTTTCCAAATAGTTCAGTGACTTATTTGTACTTTATCCCTAAAAAATAATACTCTTTTTTAATCATTTAATTAAAATCCTAATATAATATATATTGATATTTGATAGCGTAAATTAGACGGGAGAGTCACGATTACACTATATTGTGAATAAGTATAAGGGCGCTTAGTTAGCCGATCTGCCGGGTGAAGACCGAACAGACTAAGGCTCGAAGACAAATACAAGTGATATAGTGTTACAATTTAGTAAATACCACAAATAGTGTGATGTTGCAAGGTCGTGAATATGACAAATGACTTTGTGTAACAATACATTGGATATCACAAGTGAGGGGATGACTCTCCTATTCATACTAAGCAATTCAACTAAGCATTAAATACTCCATATGCAAGTGGCTTGACGTGGCGCACTCTTGTTGATCTGGCCAATCGGTTGCTCTGCAACTATATGTAGGTTAACTATCCGAGACAATAGAGCCATCATTCTCGCTCAGCATCAGGCGCCCTGCAGGAGGCGTAAGTGGGACTTCTTTACTTGTAGCGTAAGCTAATACATTCAACTTGCAAAGTGGTTTACGTAGCAAACTGATCGAGTGGCCCTAATGAACCAACCGGGTGGCTCTCTGTTGGGCGACCTCACGGGTAATCCTGGAGCGTCTTTACTCATCACTAAGTTTTTCAATACGAGCAGTGCAATCGGGTGGCACTTTGCTGGGTTCCTACTGACCGAGTGACGTTCCACTGGAATCTTATTGACCGAGTGGCACTCCGCTAGAATCCTACTGACCAAGTGGCAATCCACTGGGATCTTACAAACCGGGTGAAACTTTGCTAGTATACGACGGAGTGGCACTTTGCTAAGATATGACGGAGTGACACTCTACTAGGCAATCTTACGGATAGTCCAAGTGCGCATTTACCCATCACACACACATATGATTTTGTCGTCAATATATAATATATATACAATATTTAACATACACAAAATACAATTTAAATTTTCCACTTAAAAAGTGAACTTTTCATGTATAGTTAGATACAAAATTATTTACTAAATATTTAATATCTAACTCCTTCTAAAAATTCTCTTTTGAATTGTAATTAAAAATAATCTATCAATTTTAGAAGCATAATGACCTTGTGGTCTAGTAGCGTGAAGTGACTCTCCTAAATGAGAGATCGTGGGTTTAATCTTCCGTAGAGACGGTGTTACATTGTAACAAAGTCAGTATTACTCAAAAAAGTATATATAATACTCCGTATAACTTTTAATATACATATATTTCTTACAAACTATACCTGAAAATTTTGGGACCGTAGCTTTTGCTGCACATGATCAAGATCCACCCTGTCACCCACCATCACTACCTATGTCATTAATTGTTGTACAAAATACACCATTGTAGTATATGAAGTATATTTTACACATTGATTGACAAGAGAAAAATGATAGAATTATTAAAAGCACTCAATATGCTACATATTTGGTTAACTATAAAGTCATAATATGTGTGTATATTTATATATTTATTTATTTTATTAATATTTAAGTATTGATATACATTCATACATATAATAAACAAATAAATACACACATACATATCCGTATATATATGTATCTAGCCATTAGGCAATAGCTACACATTTATTGAAAAATACTACATATACTCTCATTATCTACTCTCAATTTTACCTCTACACTTAAAATATTGATGTAGACACTTTTACAAGGACCCACATGAAGGAAATAACATATGCGCTATATTAGGAAGTAAATTTGAGGTTTTCAAAAAAAAAAAAAAAATGAAGTAAATTTGAAGGAATAAGAGCATCCGCATCAGTTGGGAAGAATGGGGGATAATGTAAGGGCTCGTTTGGTTCGGTGAAAAATATTTGAAGGGAAATGGAATTGAAATTCCATGGAAAATAAATTTCAAGAAAATAGATTCCATTGTTTGGTGGGTGGAAAAGAAATTACTGGGAATATGAATTCCATTGTTTGGTTGAGTTTGGAATGGTAAGGAATAATGTGTATAATGACAAATATAACCCTACACAACAATAATAATATAATAATAATAAGAATACTTAATAAAGAATGATGAGGGTAAAATTGACATATTAGTTTTCCATGGAAAACAAAATACCTAACAAAAGCTAGGAATTTGTTTTCCTTATACTCAAGGAAAACTTTTTCCAATGGAAAATGTTTTCCATCCAACCAAACAACATAAAACATCATTTTCCTTCACTTTTAGGAAAACATTTTCCGTGAAAAATGTTTTCCATCCAACCAAACACCCCCTAAGAGTGATTAGGAAAGAGAATGTGGGAGGAGAGAGAAAAAAAAAAGAAAAAAAAAAGAGAAAACTGATTTTTTTTAAAAAAAAATAATTAATTAAAGACTGGTCAGGCGCGCATGCGCGCCTGACGCGCCAAGTGCACGCGCCCGTGTGATACTTGGCTGTGCGCAAACGTGCATAGCATCTGTTTTTTTTTTTTTTCCTGATATTATTTTATGTTTTGCAGAACAAATCTTTTCTCAAATAACCTTACCCCATATTTGTTATTAATTCCACCCAATATAATTATTCTGACATTAACCCCAAATAAACCACTATAGTGGATGCTCTAAGGGGTGTGAGTACATTTAGTAGGTCTCCACATTCATTAGCTTGGACTCTTGAGATGAATTATTGGAGGGAAAACTGTCATACACAGACCATTATGACATCACATCACATGGGCTGAATATGACCTGCATGAGTCAAATCAAGACTCAAAACTAATTAATTATATAAACTTTTATATATTATAGGGAAAATACTACATGCACTTCGATTAGACACCATATATAGATTTTGCACTCAAATGACAAAAGTAAAGCACTTTTACATGTGTTTTAATGAGTTAATTGGGAGAATACCAATATGCAAGATACTTTTCCAAGACAATTAAAATGAGGAACGTATTAGCATTATATTGGCAAATACACCAAATTTCTCGTTTATTCTGGGACATCATTTAATTTTAGGAATAACTGCAATAAAAACTAAACAAAATATACGAGTATATTACTTAATTTGCTCTCATGTTCTAAACTTCTAATCTACTAAAAAAAATAGTTGTGTCGACTTACTACGTATACAAAAATAAATAAAATTCTATAAAACGAAAGATTGCGTGATTTTCACCTTCGCCCTCAGCGTCAACTTCAAAAACCACGTGAAAAGCATTTCCTTCTGAGCAGAATAGGTGACAATGTGACATCCCTTTAATTAGCCTTGTCAGTTGTCTCACCTCCACAGCTCCACTCCTGTAATTCAATAGTATTAGTGAAAATAATGAGAAAACATAAATTAAAATAAAATTAATTATGTACCCCCTCTTGTTGCATTTCTAAACCATATCACAATGTTGCATGTTAAAGCTTGATGTTACATTTTTAATCTTTTGTTCTAATGTCTCCCACTACCTCCAATCCTCCATCAATCATCCCTTAATATCTCTTATCTACTACTAGGTTGATGGTTTGCAAAATCACATTTTAGTCAACCCGATTTAGGAAATAGCTGAAATAGGAGATGTTGGGGCAAAATAATAAAAATGTGACATCGATGATTATAAATGGAACATGAACATCATGACACCCGTCACCCGATAATTATACTTACAAAAATGAACAACCATGAAACCCCCCCCCCCCCCCCCCCCCTCCACACACACAAAAGGCTAATGGTGCACAACTTGAGACCAAAAATGCGGGTTCGAGTCTCAGTGGAGGCCGTATTGACTCTTTGTGCGTTAAGAAAGCAGTTATGTAACTTACTACAGTTAGTTCATAATGTAGTATCTGTTGAGCAACTCGGTGCCACTAGACCACAAGGTCTTTGGTATTCAAAATTTTATTTAATTATTATTGATCAACATAATCATAACGGATAATAGTAAATGACTAAATGGAGACCAATGCTATGCGCGCGCGCGCACACACACACACACATATATATATATATATGCAAAATGGTAACAAGCATGATTCTTCAATTGAATGCAAAATAGTAACAAGCATGATTCTTCAATTGAATGCTAAATGCCATTTACTCACTTGAACCTTAGTTTCAATTATCAAAATTCAGAGTTCTTAGCACTCACATTCAGAAGGTTGACACGAGACCAATGCCCAACTCCTCTGCAAGCTCATCCCATACTGGAAGCAGAACCAACACTACAAGAAATACAGCCACTGAAATAAGAGTTTTTCTCCAGGTTCCCACCTCCGTCACATCATTCAAGCAAGGCTTCTCTGGAGTCCTCTGTGCACCATGGAAACGGAATATTGTAGTTCAGACTAGTCTTTACCAGAAGTGGGATGATAGCCTTTTTTTGTCTCATTTTATTTACACTGGAATTTAAGTTTTAAATACCTGACACAGGAGCACATATAATCCCCAAGGAAGTGACAAAGGTCCACCCAGCTGAGAGATTCACAAATTAAAAATCTCAATGACAATCGATTTTGTGAAGAAACTAGAGGAAACTAGTGAAAACTACAGAGAAAGGACTAAAAGGAATAGTCTGTCAGCAGATTTCTATTACTACTACATAATTTTATAAATAGCAGAAGAGAACGTTGTGCTTTAATTGAGACAATTGGCTGATCTCAGAAATTAGATTATGCTGAGGTGGATAAAGGTTGATTTATCACGTGACTTAACAAAAGTAACACATTATGTTGAACTATGGGGAATAGCAACAAACAAACTTAAGGGAAGGCCTACCACTCCAAGCCCCAACATTGTGTAAGTTACCAGACCAAAGGCAATGATAGAACTTTTTCCAAAAGCACCCTGTCAGGAGAAGTGTAGTGAAAATTAGCAAATACAAAGGGAACTTTACCATCACTCATCAAAACCCTGAAGTAAAATCAAAGAAAATAGAAATCTTGAGGAGAAGACATTAGGCAAAGGAAAAAACTCAAAAAGCATGATGCCATATGTCCCTAATGTCTGGCAAAGAAACAAAACAGAGAATCTTCTCTGATGTGTCCAAGTGTTTAGCACATATAGCTTGTCAGATATGTTGTTGAACACTGATACAATATCTTTAGAAATGTTGTCCTAGCTTCTTAAGTTCTTAGGGCAGCCATTAATGTTTTTATGTTAAATTCAAGCCTTCAGTCCATCATTAAAACTACAGAAAAAATGATAAAAGTTACCTGAACAGCTCTGCCACCATCAAGACATCCAACCGGTAGCATATTGAAAGCTGACGTAGTTAAGCCGCACCTGCAAAGACACCTTGCAGTGAGCTTACAAAGTTACAAGTGGTAAAGTTGGAAAAGCTAAAACTAAAAGTAACAGTGATTACCAGCCAGCAATCACAAGAGGATGGATTGAAACTGCAGCCGCATGCATTTCTCTGTGAAGTACAAGGACAAAGGTCAAATATTTGTAACAAGGGAGTGTACTGAGCTAAAACAGACAATGATGGTAATGCAAGAATACCCCAATATTAATGACACATGGTAAATGTTGTCCATTTCTGAAATGATAATTATATATATGTAGAGCATCTTTGATGTTACAGCAGAAAGTAATTTTTGAGTAAGATTTGAAGATTTTATTCCATGAACTCTTCTTTGACAGAACCTATAGAAGGCTAAACTTACGAATAACCGAGAATGCCTCTGCTAATAAGTCCAAGAAGCAAGGAGCCTTGGAAAAGTGTGCTGGGAACCTGAACCAAGTCTCCTGAAGCAGTTGGGTTTGAAGAAAGTAGTAGGCCAACAGCAAACATGGCAGAAGACAATGCTGCACCAGCAAATGGCCCAGCTAGAGAAATGTCAACCAAAGCTTTTCGGTCAGGAAGAATAGACTTGAACTGCAGGAGTGAACACAAAGGATGGAAAAGATTAACAAGAATGACACATATGCATCAGAGCATTAAACAGTGAAAGGAAAAACAATAACAAGTAATGAAGATTATTGAAAAGCAAATTTTGCTCTGGCATGGATAAAATGGACCAAGAATAAATTTATACTGTAAAACCTGCCCAATTTTGTACTTCAATCTATTGCAAAATAGCCTAGCATTTTAAAAAAGGAACAAAAAAACAGGAATTCTGTACTATTTAGGATATTCCCACATATTTTCTCAAAGCATCTCTCAATTTTGTGCTTGAATAACATATTCTTGGACTTCCATATGAGAAAAGGCAAAAAGCATTTGTTTTCCCATTACTGGTGCCATTTGGCATGTATGCTTCCTAATAGAAAGAAACACACATGGAGAGGAAAAGAAATAGCATGATGTGGTAGCCTCCACAATTAGTGTTCTAGGACATCTCAACATATGGAGATCTTTTCTTCAACCAAAAAAGAACCATTAGAAATAGGGCGATAACTGCATGCTTCTTATCAGCTCTCTCTCTCTCTCTAGATGGGGAGTTTTTTTTATAGAAAACACAAAAGACTACACTTACGTTGATCTAATAGAAACATCAGAACTGTCAATTTGCCAATTTCACTAAGTTCGCATTTGCTAGAACTGAAACCAAATATTCTAACCTGAGTGATTGCTCCAAAGCTCCCAAGGGTAATGTTTGGAATTAAGTAAGGAATGCTTAGTTTCACTTTTCTTGGAAAGGCAGCCAGAAAATGCCCAACTTCCTGCAGGAAATAAACTCCTTCACTTGTCATCGTATGCATTTCCATGAAATAACTGCATGGTTTAATAAGATGGATATGGCAACAAAACGATCTAAATAGGATACATAGAAGATGAAAAATAATTGGCAGAGCAGTATTTTTCTCACAAATGTATAAAATGAAAAGGAAAATGGTAAGTTATCCAACAATGTGGAGAAATATGAGAACTTCTTTTTCACATTGAATTTAGTCACAAAGAATAACCGAATATAGGAGAAAAACAATATTAATACATGCAATAAAAATTTTCAGAAACAGTGGGGAAAATGAATAGTGTGCAGTTTTAGTTAAAACATTCTCTGAAAAATAATGCAGAGCCCCCAAATCTCTAGAAAACACTCAGTTTAGTTTCGGGAATCCACCCCCCCCCCCCCCCCCCCTGTTTCTCTGTTATTTCAATATCAGAGAATGATATTCTCTCAAATAAAGTGTCAGACCCCTTTATTAAGCCTTGAATTCTTGGACGTAATTCATACATGATGTAACTGCACTATAAGGACAGCATATGCTTAAGGAGATGGGGACAGATGGATTCTAGCAAGAGTAGTAGACACTTATGGCAAACCGACATTAAAACAGTTAAAGAAGGAATAGTTTCACTTAGTCCACCTGAGGTTTAGGCCAGTAAGCTGCAGCCCTCCTGTTATTCCTGTAATAAAACTATTCTTGGGACCCATGAGCTTTCATTCTCTATTCACTTTAATCTAGAGTACATATTCATTTCCATTATATTGTGAGAAATTTCAATTCCAGTTTTTAAGAAATATTGTTTAACAGACAAATGAGAAGAAAGAAAATTCGTTTTAGTGTTTATAGCATAAATTTTCAAGTGTACTGGCTCCAACCTCAGGGGATCCAAGTGAAATTATTGCACAGACAAAAATTGACCTATAGTTTGAACTTAGTTTTCTGACTTTAGTCATTGTTAATCTTTCATGTAACATGTAATGCCATTATAGCAACTAAGTAACAGAAAGAATTCTTACATGGAATAACTGCACTCCCAGGACGCCATAAGCTAAGGGTAAAGCAGACTCTACAAAGGGAAATAAAAGCTGCATGTCTGGTGGTTCAATGGCATTTGGATCAGTAAAGTACTTAACTACCTCTGGAGGAAGGCGATTAATCTGTTTAAGCAACAATCACAATAAATTAGAACACTCCTATTCAACCTTGGTGTACTAAAGATAACAATGATACAAGAACTAGCATGAAGTGATCATGTAAAAGGAAATGGAAAATTAACAAAATACAAGGATTAACAAACCTGAGATGCAATTCCTAGCTCCACAGAGGATCCAATCGTAAGAAGAAATAGAATAAGAGCAATCACATACTGCCACAGTGTAGTAGGACTGGGTTCAGAAACCTCTTTACGCAGCATTCCAAAGCTGACTCTAGGCCCACCACGTGGATCTTCTCCTTCAGAATTAGGTTCCTCCACCATGAATAAGTTGTACTTATCACCCATAATTTCAGATAGTTGACTCTGAAGTTTGGCAAAAACATCCTCCCTCTTTCCCCTAAGATTTCCAAGGAAAAGAATGCCCTCTCCTAGATCTCCAAATGGCTCCTCTCTTGTCACCCAGAAAGTGGAATATCCAAAAAGTTTATCCTTAATGATCTTTACATCTGAAGGATCAACTTTCTCTGGTCCAAGAAGTTCCATCAATTTGAAAGAATCTATTTGGAAATTATTATAAGGTGATCCAACCAGTGTTGGCTGCTGCAAAGGCAAAAGATTTGGTACATTAGAATCATCTCATCTTCAAATCCTTTTTATCTTAAGCTTGATGCTTCCTTCTTTCTTTAGTTATTAAAGCACCATTCAAGCATGTTTTGCCTCTTACAAGATTCATTGTTACAGTAGGTTTAATCCTGCTGATCATAACTTGAAGGTGGAGTATTTTGCCTCTTACAAGATTCATTGTTACAGTAGGTTTAATCCTGCTGATCATAACTTGAAGGTGGAGTAGCTTGACTCGTTCTGAATACTTCTAATTTTCTATTTTGAGCTGATTATATTGGTTACTGGCCAGCGATAACTATCAAACCAATTCCAACAAAAACATTTATTAGGCCAATCTAGAGTCAAGTTTGGCATACCTTTATTCGCTATTTCACCTTACATCCGCAATTGTGGTGTACTTTAGATTTCACGAACTTTAAACTACTATGACATTACCATAGCTATTCATGCCAACATATAACCATAATGTATCTCTCCTGAATTGTGTCTATGGACAATTTGATAATTATCAATACACAATAAATTGTAGACTGTTTATGAGAACATTAGAAACGCTCACTCTCGAAGAAACGGATGGTGGAGAATCCTCGGAATCCTTAGCGACGCCTGCGCCGCGCCTATCCTCCGCGGCGTCGTCAGAAGCCGTGGTGGTAGTCGTGGCTGTAGCCGTATTCGAAGAGTTGTCCTTTTCCAGCTTCCCGTCTCCATTGTTCCTGCCGCCATTACCGCCGTCGGTACCACTGAAAGACCTAATTATCAATCTGCCGAAATTCCTCTTTGAAATTCTCCTCAGCTGGATTCGGTGCTTCAACGTGTAACTCGTCGGAGGATTCAAATGGAACCTCAGGTTTATTGCGCTGCTGAAGCTACAGCTTGTGAACGTTGCCATCGTATTGCAAAGGAGATGAAAGCCCCCGCCAATGGTTTTTCTCCTTCTTCACTTCATAGCATCTCCATAGACCATA
This sequence comes from Ipomoea nil, assembly GCF_001879475.1. Lineage (NCBI taxonomy): Eukaryota > Viridiplantae > Streptophyta > Magnoliopsida > Solanales > Convolvulaceae > Ipomoea > Ipomoea nil. Next base: position 3,599,089 of record NW_017619254.1, on the reverse strand, counting down.
GTATATCTTATTCGCCGGACTAAAAAATATCTGTTGTCTTTTAATTTTTATTTTTCTTCATTTTGAGATATTTGACTTTTTGGGGTGACAAATAAAAGTGTAATAAACAAGATTATAAGTTATAACACAGTTTATACTTAGCTTATGAAATTGCTGTAGAATAAAATTTGTTTGTGGAATGACATTGATACACGATTTGTAAATGCATATATCGTTTTTTAGTATATAGAAAGTTAAGTAATATTGTCGTATATACAAAGACGGAGCCAAACGGGGTAGGGGCAGTTGCCCCCTCACTCCATATATGATCTTTGTATATGTATATATGTATATATATTACAGGTTTTAGTATTAATATAAAAAAACTATTAAATATCAATAAGAAATGAGTTATATTAGTTGGTCAAACATTTGAATTTATCTGTACTTCTTTACTCTCTTCAATTGAATTTCTAGCTTCGTCCTGCATATATACAGAAACTAGAGTACTAGTACTAATTATTATTTTATTATGTACCTACAAATATATGATAATGAATCAATTAATTAAATAAATTAAATGACTAATCAGCACTAACACAATTAAGAAAATCAAAAGCGAAATTAGAAACACAACCGATGATAAAAGAGTAATTGAATGAACAGTTTTTTTCTAAATACTCATGATCTTTTACAATGTAGTATTCGTTCTATACTTTCTCAAGCATTCTTAGCCCAAAGAATCTAAGTCTTTATTACCGGGCTCTAACCTATAACTACCCATTTTGAATAGTAATCAAAATGTAATCACACTACATAGTAGTTGACCAATCATGATGATGTGCATATTATGCACCAAACATTGTGCATACAGATGCAAAAACGACGTCGTTTTGACGTCTAACTTAAAAAAAAAAAAAAAAAAAAAAAAAAAAAAAAATTCCATAACTACACATCCATAATTTCATAACTATACATCCAAAATTACATAACTACACATCCATAATTTCATAACTATAAATCCAGAATTGCATAACTACACATTCATAACTTCATAACTATACATCCAAAATTGCATAACTACACATAACACATTCATAACGTCATAACTACACATCCAGAATTTCATAACTAAAAATTATGAATGAATGAACTAAAAAAATGAATAACATAATGTTGTTGCTGGTAATCGAAACTGATTTTTTTTTTTTAAGTAGGACGCGACGTCGTTTTTGCATCCGTATGCACAACATAATTTGCCGTAGTTGACGAACCTATTAATCTATTTGAACCCCATTGACCACAATAAATAAATACCAAAAACAATTGCATATTATTGAGATTGCAAGATGTTTATGCTAATATATTTTTCAATGGCACATTATATCGTGCGCCGCGGTGCATAATCGATTATGCACCGCACATCAAAACGACGTCGTTTTGTTTAATGAAAAGAAACGGCATTCGTTTCTCGCCGTTCTGCACCCTTCCGCAAAAAGTAACTTTGTTCTTCAGTTTCAGTTCAACACAACTACAGTTTCATTTCAATATAACTACGGTTTCATTCAATATTTATACACTCAAATACGTGAAAATGTTATTTAATTTTATTTTATAAACACTATAGTTTCATTAAAACACAACTACATGATCATTTCGATATAATTACAGCTTCATTGTACAATATACACTCAAATATGTGAAATGTTATTCAGTTTCATTTTATATATACTGCAGTTTCATTTCACCACAACTACAGTATCATTTTGATATAACTGCGATTTCATTTGATAATATAAAAATAATAAGTGAGGCAGTGTCGGTTCAGATACACTGTAGTGTCACTCCGTTAACACTAACAACGCGCCGTTTTTTCACTTAAAGAAACAACGCCGTTTTGATGTGCGGTGCATAATTGATTATGCACTGCGGTCCACAATATAACAACTGTTTTTCAATGGTATTATGAATAATATTTAGGTTTATTACTCAAATCTCTTCTAACTTAAAATTCTTAAATATTGCATTACTTTTTCTTTTTTTTTTTTTGAGCTAGCTAAACGATACAAATGATATCTCTAACGCAAATATATGCATCCAACATGAATTTAATATGTCGTCAATTATTAATTCAAAAATAATGAACATCATGATTGATTCAAACAATAAACAGTTATATTGGGTTAAGAAATAATTAAGAAAATGGTATTATCATAGGTTTCATCATACGTTCAAGTACTAAGAGTTTAACATCTAAAAATTGAAGCAAAAACGAAACAAATAAAATAAATGATAAAAAAATTGAAGTGACTCTTTCAAATGAGAGGTCATGGATTTGAGTCCTGGTGAGACGGTGTTTCTTTGTGCTTCAGTAGGTTAAGAAATTAGTGATAAACAGATATTACATTGTAACAGAGTCAGTAGTATAAAAAAAAAAATGAACTCCAAACTCTCCCATTATGTAAAATTGTCTCTTAAAATGTGCTTGAAGTCCATAAAAGTGTTTTGGGTCACACCATTGAAGTATGGGGTTGAAAAATATCCAAAATGGTTAAAAGAAATATAAATAGGCTTTCTAACCATCGACATGATCATGTTGAAGATGGCACCTTTCCAGCTTCCTTGTGTGTCGAGGTGACACTGCCTAGGAGACATGGTCATCACACGGTCGTATCCCTGAGTATATAAAAATTTGCCTATGTTTTTCTCATTGTTTTAATCTTAATCATAAAACATTGAACATAAAACTTATAGATGAATATTTTAGCTTCAAAAAAAAAAAAAAAACAAAAAAAAAACAAAAAAAAAACCACTTTGATGTGACTCCGTATAAAAGATATATGACCAAAATATTTACATCATGTTACATAAAAGGTTATATCCCTTTACGCGTTAAAATTTGTTTGAGTTTTTTTTACCTTGATTTTTTTTTTATAAAATTTATGAAAATTCTAAACACAAAAGTGATTAGAGATTAAAATTGTCTTAAATTTTTATGAGTAATTGAACTACCTCAATTAGACTTCGTATGAGAAATATTGTACAACAAACACTCTTAACATGATCACAACGTGCATATTTTTCTATTTTTGCTCATAATTTTTAAAATTTCAAATATCAATGAATTAATCATCATAGTCTATCAAACTACATTAGATACAAGCAAACTCAATTTACGTAAGGTATTGACACTACTGGAAATTATGAAATTTTCGACCACCTGAAAGTGATTTTAAATCAAGTCAAAAGCATTGTTCCGACCACTTTGATATCCGGAAAAACCTTTGTTGCTATTTCCAACCACTTTTTGAACTTTTTGATATCAACTTAATTTAAGATCATTTTCAGGTGGTCGGAAATTTCATAATTTCCAATAGTGTGAGAACAAGTGCACCTATCAACTATCAACAATTTGTCATTATTGACAATATATATTACATTGTGTATTTATGCCATGTAGCACATAATAATCGACACCTTAAATTTGTATATTAATTGGCCAAATAGTAGATACAAATGACCATGTTTATGACTATACAATGTATAGTCGTAATTATTTTATGATTGTTTAAAGCATGTATACATTTGTTTATGGCTCAAAAACTAATTTTGTCGTAAATAATTATATTCAAATAATTTTAATTTATGAAAAACTCATAGTCATTATTTAAAAATATACTATCAGTGAAGTTTGCATTGTGATTTTAGTTGACAAATAATCATTATATCCAAATAACTTAACAAATCTTCAAATTCTATTATATGTTATTTTTTAGCTGAACTCAAGTACGTCCTAATGGGTGATAAGTTATGCCAAACTCAAGTATTGAATACTTGTCTTGAGTAGCTTGTGAGCTATATATATATATATATATATATATATATATATATATATATATATATATATATATATATATATATGATAAAAAATCAGGGTATGCTGGTGATTAAATGAGTGTTATATGAGTATGTGTGGACAGATTTAGACCATTGAATCCTTGAGATCAATGATTTTTCACCAACTATGTAAGTGAAGTGTACAGTTGCACGACATCAATAAAAATGAATGGCAAATTATCAATGTTGTTTTGATGTTAAAAAAAAAAAAAGTATTTTCCACGCGTGTGTTAAACTAATGTATATTCTGGAAAAGTTTTTTTTTTTTTTTTATGCTACTGATTCTATTACATTGTAGTATCTGTTTATTGATGTTAAAAAAAAAAAAGTATTTTCCACGCGTGTGTTAAACTAATGTATATTCTGGAAAAGTTTTTTTTTTTTTTTTTATGCTACTGATTCTATTACATTGTAGTATCTGTTTAAACATACTTTCTCAACCTAATAAGCGCAAAGAGTCAACAACATCTCCACTGAGGCTCGATCTCATGACCTCCCACATGGGAGAGGTCACTATATGTCATCTAAGGACAAGGTACTTGGCAGAATAATGTACTTTATGTGCTAGAATAATGTATTTTATGAGTTAAAATAATGTATGATGTATTTTATGTGTTAGAATAATAAAAATATGTAATAAGTTAATGTATTATATGATAAAATAATGTATTTTATGTGTTTTTAGACCGTAGTTCACACCATGCATTAATGATTGCCTTAGAAGTGTCAGAACGGGAGCGTTTTGGGCATGTAATAATTAGATTGGGTGTGATGGACCAACACCTATTTACTAAAAGCCCATACTGTCATACAGAGGCCCGTTAACGACGCAGGCTGTCGGCAAACGGCAAGTTAATGGATCCGTTAAGTACTAATTTTTTTTTTTTTTTTTTTTGGAAACTTTTAAGTACTAAAAATCTAAGGCATCATTTTCAGCAAACAAAGATTCGGTGCACCGTACATGGCTCCATGCCTATGTAGATGACATTTGTCTGATAAAGAGAGGGCAAGCATTTGATACTCTCCAACTGGATCAACGAATCCGATTTTATATTAATTTTGATGAAGGCTATTTTATCAGAAAAAAAAAATTACAAAGAGCTAATAACACCTTTACTGAGGCTTAAACTTACAACCTTTCAAATGAAAGTCCAACCCGGGTACCATTAAACCACATAGTCCTGATAATTATTATTTAAATTTAATTACACTACTCTTCATTAAATAAAACTTAATACCACACCTTGAAAATAGTGATCAAATAGGTGAAACATAATTATTGTATTTAAATATAAGAAAATGCTACATGTACTCTCAACTTGTACTTACACACACAAAACATTGATGTAGATACTTATATTGAGACCCACATGAAAAAAATAACTTATCAGAATTCGCCACATTAAGGAGTAAAATTTAAAGAGTAAGATTGGGGAGTATATGCACTAGAACTCTTAAATATATCATGTATGGTTTTTATGCTACTACATAGGAGTGAGGTTGATGCAGTGCACATTATTGGATAATGGATGTGGGTTTTGTCATTAAAAAAAAAAAAAAGCGAATATCTATCTATAGGTTTGTATATCAACTAGAGATTCAATCTAATCTTTTATAATTAGAATAATCAAACACTACAAACATTGCATTGAACTACATGTACTATGATGATTGTATTAGAAAATTTGCACTAAGAAAGCAACCACTCATGATTAGTTATCACACACTCTCATTTATCTGTATTTATTAACCTACTCTTTAACTTACCCATTAAGACTTTTTTTTTTTTAATCTTTGTGTACTATCCGTACAAATTTTATAGTTTTTACAATAAAATAAAAGAAAAAATAAAAAATTTATACGGGGCACAGACCTAATATTTAAATGATTTTTTCTCACATAGTCATCACAAAATTACCAAATATATTTAAATATATTTTTCTTAGAGTATGACTTTTAGTGATTTTTTTTAAAAAACATTTTGTTTTGATAGAGGAGGGAGATGGTGAGATGAAGGAGAGATTGGGATAAAAGAGAAGAAAATTAATAAATTTATAATAAATAAATTTTTTTGTAGGACTCGAATAGAGAAAAAAAAAAAAAAAAAAAAAAAAAAACAGTATTCCCACACACCCAATTTAATTTTTTTCGCACTAATTAAGCGCGTAATTACATTTTTTTTTTTTCATTTTTCCTCTCTCCTAAATTGTCATGTAAAGATCAAGAAAAAATTTCCTCTATTTAAGATGCTCTAGAAATTGTAAATTTGTATGGATAAGGCGTCCAAGTCACACGGACCGTCCACGTAAAGAGGGCAAGTTAGTAATTTAGTCCACTACACAGATCATCCATCTTTCCGCGTATTCTCTTCCTATAAATTTATTCGCAGGGGGGCGACCTAATCACACTCCAATTACACAGATCACACTAGCTAGAAAGATCATATAAAAAAATGTCAGGAATTATTCACAAGATCGAGGAGAAGCTCCACATCGGAGGCCACAAGGAGGAGGAGAAGCACCACGACAAGGCGGAAGGCCACCACAGCGGCGAACACAAGGCGGAGCAATGCGGCGGCGAGCACAAGGCGGAGCATAAAGGCGAGCACAAGGAGGAGCACAAGGAAGGTTTGGTGGAGAAGATCAAGGACAAGATCCACGGCGAAGGAGGTGAGCACCACGACAAGGAGGAGAAGAAGAAGAAAAAGAAGGAGAAGAAGAAGCACGGCGAGCACGGCCACGGCCACGGCCACGACAGCAGCAGCAGCAGCGACAGCGATTAGATCCGCCGTTGATGCACTTTCCCGGCGATGGAGTTCTACTTCTGATGAGATGGTCGGAGTTTATGAAATAATAATTAAATAAGTCAAAGTTGTGTGTATTTGTTGCGTTGTTTAGTAATTATTACGCGTGTGTATGGATACATGTGTGTAATGTTTTCTCTTTTTAACATCGATTAAATAAAAATGCTTACCTGTAACTCTGTAAGTCAAAACATTTCCATTGGTGCGATTTAGCCTGATTTTATATTACAGAAATATAACGCTCTTGCATTTTCGATTTTTAATTTTTCAAGCATTGATTATCAGATCGATGAAATTAGTCTGTGCCTTCTCATAGAAAGTTCTAGTAAAGGGAGAAAAAAAAAATACAGTAGTTAATATTAATTAGATGTTGGGCCTATGCAATATTTTCAAGAAAAGAAAATATTCAGAATGGGGCCATAATAAAAATAAATAGTATGATTAAGACCCAAGAAGCTATGATCCATTCCCAATAATAAGTTAAAGTCCAAAAGAGACGCACAATGTTAGGTTCCTACACTAAGCATAATGACAAGATACTATGTGCAATGCACGTATGAACCTAACTCACTGGTTTAATAGATAGTATTTGAAAAAAAAAAAAGATAAATGTTAAAAGCTCGACGACGGTCTTAAGTGTTTGGCCTCTCAATTTTCAAACTCCTTAAAACTAGTGATCAATCACAGAAACGGACCCCTTAAAAAAGTGGTTAACATATAGCCCTCTTTAGAAAAAAGGAATTGGCAATGAAAGTCCTTCACGGCTCATGCCTCCTCAGCGATGAAATCCCTTCATGTTTCCTTGAAAAAAAGGAGTCGACAATGAAGTATGGTGTATGAATTGTTACATTATACTTTCTTGTGTCGTGCTTCACGAGACACAGGAGAGTGAGGGACTAGATGATGACACATGAATTACAGGTGGTTAACCACAACAATAAAGAAATAAAGAAGTTTATGGAAGGACCATCAAAGTCAACCTAAATTATCTTTCTCCTTCTTAAAATCTCTTTCCAAATCTCATTAATTACCCTACCTCACCATAAATACCAAATTACCATATAGCTCTCAATTACCATATATTCTACTTATTTCTCTAATATAAAAGGCCTTAGTGAGTCAGACATCCAAATTTTCTCATCCCACATCTCTCTTGAGAAATGCCCTATTGTACATTTACCAAACCACCAAAATATAGTGAATTTTAGATTGACACCGCTCAAAAAGACCTGTAGGTTTCACATTTTGGTTTTCACATAAAAATGATCGTGTCCCTTTATTTTTTCTTTTCAATTATTTATTTTTTATTTAATTTTTCGGTTATGTTGGTCCGCTGCTTACCTATCCCAGTGATCAATAAAACCAACAAATAGATACTCGTATAACAATAAAAAGGTATATGTCTGTAAATATATGTTAGTTTGTTCTTGAACGGTAGATTGTGAATAATGACACATAATTAAATTATAATGTGGAAGTTTTACTCTTTTGTGGGAGTAACTCTTTGTAGACACCAGATATTGATCATCCCAATTAATAATATATTAAATTGTCATAATTTATCCCTCCATAATCTTATTAAGCGTTAAGAACTCTTTGGACCGAGAAATTTTGTATTTTTAAACAAGAAAAAGAGTATCGTTGACCAAAACTTACAATTTATAAAAGTCTGGATCAAGGATACCCTTTACGTGTTACTGGGGTTACCAACTGCCAATTGGCTCCTCACATCCCAAAACTAACAAATATATTTAAATGAATTTTTCTTAGAAGTTTGTAAACTAACAAATACTCCGTATATTTAAAGTCACACGGACCGTCCACGACTCCACGTAAAGAGGACAAGTTAGTAATTTGGTGGATTACACGGATAATTTTTCCGCGTCATCATCTTCTTCAGTTCTTCCTATAAATTTATTCCCAGGGCTCGATCCAAACACACTTCTACTACACAGATCATATAGTAAGAAAGTTTAATAAAAAATGTCAGGAATTATTCACAAGATCGAGGAGAAGCTCCACGTCGGAGGCCACAAGGAGGAGAAGAAGCACCACGACAAGGCCGAAGGCCACCACGGCGGCGAACACAAGGAGGAGAAGAAGCACCACGGCGGCGAACACAAGGCGGATCACAAGGAAGGGTTGGTGGAGAAGATCAAGGACAAGATCCACGGCGGAGGCGGCGACCACCACGACAAGGACGAGAAGAAGAAGAAAAAGGAGAAGAAGAAGAAGGAGAAGCACGGCCACGGGCACCACCATGAAAGCAGCAGCGACAGCGATTAGACCGCCGTTGGTGAGTTTCCGGTGACGAAGTGGCATGGATTCCGATGAGATTGACGGAGTAACAATTAAATAAATAAGTCAAACGAGTGGGCATTTGTTGCATTGTTTAGTAATTATTACGTCGTGTATGGATACTTGTGTGTTCGGTGTTCCCTTTTAACATCAGTTGAATAAAAATGCTTAACTTTGATTCTGAACATTTTAGTATTTTACGGTGTGCGATTTAGCCCCATTTTATATTTTTAATTAATTAATATAAAATTAATAGAGTAATTAATTTATAAATAATCTTGATATCAAGAAACCAACACCATGTTGATCCACCGACCAACCATCTCAATCTTTAACGGTACATTGTACAAGCTAAGATATTTAAGGATTCCAAACCTTTTACATTAATGCCTAAAATTTTATCTACGAATATAGCCAACTTAAGGTCCGTTTGAAAAGTATAAAAATAACTTTTGGAAAATATTTTTTAGAAAATGAGTCATTTTTTTTAAAAAAAATATTTTCCTTTTAAGTGTTTGGTTGCATTCTAGAAAATTATATTAGTATTTTGGTTCATTTTCTAAAAAATGGATAAAATTATATAATTAAATATTTTAAATACTTTATTTAGAATATAACATATTTATAATAATATTAAAAATAATATTATTATTAAAAAAAAAAAAAAAAAGAGCCGTGGTTTCCGGCTGAAACCATGAAACCATACTTATGGTTTCTGTCGGAAACAGGGGGAAACCATGTTTAGAGGATTGGCGGAAAATGACTTCCGCCAAATCATTTTCCGTTCAAAATGCCTACATTTTTTTCAGTCAACGAAAAATATTTTCGGATTTCCAAAGGGACCTTAAGGTATTAGGGAGGTTCTTCAAAAAAAAAAAAAAAGATCATTTTTTTTTTGAAAATGGGAAATAATTGCATTAATCAAATAGAGTCGAGCTCCAAAACAGACACAAGAGCAAGAGACGGGACAAAAAAGCACACAACCAAACTTGGACAAGACCTCCCGGGTTAGGAAGTCGGTGACCTCGTTCGCGGACCGTTTGACAAACAAAAAAGACAAGATTAGCAAAATCTCTAGCTAGTTTCCTAATATCATTGATAATAAGATCAAAAGATGTAACCAAACTATTTCTGATGATTCCAGTGATAACCTTCAAAACGTCTCATTCTACTTCAACGTATTCGTCATTCAACTCCTTCAACCATTTCAAGGCCAGCTTCATTCACTCCCATCGCTTCTACCTCATCTGGCTTGAATAATCCAAACCAAGGTACTGTTGGAAAATTCCGAGGTCCAAATAATTAAGAACATATTTTGTCTCCAAATTTCCAAGTCCACATATTTAGTTATGTTACATATTTGTGGTTAGTGGTTGTGGTCCGTTTTGTCCTTGTTTCTTAAAAGTTGCCAGCCCCCGCGTTGATGTTGCATATATTTTCCAACAGGTACCTCCCTGGACGCAAGGAAAACTCCATTTGAATCCCTCAACACAATACCAAAGCCCATTTTTTTGTTAGCAGCATCCACATCCAGTTTTTTCCAGCCGGTAAGGGTCTAGACCAACACACATTTTGAATTGCAGCATTTGTTGACTGCCTCCTTATATTATTCACCATTTGCCACTCATTAGAAAGGTACAATCTCCATTAATAATCACATATGCAGGAGTGACAATCTGATTCCAAACCTTCTCATTCCTTGCCTCCCAAAGTTTCCAACATGTGGTAATTAGGAGATAAAGAAGACCATCAGATATGGAGGTAAACTGTACTTCCAGCCAATCATGAAATGAAGAACTGCTCCAGTAATCCACACCTCCAAGAAGATCCCAACACTGTTTGGCTAAGGAACATTTGACAAATAAATGGAATGTATAGTAGATTCATCATCACAGGAGCATATATGACAATGTTGTTGAACATAACTGCCATAGAAAGCATTTAACTCTAGGTGGGATCCTCATTTTCCACATTTATTATGGTCCATTAAGGGATTTGTTGAGTATGCAATGAATTCTGCATTAGCCAGTAGCAGCTCTTAACTGAAAAGTCTCCACTCTCCTCTTCCATCCAAATTAGTCTATGAATTGAAATAATTTGTTTTCAGCAATTGAGATTCTTCTAATAAGATTCATACTTCTTGGTCAAACAGATCCTCCAACACTTCCTCATCCCATCCAGTCTTTTCCATATTGAGTAAGTTTTAATTTCCACCTTTGCTTCTCTGTGGTAATCTGATTTGAGTTTTAATAAAAAGAGAAGTAATTCCAGGTAACCAAGGATCACCCCAGACCCTAATGGACTCATCATTCCCCAAATAATGAAGGGATTCCCCCCTCCCCCCTCCCCCCAATCTTTGCTTCAAGGAAAGTGGTTATGGGGTAATATCTGGCTTTATAAACCCTAGCTACAAGGAAATCTGGGAATTGAATCGATCTCCAGGCTTAGCTTGTTTGCCTAATAGTGCAACATTAAAGCCCCTAAACTTTCTAAAACACATGCCTCCCAATTGCTTGGGAACACAATGTTGTGGAGGGAAAGAGAAAGGTGAGCGGTACTCAGCTCCATCCATTGAAGTGATATTATATTGAGTTAATTCAAATTTTGATCCTAGATTTATAAGTGACAATTCACTTTTAGTCCTTCTTTTTCAGAACATCTATTTTTTGTTATAGTATTATTATGGCATGACCACTTTTGGTCCTTCGTCAACAAAATTATTGAAATATCCTTAAATACAAGACCATTTTGATTATTTTTATACAAAGTGGCCAGTTAAGTGGGTTAACCCGCAAAAAAAAAAAAATCATAATTGAAGACCTAAATGCCCCTAAATTTTACAAAATTTAAACAGTTTTGTTTATGGAGGACAAAAAATGTCATGTCACAATAATACTATGATCAACTTAAAGAATGATGGTTTGAAAAAAAAAAAAAATTAAGTGAAATGTCAAGTATAAATCTATGACCAAAAATGAAATTAACTCTATTATATTCATTCAGTACACTTCATCGGTTCGAGAATGTTGTGGAGCGCTTACTTTCATTAATCATTTTTAACATAACATATCTATCCCCACCACTTCAACCTATACTCAACATTAGTGTCATTTATTACCTGCATTGATTTTTTTTAGGAAAATTATAATTTATGTCCCTCTATAATATGCTAATTATTAATATCACTACTAAATTATTAGTGTTGTAAATATTGTCCATCAATTTTTAAAACCGGTATATATAGTGCCCCTCCCGTAATGTATGGGAGGACCAATATAAGATCTGTTTAATAAAACATAATTAGAGAGTTTAAAATAATAACTTATTTAAAATCATTATCCCAAGAAGCGTTTCAAAATAAAATCGTAGGTTTTTAATTTTCCCGTATTCAAATGTTACGATCGTTGAACTTTTCCAAATTTGAATTTGATGATTGGCAGGGTGATGAATTGGTAATGGAGTCCAGAGGATGCCAATAAGGCGAAATTTCATCACCCTTGCAGTAGTGCCAAATGGGAAAATATAGAAGGATTAAACAAAAGGGATTGACAAAGATTAGTTGTTTGTAGCTGTTTATTGGAAATAATTAGTACAATTTACAACTGTCTGATAGCATAAAACGTATCATCTTAGAGGACAATAATTTTTTATTTATTTTTTTTTTTTTGAAGTATATAAGCATTTCGCCAATTGGATAAATGGTAGTGAATATGACAAGAATTTGACAGGATCAATACAAATTACAATGTAATTAAAATACAAATTTTTACACTATATATACTTTTTTAGTCATTTCAATAAGAAATTAAGTGTAATTTTAATTTATCAATTTGTGAGTGATCAAAAACTCATGTGAATGGATATTTACTTACAAATTTTGGTTATAAATAAGTCATGTGATAAAATTTGATAAGATTTATCGAAAGAAGGATATAGAGCATTGGTTAGACCAAATTACACTTGTGGGTTACATATATACAACAAAACAACATTATTTAATTATTATGCCAATCCATTATTTGAAATTAGTCCGTCACACACACATACACACACATATATATGTATCTATGTATATATAACATCTAGGTGAGGCACAATAGTAGAATTGCCACCTATAAATCAAAATATGTTATTTGTAAATAAGTAAATATGCTTTTTAATAAACAAAAAAAAAAATTATATTAAAATACCTAGCAATTGGAAAAGATAAAAGACTTGTACTAATAAACCAGTACATTATTATAATAGTACCAAAAAAAAAAAAAAAGCATGAAATAAAAATTTAGGGGGGTAGATGAATGGCTTCTTGAAACAACTATATGTAGAAATCCTAATGGACTTTGATAGATGTTTTACTTAATGGACTAAAATTGCAAGTTTGCAACAACCTAGTAACATTTGTAAGTTTTGAGACTGCAAAACTACTAAAACACAAAAAATTGAATTGTGGACTTTAACTTCGAGTGTTGCACTAATTTATTGAAACATGGCATTAATTGTTACGCAAATATAAATAAATAAAGTTAAATATTTACAATTAGTTATACCTTGTTGGTATAGTAGTAAATGTCTAACATATTTGATCTACTCAAGTTTTTTTTTTTTAAAAATTTTTTAATTTTTTGGCTTCCAAATTAATGTTTAGTGGGTGGAGTGTTTCACTTCAGACCCATTTTCAACGATCGGGTAGGAGTTTGAACCCTACTATAAGCAATTGGGTTTCCTAGCTTGGGATTATGATCGGACTATTTGTGCATAGAAGGGTGTGAATTTTAACACTGGGCCTAGTGACGGGTTCATGCTGAGTATGAAAGCGGGAGTGACGACGATTCCACATTTTGTTACAAGAAAAAAAAAAAAAACGTTTATCCCCCTTGGCGCAAATTATGCTGTGCAACCAAATGCACCATGCGCATGGTGCATACGATGCAAAACGACGTCGTTTTGGTTAAAAAATGTGCGTCCCACTTAAAAAAAGAAATCAGGTTCGATTCCCGGCAATAGTATTTTTATATATCCATAAATTCATAACTATATATCCATAAATTCATAACTATATTTCCACAAATTCATAACTATATATCCACAGTAAATAAATGAAGTAAAAATTCACAATGAATGAACTAAATATCCATAAATTCATAACTATATATCCACAGTGAATGAATGAAGTAAATATCTACAATGAATGAACTAAATATCCACAATGAATGAACTAAATATCCATAAATTCATAACTATATATCCAGAAATTCATAACTATATATTCACAATAATACTATTGCCAGACTCGAATCTGATTTTTTTTTAAGTGGGACGCACGTTTTTAGTCAAAATGACATCGTTTTGCATCGTATGCACCATGCGCATGGTGCATTCGGTTGCACAGCATAACTATTGCCCCCTTGGGGTTGGGGTTTAGATACCCACAAGACAATGTCATTAACCTTCCCTCCAAAACCCAAGTGGAGCTCTCTTGTTGAAAGCCGGCCATTCCCTTTACATATATACTCCACTCTTCATTCCTCCACCGTACAACCCTTTCACTAAATACTACTCTGCTCTTTCTTTACATTCTGTATTTCTGTTCAAAACCTATGAAAGAAAGAGTGGAAGAATGTGAAAGAAGAAAGCAAAGATGGATAGGCTAATAGGTTTAGAACCATCAAATGTTGTGATAGTGAGAATTGAGGCAGGAATCAAGTGTTACGGCGAGGTAACATTAAGAAATGTTATGTATACCATGCCGGTGGCGTTCCGCCTTCAGCCGGCGAACAAGAGCCGGTACACCGTCCGGCCCCAGTCGGGGATCATATCTCCTCTTAACGCTGTTACCCTTGAGATCGTTTATCATCCCCCTCCCGGAACTCTGTTGCCGGAAACTTTTCCCCATTCCGACGACTCGTTTCTCCTGCACAGTGTCGTCGCCCCGGGGGCGGCGGTGAAGGACGCCAAGACAGCCTCGGAGTCGTCTGTTCCGAATGATTGGTTTACCACTAAGAAGAAACAGGTTTTCATTGACAGTGGGGTGAAGATCATGTTTGTCGGCTCCCCTGTTTTGGCGGCGGTCGTGTCGAATGGCCGCATGGATGAGATTCGAGAGGTGTTGGAGAAGAGTGATCCGTCGTGGAAGGCGGCGGACGCGGTGGATGGCGACGGCCAGACGCTGCTTCACTTGGCTATCGCGCAACGCCGGCCGGATCTCGTGCAATTACTGCTGGAATTCGGGCCGGATTTGGAGGCTCCGAGTAGGCCGTTGGGATCGAGCCCGCTTGAGGCGGCGGCGGCTTCGGGGGAGTCGTTAATCGTGGAGATCTTACTGGCGAACCGGGCCAGCACGGAGAGATCGCAACCGTCGGTTTTAGGCCCGGTTCATCACGCCGCCGGGAACGGCCACATTGAGGTTTTACGCCTCCTTTTACTAAAAGGCGCAAACGTGAATGCACTCACAAAAGACGGCGACACCGCCTTGCACCTCGCGGTGGGGGACCGGCGAAGGGACTGCACGCGCCTCTTGTTAGCCAGCGGCGCAGTAACAAACCTCCGAAATTCGCGGGACGGCAACACTCCCCTGCACATAGCCGCGGGAAACGGGGACGAGCCCACGGTGAGGCTCTTACTCCAAAACGGAGCCGAGAAGAACACCAGAAACAAGTACGGGAAGACATCCTACGACGTCGCGGCGGAGAACGGCCACAACCGCCTCTTCGACGCCCTCCGTCTCGGCGACAACCTATGCGCGGCCGCCAGAAACGGAGACGTCGGCGCCATCCAAAAGCTGCTCCACCACGGAGCCAACGTGAACGGGCGGGACCAGAACGGCTGGACCGCTCTCCACCGAGCGGCATTCAAGGGCCGGATCGAGGCGGCGAGGGCACTAATCGACAACGGAGTGGACGTCAACTGCAGAGACGAGGAAGGCTACACGGCGCTGCACTGCGCCGTGGAGTGCGGGCACGCCGACGCGACGGAGTTGCTGGTGAAGAAGGGGGCCGACATAGATTCCAGGACCAACAAAGGCGTCACCGCGTTACAAATTGCAGAATCGTTGCATTTTTCGGGGATTACGAGGATACTAGTACAAGGAAGTGTGTTCAAAGACATGAATTCTAACGGTGTAAACGCGAACTTAATCATGCAATCTGGAAACACAGTTCGTAAGGAGAAGATGGAGATAGGAACGATGAAGAAGAAGGTAATCGGAGCAAGAGTTCGACCACGTGGTATCCCGGTGGTTTGAACTTTGAACAAAGAATCGAACCTTGGCAGATTGTTTAACTGTGATTTAGTGATTATATGTGTATGTAATATGTATTATATTCATTCGATTATTAGTTGCAGTGCAATTGTGTTATTCTATAAAATTGATTAATAAAAATTATAATCAGCTATGATTACTAATAGTTTAAGAATAATGAAATTTGTAATTTTGTGATTACCATGTCATACCTCAATTGTTTTCTTTTGTTTCGCTTGCTTAACGCAAAGTGGACTATTTACCCTCCAACTAAAATCAACTTTGTCACTTAAACTCACATTTTTTAATGTAATTGCGTATTTTTGCATTAAACATTTAATTTTCAAGAAATAAGTAATAATATCATAATTCAGTGCTCGAATATAATACAATTTCTCGATTTATTTTTTCAACAAATAATTTGATTTTTTTTTTTGAAAAGAAATAATTTTGACTTTTTTTTTTTTTGAATGCTACTGACTCTACTATATTTGTAGTGTCTGTTCAAACATACTTTCTCAACCTATTGAAGTACAAAGAGTCAACAACGCCTCCACTGACACTCGATCTTATGACCTTCTACATAAAAGAAATAATTTGAGTTTAATTTTGATTAATTCATTTTTTTGTTTGAAAAGGGATAAAATTCATATTTAGTCCTTGTCACGTTACCTACTTTGTTTTGTTTTTGCTGTGCTGTGGAGCTAAAAGTAGTAATATTCACTTCATCACTTGTAAGCACGAATAAAGACAATTTATATCGTGCACCAGGCCGCGCGTTGTATTGTGCACCCTGATGCAAAACGACGTCGTTTTAGATTTTTTTTTTTTTTTTTTGAAATTTCGCTGCTCTGTATTGGCGGTTAATTTTCTTTTAAAAAAATCTCATGTTAAAAAAATGTACATAATTTTATACTAGAATACACATAATTGTATACATGAATGTACATAATTATATAACAAAATACACATATTTTTTTTTTTAATTTCCTGATTCGGATGTACATAATTGTATAAAAAATACACATAATTGTATAAAAAATACACATAATCACGTCAACTCCCTATATAACTTACCAAAACGATGCCGTTTTGGAAGGCGCGAGTCGCACAGTGCGCTGTGGTGCAGGGTATAACGATTAGAATAAATGGACTTATAAATGGGCCAAATCACAGTTTTTGTTTGGGCAATTTATATCCTACACCACGGCGCGCGTTGCACTATGCGCCCAAATGCAAAACGTCGTCGTTTTAATTTTTTTTTTTTTTTTGAAATTTCTCGTCCCAGTGAATGGCACTAGTTTTTTCTTTAAAAAAAAAAAACCCGCTGTTCAAGAATGTACATAATGTTATACTAGAATACACATAATTGTATACATGAATGTACATAATTATATAACAAAATATACATACTCTTTTTAAAAGATAATACACATAATCTAACATAATACATAATAAACATAAACTTTTAACATAATACACATCAACTATTAACATAATACACACAAATTTTCTGATTCGGATGTACATAATTGTATAAAAAATGTACATAACTGTATGAACCAATACACATAACTGTATGAACAAATACACATAACTGTGTGAACAAATACACATAATCCCAGCAACTTCCTACCGCGCCTCCCAAAACGACGTCGTTTTGGGAGGCGCGCGGCGCACAGTGCTATGTGCGCCGTGGTGTAGGGTATAACGATTGTTTTGTTTTGTTTGTTTTTTTTTTTTTTTTTTGTTTTTTTTTTGTTTTTTGTTTTTTGTTTTGTTTTGTTTTTTTTTTTTTTTTTTTTGAAAACAGACCAAATAACAGTTAAGAAGATTAAATATTTGAGGGGCTTTAGGTTCGTGGCATGCGAAGGTTTGAAGCCCAATCAGACACCAGATGGCAAATTATATCATAGTCTAGGGTTTATTAGGAATGTCAATATTTGCCCCAACTTGACAGGCTGACTCGATAAAATAAAAACCAACAGGTAAATGATCAATAGTTATGCTGTGCAACCGAATGTACCATGCGCATGGTGCATACGGTTCAAAACGACGTCGTTTTGATTAAAAATGCACGTCCCACTTTTTAAAAAAAAAAATCAGGTTCGATTCTCAGCAATAGCATTATTGTGGATATATAATTATGAAATTGTGGATATATAGTTATGAAATTGTGGTTATATAGTTATGAATTTATGGATATTTAGTTCATTCATTGTGGATATTTAGTTCAATCATATATTGTGGATATTTAGTTCATTCATTGTGGATTTTTACTTCATTCATTCATTCATTGTGGATTTTTACTTCATTCATTCACTGTGGATATATAGTTATGAAATTGTGGATATATAGTTATGAATTTATGGATATTTAGTTCATTCATTGTGGATATTTAGTTCAATCATATATTGTGGATATTTAGTTCATTCATTGTGGATTTTTACTTCATTCATTCATTCATTGTGGATTTTTACTTCATTCATTCATTGTGGATATATAGTTATGAAATTGTGGATATATAGTTATAAAATTGTGGTTATATAGTTATGAATTTCTGGATATATAAAAATGCTATTGCCGGGAATCGAACCTGATTTCTTCTTTAAGTGGGACGCGCGTTTTTTTAACCAAAACGGCGCCGTTTTGCAACCGTATGCACCTTGCAAGGTGCATTCGGTTGCACAGCATAATTTGCGGTCAATGATCTGAACGGACTAACTCGATAAAAATTATTGGTCTGATATGTCTGAAATAGATAAGTCCGATGGTTTAATAGGACTAGCTCGAACTTTAATAGGCTAGACTGATAATCTGAATTACTGAATGTTGAAATTTAGAAATGGAGGTTTATTTCAATTGAATGATATGTAAATTTATATTTATTAATGTAAATGTGTTAGTTTGAAATATAATTATAATTTATTTAACATTAATATAATTTATATGGAGTATGTAATATTTTTATTTTTACTTTATTGAAGTGATTATATATATGTGATGAAGGTGTGAAGAAGGCGCGACTCACGGATGATTCCATCGCACGGAGAGAGAGAGCGACGCGGAGAGACGAGGAAACCAAACCGTGCGCGTGAATGTGGAGTAGTTTGACTAGATTACAACAATACCAAAGAGACCCCCCTTCTCATAAAAACAACTGAATATAACGTAAAAACTCATTAGCCACAGGCTATCATCAAGACCGTCCGATCAAACCATCCAACGGCCCAAACATGTCCACATGTTTGCATTTTAAGAAGTGTTTTTTACATGAATGTAATTATATTTATATTTATATATATATATATATATATATATATATATATATATATATATATATATATATAATGAAAACTGTATGAGTGTACAAAATTTACTATACAAATGTACACACAACTACTTCAAGAGTCTCCACTATCATCCAAGCATGTCTAAGAGTAAATTGTGTGCATTTATTTAATAGATTGTGTGTAATTATGCATTACTTCATATGTTCTCACCTAAGACATGGTTATCATATGATTTATTTTTTCTACTATAAATTTTGGTAAATTAAGATTGAGAATGAAATTCCAATTTGACATCTCTCAATAGTAGGTTTAGGTTACTACTTACCTACCAATTTGGAAGACTTTTGAGTCGTCTCTTGTCTCTTGTTTTCAATTTGGTGAAGACAACGAAATAGAGTTGGACGAATTATCACAATTTGACCAATTTTTGTAAACTTATGATTGCATATTATAATTGCCATTTTTATTATGTTACATTAGAGTCAGGTTCCTTGGTACATGTCTTTCCGTACGGTCGATGCAATTTACATCATTAGGTATGCATAAATGTACCACACAATGTTCGAAAATACATCATTATGTATGGTGCATTTTTTTAATGTGCGGTGCATTTTGTGGCATTTCATTCTGGTGCATTTTCAAACACTGTGTGGTGTATTTATGCATACTTAATGGTATAAATCGCACCAACCGCACGGGAAGACCTGTTCTCATTTGAACCAAAATCTGTTACATAATATTTTATATTAATATGATATAACTTATCTTAAAAATTATTATTTGCGATTATTTTTATAAAATATTAGAGATCCCTGTAACCTACACTCTTAGTCCATGCAAAACACATAAAATTAAATTGTAAAAGTGATTTCCTAAAAACTCAAGTGGGACAGATCTCAAATATGAAACATTTTAAAATCAAAATATAAATTGTATTTTCATCAACAACTATTACATTTTTACTAAAATATATTATTTTTTCTATTAAAAATAGTGAAAATAAAATAGTGGTTTATGTAGAAAAACACATTACATTTTTCATTAAAAATTATTACACATCTCACACAAATCTAACCAGTTTGATTAAGTATTAAAATATTTGTTTAAAAATAAAGAAGAAGGGCAACACCCAAAGCAAAATTTAAACCACTAATTGTGATTGATCGAAATTTGTCAAACCCAACAAACGCCAACTCTTTCATGCTCCGTAATATCGTGAAGTGGGACTACAGGGGAATTAACTCAATGGTCTTCATATCATACTCGTGCTAGATTGTAAGATTTACCAAGAAATCAAAACACACACACATTTTATTTTTATTTTTTTGAAGTCAACAACCATATTCTAGTTTCTATATATATGGTTAATATACACTTCATTAAAATTCTGCATAGTAGGCTTGTAATAAATTACTAACTTGATTACAAGATTAATCCAACCTTTGATCTATTTGACAACCACATGGGAATCAGTTGTAACTTGTAAAGCTGAGAGCAACTCCAATACTTATAAATTTTTATGAGTTTTTGAAGGCCGTGTAGGAGAGAGAAGCAAATGAGAATATGAAAAAATGTGGGGAAAAAAAAACAATAAATTATGGGAAAAAAAAAAAACTAAAGGCATTACACCTCTTCTAAACCCGTAAATTGCTGCACACGCACATCTATCCGCACAAATTTTTTCATTTCCTCCCAAAGTGAACCCCCCACTCAAAAATTATATTTGCAGAAAAATAATATAGACAAAACTTTGATTTTAACTAGATAAAAATCAATTTCTATTTTTTTTTATTCCTTAAAAACTACTTGTGGTTGTTCTGATACCCTATACCAAAACCAAAAATATTATACTCAACGGTCAAAGGTGCACAAACTAAAATGCTTACTTGTCAACAACTACCCCAAAGATTTATTATAATTTATTCTTCCAGCAATATTGTTCACGTTTCAACCAGCGGTATATAACAACGCATTAAAATTATATTTAAAATCCAGCGGTGTAGAATATTCCGTCTAAATTTATAACTTTTCTCTTTTTTGCTCAAAAAAAAAAAAACAAAAAACAAAAAACAAAAAACCAAAAACAAAACAACAACAACTAGGCACTCATTTTCTCATCTAATGGGTCATAGAACCATCGGGATTTAGTCATCATAATTTACTCATCCATTATTCTGTTAGGCTGGAGTGTGATGGCCTTTGAAATGTAAAAATTTCACTTTTTGTGTACTTATTAAAATCAAATTAAAATAAGATATCACACTAAGAAAAATTCTCATAATATCAGCGGATGAATATAAAACTCACCCAATATCTAATGCCTCTAATTTAAAAACGTATCAAATAATACATTTTGAGTATGTGCAATTGACCCACTTGATAGATCAGAGAACATAACAAAGCATACCATACATTGTAGTCTTCGTCTTCGTCTTGGTCTTTGTATTCCTCATAACTCGGAAACATTTCTTGTGTACAATGGCAAGACCAACCTCATCGTATTTCTTAATTCTATTCTATTTTTTTTTTTTCGAACCGTAAAGATGTCTCCTAAAAAATGATTGATAAAGCTCCAAAGAAGTCATGGGTCATATCTATCCAGACTTCAAATTTAAAAGTACTTTAATTGGCTTGAAATTATGTCTTAAATAGAATGGCATTGCTTTATACACCCTACGCCACGATCATGTCAATGGCATTTCAAAATCCACCCACGTTCCAACTCAAAATCGTGTCAAAGAGACACTGTCCGAATGACGTGGCCGAGACACCCAAAATGGTCACAGTTACCTTAATGCCACCTAACATCGATTTTGAATTAAAAATAAAAATAAAAAGAAAAAAATATTGTCTAACAACAAATATTTCTAAACGTTCATCTAGCGATTGTTGTATTAACTGCTGCAACATTTCACATAAGTATGACCACAGCTCGATTCGAACAAGACGATTCTGATACCATTATCGGGAAAAAAAATTATAGATTTTTTTAAAGGTTAATATTAAAGTTTAAGTATTTGATATGCACACAATGTTGATATGTTCTTTAATTTTGTAATCACAATAATAAACTAGGGCTATTTCCACAATCGTCAT
This sequence comes from Ipomoea nil, assembly GCF_001879475.1. Taxonomy (NCBI): domain Eukaryota; kingdom Viridiplantae; phylum Streptophyta; class Magnoliopsida; order Solanales; family Convolvulaceae; genus Ipomoea; species Ipomoea nil. The sequence continues at coordinate 3,576,486 of NW_017619254.1, read as the reverse complement.
ATGCTCTTTATAACCACAATTCTGAAGTGGTTTGCATTATTATTATGGCACCTCCGTGACTCTCGAAAGTCATAGGTTTGAATCGTGATGGTGAAATATTGACTCTCTTTTTTGTGTGCGTGTAAACCACGAGGTGAAACGGTCCAAATCCACCTGATTAATTTTCGTTCTCTCTGGGAGGCACGAGAGCTGGCCCAAGAAGAATCGTCACTTGTGGGAATCGAACGCGAGTTATCCTAAAATTTTTCCTCACAAAAAAGAATATTGACTCTTGATACTACCTCGTAATAGTGTCAATAATATTCAAAAAAAAATATTTATGTGATCTCAAATTCAAACTTTCACCAAACTAATAATTTGCATTATATATATATATATATATATATATATATATATATATATATATATATATTTGTTTGTTTATTTATTTAAAAAGTAACCAACAAAATTATCCTACCCTTCTATTTATCATACTTCAACATCAAAATTAGATTCAAGTTGTAGTTAAAAATAATACAACATCTCAAATATTGTATTGTAATAGTGTTAATAGTATTCAAAAAATATAATACAACATGTAATGTTACTTTTTATTTTCAATTAATATGACCCACTACGATTAATATAAAAAAAAATAATTACAATATTTTTTTTTTCTAATATCATTTTTCTATAGTTTTTTAGTAATGCACCAAAAAATTTGTCCCACCTATGCCCCTCACCAACCCCCAACAAACACTCACCAATCGTTACCATAATTAGTCACAATTTAATGATCATTTTAAAAGTATGGTGTCTCATGCTGATTATAATTATGATTTAAGATATGTAATTAGTAAGGAAATATAAAATAATATGGAGTATTAGTTTGACTGTTTTCTCTTTTCTTTTTTTCTTTACTTAAAGAATTAATTCTACTCTACACCCACCAAACAATTAAATATAAATAAAATATGTATTTATTCTTTTATATAGAATTTGAACTTCATTCATTATAAATTCTTTTTCGTAAACAAAAATAGTTATGAATGTATATCTCTGTTGAAATACAATTTAGTTGACACAATACACTACAAAAATATGTATAAGACTTTTCTCGCAAACAATTATAACATAATTTTTTTATTACATATTTTAAATATGAAAGTAGGATTTCTACATCCCTCCACCAACTTTTATTTTTATTTTCTTTTGTTTTAAGGAGAATTGATTTTTTGTTAGTTTCAGGATTTCAATCGCAACTGACAGCCACCAACTTTTTGCTTTTCTATTTTGATTCAGACCTCAGAGTTTCCAACATGCTTATGTGCAATCATAGTCGCTTAAGATCCACGCGCGATGCATTCCTTGAATATCATCTTCCAATAACTCAAAGTGAAGGGGTTCCTTGTGCGCAGTGAGCACAGGTCCAACCTCTGTGGTTTATGTTCAGTTGAGTTACCATGATTTACATCCTCTCAAATGCTCTGTCGGATTGGGGTGTGAGGACCCTTATGATTGGGGTTCAGCCTTTTTGGAAGAATCTTCCAATAACTCATATTGTGTATTTGTGTTGTATTCGATACAATTATGCATAAGTTTAAACGCAAAATTAAGGGCTCTTTAAGTATCCTGTCCTGGAGAGCTTATGGGAGAAAATAAATCGTCGAATATGTATCACTAACGTAGTAATCTAAGTGCTAACTTATTTTACAAGATTTTACTCCTTGCAACGTTTGAACCAAACATTTGGTAACCATTATAGCCACATTCAAGTTAGAAATGTTAACGAGACGGGGTAAGGGTGGGGCAATACTCCATTCTTGTCCCCGATTTTCTCCCCTATTCCGCTTTTCCGTTATCGTCCCCGTTCACGTAGGAGAATTGAAAAATCTCTCCACCCTCATCCCGCGTGAATTATTCGGGGACGGAGAATTTCTAGCTAGCCCCATTTATAATTTTTTTAAAAAAATATTAAAATAAATAACTCATGTATATTAATCTTCAACTTAAAATACTATGGAGTAATATATATATATATATATATATATATATATATATATTCAAGGACAAAGTGGATGAGGATACTACTCTCCATTTCTGTTTCCATCGGGGCGAGAAGTCAGGTACCTATCAAGTAAGAATATAATTGGCATTCTTAATTCAAATTTTTACCATTAAATTATGTCTTGGTGATATATAACTATACATGTATTTAGACGCAATCCCAACCAAGTGACTAGGTTGTTGAGCGGTGGAGTCGTGGAGATAAAGAAAACGCCTATTTAGGGACGCATGACATTATAAGCAAAATATCCAAGTACAGTAGGGATAGGGGCGGAGCACAGAAGCCATACCGCCCAAATTGTCACATCCCCTTCCTGACCTATTGGTTGTTGGAATAATACAAAACGTTCATTTGTATAAATAGTACTCCGTAACATTTTTGTAATTTAACTAACAAATCGACATTAATAATACTAAATACTCTCTGCTAGCAAAAATAATATTGCTCCATCATAGCTGCGAATAAAGTTCTAAAGTCTAATAATTTAATGTCAATATTAAAAATTTAAATAGTATAAGGGGATGTTTGGTTCATGGAAAATGTTTTCCAAAGGAAAATATTTTCCTTAAAGTGGAGAAAAATGTAGTTTTTTTTTTTGTGTTTGGTTCATGGAATTCATTTCTCATTGAAAAATGAATTCCTCAAATTCAAAGAAAACCACATTTTGGGTTGTACCAAGTATTTTGTTTTCCATTCTTCCCAAAAGGTTGAATCCCCAATACCAAGGTCTCCTCACACCCAGGCCTACAGAGCATTAGGATTTTGTTTTTCACAAAGGATGGGAAGAAAAATTGATATGATTTGACTATTTTATCATTATTTTCTTTCTTACTTATATTACTCTTATTAATTTGTAGGGGCATATATATATATATATATATATATATATATATATATATATATATATATACGTTTTTATACTTATTATTCTTTACAATTTCAAATCTAACCAAACAGTAGAATTAGTATTCCCATTAATTTTTTTTTTTACCGCTAACCAAGCAATGAAATTCATCTTCCTAGTAAATGTTTTTCCATGAAATTACAATTTCACTTCCATTAAAATATTTTGCGCGAACCAAACGAACCCTAAATGTGTGAGTTATTTTTAAACTTATAAGTGATTATATTGTCAAAAAAAAAATATTAATATCAATATATAAGTTAAAATGTTAAATTAATATAATTATATTACAAGATGAAATGTATATATTATATTATATGCATATATGTAATTTATATATAAACTTTATTTATTGTTTTTATACATTATTTACATAGTGCATCGCAATAAGTTGTGGAGACTTAGTTGAAAAAAAATAGTAGTTATTTAATTATTATTATTATTATTATTATTATTATTATTATTATTATTATTATTTTGATTTTGATGACGAGAAAAAATGTGTAACCATTATTCAAAAATAGTCAACATGTAAATAATGTTATGTGTAATTATTTGTAAATCACACAAAAGAGATAAATTAATTAGAAAATGTTTAATACAACGAACTCGACAAAGAGAATATTGACAATAAGTGAATTTATGACAAAAAATCAATTACACCCATATTGTGGGTGGGACAAATTATAAATTTTTAAAAATATAATAGTGAATTAATGAACATTTTGGTTCATCGGCTACGCCATAATTATTAAATTGGTCATCCGTTATTAATTTTGATCAATTATCATTAACTATTAATTTCGTAACTGATTTGGTCTTCCGTCAAACTGATCGATAACCAATTTAGTAATTACGAAGGATTAAATCAGTTACAAAATAAATAATTGAATGTTTAGTTGGTCAAAATTGATAATTGAGAATCAATTTAATAATTACGGCATACACGAAGACCAAAACCGTCATTAATTTGTAATTTGGAGACAAAAGAATTAGATTAGAATTAATTAATACGGAGTAATTTGGTAAAATCAAGACGGCTACAGTCGGTAAAATGAAGTGTATCGCAACCACCAACCCCCGCCACAACACCCCTCTTCTGTTATATATACCCACACCTTCCTCCACTAAACTTGCGTTCGCCCATTCATATCTTCTCCCTGCTCTCATCTCCCTCTCTCGGCGGAAGAAGAAGTCAGTGCTTCCTTGCCTCTACTCCCTAAAGGTACGCTCGCTCGCACGCTCGATATCTTCGCCGTTGCTTTGTTTTCCACCACTCGTTCTATTCTCGCATTCATATTAAAGTGTGCTCAACACTGTCAACAAGTGCATCACTTCTTCATTTCTCCTTCTGGTCAGCGCTTTTCTCCTTTTCGCTAATTTCAATCGCTTGATCGAGATCTAGTCTCTATAGGTGAGAGCCTCTCTGTTTGGTGTGGTTGCGGTAGTGTATCATACTGAATTTTAATGGATGATGATTTTAGTATCAAACGCTAGATCTGAGTAGCCGCAAATGAATCGTGAAATGAGGAGTTGTAGATCTTGGTGGTCTTTGATTTCTGAGCATTCGTTTTGTACTAGTAGTATATTGTGTAGTTGTTCCTGCTTTCCTGTACTGTAGGGTGCATGATTTCATACTTCAGTTCGAAGTGGACCTTTGGAATTTACAGATCTGATTGAATTACTGTTCTGTATGCTTTAATCTCTTACATGATTTGACTTGTTTTTCAGCTGTGCTTTTTGTCTGGTTGTGCATGTGATATCATAATGGATAATTCCTATGCTCTGTACACAGTCGCATTTCAGTTACTATAGTTAGTAGTGATGCATGCATATGATCGCAAAATATATTGGATAGTGAAAGAAAAGAAGAAAATCCATATGCTATCTGCCTATCTACACCACTAGTACACTGCATATACACAAGGAAAAGAGCATGATCACTATGACATTATGCTTAGTTATAAAACAAGTATATTAGTCACTAGATTGATTTAGTTTTTTTTGGGCAATAAACTAGTTATTTCATTAGGAGATTGAATTGAACTGATTGTGTTTGTTGGGTTAACCAGAAAAATGGCATCTCACATTGTTGGATACCCTCGCATGGGCCCAAAGAGAGAGCTTAAATTTGCTCTTGAATCTTTTTGGGATGGAAAGAGCAGTGCTGAGGATTTGCAGAAGGTGGCGAGCGATCTCAGAGCCTCCATCTGGAAACAGATGGCTGGTGCTGGAATCAAGTACATCCCGAGCAACACCTTCTCGAACTATGATCAGGTGCTGGATACCACTGCTATGCTTGGTGCTGTACCGCCCAGGTACAACTGGACTGGTGGTGAAATTGGATTCGACACCTACTTCTCCATGGCCAGAGGAAATGCCACTGTTCCTGCAATGGAAATGACCAAGTGGTTTGATACAAACTAGTAAGTTATCTGATCTCAAACCTCCATTCTATTTTATTGATTGCAGTATACAATTTGTAATCATGTGTGTTTATTCAGTAATGATGTTCATGTGTTTACGCAGCCACTTCATTGTCCCCGAGTTGGGTCCTGATGTGAAATTCAGTTATGCTTCCCACAAGGCAGTGAATGAATATAAGGAAGCTAAAGCGGTATGTGATCTGCAATTCCAGTCTGGTGTCTTGTACCAATGTCATATGATCGTACATTACACTTGTGTGTTTGTAATATATGATTTTCATTTACTTTGTTGAAGTTGATCGACTTTACTTTTTGTGTGCAGCTTGGTGTCGATACCGTTCCAGTACTTGTTGGCCCAGTCTCATACTTGTTGCTATCAAAACCTGCTAAGGGTGTTGAGAAATCTTTCCAGCTTTTGTCCCTTCTAGACAAAATCCTTCCAATCTACAAGTAAGATATCATTTTTATTATTATATTAGTATGAATGCCTATTTACTTAGTTCTGAGCCTATCATAAACAATTTAAACATCAATGCAGGGAAGTTGTTACTGAATTGAAGGCAGCTGGAGCTTCTTGGATCCAGTTTGATGAGCCCACCCTAGTTTTGGATCTTGAGGCTCACCAATTGGAATCATTCACTAAAGCATACTCTGAACTAGAGTCTACTCTATCCGGCCTTAATGTGCTTATTGAGACTTACTTCGCTGATGTCCCTGCTGACGCATTTAAAACACTTACTGCTTTGAAGGGAGTTACTGCCTTTGGTTTTGACTTGGTCCGTGGATCCAAGACTGTTGATTTGATTAAGGGTGGATTTCCTTCAGGAAAGTACTTGTTTGCCGGAGTTGTTGACGGTAGAAACATTTGGGCAAATGATCTTGCTGCATCCTTAAGTCTTTTGGGATCTCTTGAGGGCATTGTAGGGAAAGGTATATTTTCAAATGCTCCTTATGGTATTAGTGATTTTAATTATGCACATAGAACCATCTTTCATTTTCTGTTTTGATTTTGCAGACAAGCTTGTTGTTTCTACTTCCTGCTCTCTTCTCCACACTGCTGTTGATCTCATCAATGAGACCAAACTGGATAATGAAATCAAATCATGGCTTGCATTTGCTGCTCAAAAAGTTGTTGAAGTTAATGCTTTGGCAAAGGCTCTAGCTGGTCAGAAGGATGAGGTATAAATCAAATGGACAATTATTGTAACATCCTGCAAGCTACCAACTTGTTTTATACTACTGACCTTGAGTGGTTTAATTTTATGGTTCTATTTCTAGGCATTCTTCTCAGCTAATGGTGCCGCACAAGCTTCAAGAAAATCGTCTCCAAGAGTTACAAATGAAGCTGTTCAAAAGGCTGTAAGTGATGAATTGTATTTTCTCTTAATTCAATCATCACAGCAAGTATTTGTTGACCATTTTGTGCTTCATCTATATTCCTAGGCTGGGGCTTTGAAGGGCTCTGACCACCGCCGGGCTACAAATGTTAGTGCAAGACTTGACGCCCAACAAAAGAAACTTAATCTTCCTGTTCTCCCAACTACCACTATTGGGTCATTTCCTCAGACAGTGGAACTTAGAAGAGTTCGACGTGAATACAAGGCCAGCAAGTGAGTAGTTTTTTTACTAGTTTTACATCATTAATGTTTGTTTAAATTGCTTTTCTTAATATGTCAATCCTTTCTAGGATCTCTGAAGAGGAATATGTTAAAGCCATCAAAGAAGAAATCAGCAAAGTGGTTAAGCTCCAGGAAGAGCTGGATATTGATGTTCTTGTTCATGGAGAACCTGAGGTAAGTTAGCTTTATATGCTCAAAATAGTCACATATACATACATAATACTGTATTTGGGGAATTATCTTGGTTTACTTAAGGTCGAATGTTTAATATGCTGCAGAGGAATGATATGGTTGAGTATTTCGGAGAGCAGCTCTCTGGATTTGCCTTCACCGCAAATGGATGGGTTCAATCCTATGGATCTCGCTGTGTGAAGCCCCCCATCATCTATGGTGATGTGAGCAGGCCAAAGCCAATGACTGTTTTCTGGTCCAGTGCAGCTCAGGGCATGACCAAGCGCCCAATGAAGGGAATGCTTACCGGCCCAGTTACCATTCTCAACTGGTCTTTTGTTCGAAATGACCAGCCAAGGTAACAAAAAGATTTTTTAAAAAACACATTTTCTCCTTCCACCACTTCAGTAGAAAGAAAGGAGAACTAATGCATTCAATTGTTGATGCTATGGGTCCATTATAATTTTGTTTTGCTCTGTTTCCAGATCTGAAACTTGCTATCAGATTGCTTTGGCAATTAAGGATGAAGTTGAGGATTTGGAGAAGGGAGGCATCACTGTTATTCAAATTGATGAAGCTGCTTTGAGAGAAGGTTTGCCTCTTAGGAAGGCTGAGCATGCATTCTATTTGAACTGGGCTGTTCACTCATTCAGAATCACTAACTGTGGCATCCAGGATACCACCCAGGTGCCCTTTCTCATATTCCTTACCTTAACTTTGTGGGGTGGGATGGTGACTTGCTTTGTTCAAATGTGTTCTAATGAGCTTCTTGCTATGCCTTACAGATTCACACTCACATGTGCTACTCAAACTTCAATGATATCATCCACTCCATCATTGACATGGATGCCGATGTTATCACAATTGAGAACTCCCGTTCTGATGAGAAGCTTCTCTCAGTTTTCCGTGAGGGTGTGAAGTATGGTGCTGGAATTGGCCCCGGTGTCTATGACATCCACTCTCCCAGAATACCGTCCACTGAAGAGATTGCAGATAGAATCAACAAGATGCTTGCAGTTCTTGACACCAACATCTTGTGGGTGAACCCCGACTGTGGTCTGAAGACTCGCAAGTACACCGAGGTGAAGCCAGCCCTCGAAAACATGGTTTCTGCTGCCAAGAAAATCCGCACTCAACTTGCCAAGTGAGGTTCTTGAGCGTGCCCAGGCATTTGAATCTTTTCCACCAAAACCTCTGTTTGAGATGAAATTTTATTGTTTAGGTCTTTAGCTCCCTGAGCACAAGCACATTTGGATTTCTACTTTTTACCCTTTGTTTTCAATCTTTCCCTTTTCTTAAAGGGAAAAAAAAAACAAAGAAAATTATATCATCCTGTAAGTTTTGGCTTGTTATCTGAATGCATTTGGGCACATAAACCCATTTTTCATTGCTTTCAAGAAGTGGAAATTACATAAATGCTATCTTCAGTTTGTGCATTGTCTGGTGTTTTTTTAGTGACATACAACATTAAAATCAGTTAGCTACTACTACCCATTATTGACTTGTACATGTAATAAGAGCAAGCAGTGATGACGGAAATGACAGCCACTAGAGCTGCAACATTGACGGCAATCAATGGATTTGAAGAGTGAGGTTTGGGTTTATTGTCGTGTGGGGGATCACTAATCTTCTTAGGCATTATAATGTGGAGAACACCATCCACATATTTTGCTTGGATCTCATCAGGGTTACAGTTGGGAGGAACTATAACTTCCTTGTAGAACGAACTTTCCGGCGGTCGGTCCCCGGAAATTTTCAGTATTCCACAATTGTTGACTAGTACTCTCAGATGCTCCGCCTTGAATTCTAAGACCCAAAATATAAAACATATATTACTTCGTCATCCCTTATGAAACATTCATCAAATAAAAACCCAAATAATTTGAGCCACTTTACACCCTAGACTAACTAATATAACATCATTAATTACGTAAAATTACCCGGTACATGGAGCATGAGATCATCGTAATCTGGTTGGTGTTGCCATTGGAAGACAGGATCGCATGGGCTGGCAACTGATCCAACCTTGGCCTCCATGTAGCTTCCAAGTCGATCGGATTCTTTGATGATTGAAACAGATTATGGTAATGCAGACAAAATGTGTTTCCTCGGCTACTTTTTATACGGTCGGCGGGGAAGCGGAATTTGTGTTTTGGGTTTAGGTTTCTTCTCAGTTTCCTCAAAGAATATCATATCATAGCAGAGAATCATCTCATTGTCTTGCCTTCAATTCGGGGTTTTGCTATTATATTCCTTCTTTAATTTGAGTTCCGTATGTTATGTACTTATTTTCTCTGGCTGGGCAATGCCATATTCCCTAGTCCCTACCTACAAATTCTTTTACCATATTTAGAGTAGTTCTACATAGTCACATTCAATTTTAAATAAATAAAAAAATTACTTTTTGACGTCTTGGTTAGTTTAATATATTAACTGTATATTATATATGTTTTGACCTATAATTGAAAAGTGAAACTCAATATAGCAAGCTAGAAATACCAAAGGGCCTGGAGAGCAATAGTAGCATCTGTAATCCTTATTTTGATCTTGTCTTAAGTGATATTCTGGATCTAGCTAGTGTTTTTCCAAACATTAATTTTACGTTTGTTAAACGATCCACGAACTTGGTAGCCCACTTGTTGGCTCGGGAGGCTGTGTTCTAGGGAATGGTCTTCTGTTCTCCCTCCTTTTATTTTTGATGTTGTTTCGGAGGCCGTTTGATTATTAATGCAGTTTCTCTTATCAAAAAATAAAATAAAATACCAAATGGTTTTACACCTTTAGTTTCTTACATCTCACACCAACTGTCTTAAGTAGGAGGACTAATGCTTGGTGCTCACAAGAAGTTCATCGTATTGGGTGTAATTTTTACACTATGACTATCAAGCTAAGACTCATATATATGTCCTTACAATCCACTACATGAGAACCAACTGTGCTACTCATGCGGACTTTAAATCATATATCTTTACCGAATATGATTGTACTTAATCAACAAATTAATTATATTAAAAAAACATTCAACATAAACTTATAAACAAATTATTAGGGTTGTAATTGTGCTTGATTATATTTATATTTTGGATGGATAGTTTTGTTGAGTATAGAATGCATAAAATAATATATTAGTAATCATGTTATTGCTTAGTAGAAATTTAACGAATCTTGTGTTGAATATAAAAGGTATAAAACACTATATTTGTAATCATGTTTAATATTTTAATTGAAATTGAACACATCATTTAATTACTTGACGGGTGAAATAGGGATGTTATTGAAAACAGGTCCTAAATCATATAACACAATTTTAAGCTTGTATGAATAGCTCAGTTGGTAACATGAATAAAATTTGGTAACAATATAACGCAACTTCATCAACAACAATTAATTGATCAAGTTGGTACAAATCAATGTGTTATTATCTCAAGAGATGGGAGTGTTTGGGTGGGGAATTTTGAACTCTACTATCATATTTGATTTTTATTACCTTATTTATTTCACTACTTTTGGTGCTCAGAAATGATATTTAAATTCAATGAATGAAAATGTCATTCACATGAATCGAAATCTAATTTGTATTTTTATGTTTGAATCAAATGCTCATAAAATGGTAGTTTAAAGTACGTTGAATAGCATTAGGAGGGGTGAATGAGTGAGTAGAATATAAATTACATGTGGAATATAATTCATATAATTGGACATAATTATCGTATTTTGATGATCACAAATTTAATTTTTGTTAATATTTCTTGATCATTTTCTATTGTAGTGTTTGACATTTTGACTCATATGAAATTGAAATGAGATAAGTAATAATAATAATAATAATAATAATAATAATAATAATAATAATTTAAAATGAATTACATTTCATGGATAATTTTGAAAATTTAGAAAGAAATTATAATTCCTCCCAATCAAATATGTAGTTTTTTTTTTTTAATACTATCGACTCTATTACAATGTAATATTTATTTTCTACAATTGAGTTCGATTATATGATCTTTCCTCAAAGAATCACAGAAGTATCATCTTAATCCAAAGTGCTTGACGAATCAAACATGTAGTTAGTCTTGTGATATTAAGGAGACATGGGACCTCGTGTCTTGCGTGGGAAGTGGGAACTGGCCTCCAAAGTCAATCAATTGCCTCAAGGGATCAAATGAATATCATCCCTACACTTCTTTTTTTTTTTTTTTTTAGCAAAACCGCTAAAATATATTAATTCAAAAGAACTATAACAAAGTCGGGGGCACATAGTCTCAGTACAATGAACTAGTTTGAGTAGAGATTTTTGAAGCTAAAGCATGATCAAATTTAAATGTCTAGGCACCAGAAATAAAGAACAGGAATGAAACAAAGACATTAAACGTAAGCAATCATCAATGACCACCCCAGCAAAAGATCTAGGCGTAACAGTCGGGGAAGTAATATAGCGGTGAAGAACCAAACAATCCGTGTGTGGAGCAACCGTTCCAATATTGCGGTCTCTAAGCCAAGAGAGGGCTTCTTTACATGCCAACGACTCTACGTAAGAAGATTAGCACAAAACGGGAGGGCTCGCCACAAAGGACCCATCGCCCGATATGATAACGACACCAAAGTGCGCTGCTCCGGTCGCTGAAGTGAAACTAGCGTCGACGTAGCAGCGGAGGACACCGGGCAGTGGCTGCGATTGCTGTCTCGGTTCGGCAGTTCGTTGATTTCCAGCGGCAGCCTCCCAGGCAGCAAGGGCGGAGGCAGCCCCCTTCCAAACCCGGGACGGTTTACGCATCATGCATCCCACACCGCACAATTCCTCGTCAACCAAATATGATAGAGTACAACAACCACCTTGACAACAATAGAGGGAGTTAAAACAGATATCGCATCCTAAAACCATTCTGAAAAAGAGCCCCACGCAAACTAAAAACATGGAGTTGGGATTCATCCCAAACAAGTTGGGCAAATTCACACTCCACAAGTGAATGCATGGTATCCTCATGAAAAGATACACACATAGGGCATGAGAGGTTCACTACTTCTACCCTCCTTACAAGAAGACTAGTAGTGGTAGGGGGAATACCACTAATAGCTCTCCATAGGAAGGTCTTCCATTTGGGGGGGTGGGGGGGGGGGGTTTAATCTTCTATAAAGAATTCCATTTACAAAAAGCATGAACAATCTCACATAAATTGGTTAGCGTGTTTTCTTGATAATCAAAAGATTTTTTGTGAGGGCGATTGATTGGCCGCACACTTTAGATCTTGAATTATTTTTCTTTTTAATATTTAGTTCTTAATTATCAATTTTATCAAATTCAGTCTTTCGATTATTCATAATGTTCCATATTTATTTTTTGACATTATATAATTGAGGATGTGTTTGGTTCGAACATGAGAATCATAATCGGAATGGAATCAAATACTTGGTAATTGGAATTAGTTTTGGTGAAAGTATTTTGTATGTTTGGTAGTATGGTGGAATTGGAATGATTACCAATATTGATGTTTGGTTATGTATGACCTTATAATTACAATAGAAATTTTAAAAATACAAAAACAAAAAATCAAGACAATTGGTCTTAAAAGTGACGATGAGGTGAGTAAGCAATGTAGTGAGGAGACGACAAAATGATAAAACGATAAAATAAGGAGTGATAAGGTTGAATTAATGGAATGATACATGATTTTAATTGGGTAATGAATTCTGTAATTATAGGAGTAATCAAATCATATGTTATAACAAGTTGTCAACCAAATAATTTGTATGACTTTCATACCCATTTTGATGTGGTAAATACGGTGGTTCCTACAAATCCCGTAAGGTACGAGGGTCATATCGTATGGGGATCCTACTTTGGTCTGCTTGTTGGTTTAAATCCTTAGGCCCGTGTTGCGTGACAGTGGGTTAGAGGTTCCCGAGCTAAAGCTAGTGTGTCGAAAGTGCCAAAAGTCTCCCTCCTCGCATTTAATGCGGTATTTAAAGGAGGCACGTACCGGTCCCTCGATATGTGTGGCACGTGGAACGCATGCACAAGGTAAGGTTGGGGGCCTTGTTGGTCCATCCACGTGTTGAGAGATTTATGATTCCATCGGACCCACCGCTATTGAATTTGGTTAAGAGAACTATGCTTAAGGCTCAAAGTACCATAGGTCGGATGCTCGGTCCCTACCTAATACGGTCGGGGTAGAGTAATAAGTACTAATCTCCATTGGCCAGTGAAATTGCACTCGGTTTGAGATCTAGGTCAGGCAAATGCACGAAAAGGTCGGTCATGCTCGGATATGGCTCTACTCAGTGGGTAGGCCCAGTACCGATCATGTATATGGGCAATTTATATCCTACACCATGGCGCGCGTTGCACTGTGCGCCCAGATGCAAAACGACGTTGTTTTATTTATTTATTTTTTTTGAAATTTCCCGCCCCAGTGTATGGCAATTAATTTTTCTTAAAAAAAACCCTTTTTCAAAAATGTACATAATGTTATACTAGAATACATATAATTGTATACATGAATGTACATAATTATATAACAAAATATACATACTCTTTTTAAAAGATAATACACATAATCTAACAAATACATAATAAACATAAACTTTTAACATAATACACATCAACTCTTAACATAATTCACACAAATTTTTTGATTCGGATGTACATAATTGTATAAAAAGAATGTACATAATTGTATAAAAAATGTACATAACTGTATGAACAAATATACATAATTGTATGAACAAATATACATAATCACAGCAACTTCCTACCGCGCCTCCCAAAACGACGTCATTTTGGGAGGCGCGCGGCGCACAGTGCTACGCGCGCCGTGGTGTAGGGTATACCGATTGATGTATATGTTACGATACGGTTGGAAATAATCTCTATCACCATTCATTGTGTTTAACCCCATGAACCAAACACACATTGAGAGGTTAAATGTACTATAGAATATTTTTTCTTTTTTAGTTAGACCACGGGATGTCTTGACCAAACCAAAACTGTAGGAGACACTTATAAGCACGTATCATACTCAGACTAATCCTCATTCGCATAGGCCCAACTCAATTAAGGGGTAAAATATTGGTCAAATTAATTTTTCAATATGAAAAGGATTCGAACTCTCTTAAAAGATGAGAGTGCACGACTAGTCACGCAAACCAAATTAGTTTGACAGAGTACATTTTTTACAATTGAGAAATTGATTTTTTTTTTCTTTTTCCAAATTGACAAACGGGAGAATTGATATTTTGAAAACTGAATAATAATCATAATAATTTTTTAAAATTGCAGTACTTGATAATCTAAAAAGTAAACACCTTTTGACTAAATAACACGATTTGATTGCATTATTTAATTAATGTGTGTAATACTTTTGAGGTTGGGACGGAGTTGTCAGAAAAGCTGGCCAACTCATGCTGGGGAAGAGAGATAGAGAATGAAAGAAGACAAAAGGTGGGCCCACAATTCAGCTCATCGTCGTCGGCCTCAAAGCCCATTCTCACGCATCAACCATTATTTTAACCCCAAAAATACTAACGTAAATAATCACTTCAATTTGGACACGAAACTTTTCGCTGCATGCCTAATGACCGTTATTAGCCATTATTTATTATGATTTAAAAATAACAGCTATTTTCACCTTTGACACATTGTCATATATGCTCTTTTAAAATATATATTATATTATGTAGTAGTGCCAATAGTTCAATTTGAAGAACCAAGTCTAATCGAGTTTCAAAATTTGTGCGTTATTAATAAATTTATAAGATTCAATAAGTAAACACTATAAAAATATAGCATTATAATTTATAATCGATAATAAAACTTTAAAAGGTTCATTAACATAACATATAGTCAATATATACTTTGCTGCGAAAAATATAATACCAAAATGTTGGTTGAGGTAACAACATTTGGATGAAAACTGTAATAAATAATCAATTATGGTCATATCAATAAAGTTATTCGACTAACGAGGTGTTTGGTAAATAGATGTTAGCTGATTGAGTTAGTGAGTTTGACTGGTTGAAAACATTAGCTGATTGTAGAAAAATGTTTGGTAAATTAACTATTAGCGCATAGTTGATTAATGCAAAATGATTTTTTCAAATAGCTAATAGAAAAGCTGCTTTGAACAGCTTTTTGAATTTTAGCATTTTGAAGCAATAAGTTGTTACAAAAAGCTAATTACTAAAATATTCATATTGGCCATGTTTGGTAAAATGACGGTTAGTTGATAGCTATTAGCTGATTGTGTTAATTAGAAGGTATAAATAGTTGATAACATTAGCTGATTGTAGAAAAGTGTTTGGTAAATTAGCTGTTAGCTCATAGCTGTTTGGTATAATTTCTTTTCTCAAAAAGCTAATTGAAAAAGTTGCTTGGAGTAGCTTTTTGAATTTTAGTCTTTTGGAGTTGCAAAAAGTTAATTAACCAAACATTTATATTGATATTTTAAGTAAATCAAACAATTAATAGTGGTCAAATAAATCAAAATTGGCCTATAGGCCGATTTTTTACCAAACAAGGTCATTAACTGTTTAACCAAGTCAAATAGCTAACAGTGGTCAAATAATTCAAAATTGACTGATAAGCTAACTATATTACCAAACAAGGCTTAAATCAAGTTAAATTAAAAAAAAAAAAAACAATAGTGGTAACACCAAAATAATCGTGAGGTTACAAATAAATTGTAGACATTTATGCAATTTTATTTAATTAATTTATTATGAAATTAGTTAATTTGTGAATGATTAATAAACCAACAAAAAGAAGTTACTTGTACTAAAAAAATAAATAAATAAATAAAAAAATTTACTCTGTATGAAATTAAATTACTTCTTATAACAAAATTTTATGCACAAATAGTATTTCTGACTCTGTGTATTAGTATGTGTACTAAAAACACATTTACAAAGAGTAACTTTTATAAACTTAGTATAAAATTATAAAGGACAAATTCGTCAAATTGTCCATAGTCCATTTATCATTATGCTGATTCACGAATCACGCCTCCAAATCTCCTATTATAGGCCTGGAGATATAACTCTAATCCTCATTCTAAACATCGCATTATGGATCTAATTAATTACTTCAATTACTATTTATGAACTAAACACAATATTATCTTTATGACCAAACAATCTACAATCCTTGGATTTGCATATTAGGACAACACACAATGGACCCCACCTACAACTCCAATTCTCTTTGGCTTATTGCTTTACATTATATGGTCTATATTACTTCTCTTTGTGTAAATCACTATTTATGTTGGGTTAATGTTACTTGTAGTATGACAAGTCTTGTAAGTGTGCTAGTTAGATGTGACATACCTAAACAAGTTGCTCATTGACTTATTGACTTGCTAAGCTCGGGTTGGATCTTTTATTAGTATGATTTGGAGCACAAAATAATGAGTACTTTTTGTTATTGAATTCATTGAACCGTTCAATAATTCGATCACATTTTTAATTTTTTTTTTTTAGTAATGCGATAACCATCAATACAATGATAGATGGTACCATTTGACCATAAATTTGTGCAAATGATTGTACCATAATATTTGTATTAACTAATTTATATTTATAAATCAATTCTTGAATCAAGAGGGGAGAGGAAAGCCCAAGCCAGTATTGTCACTCAACATAAGTATTATATTTGTATACTTTTACGCACAAACTCAAACTCACAATGTTCATGGCAAAAATAAAATTCCCACCCTGTCAATGAAAGCATATTTTAAGTGAGACTACCTGCGTTATGCGACATAATTTAAAAAAACCAGTTTTGTTACAAGTTATAAGATTTTTATTAATAAAAAAGAATTGCAAATTTATGTACATAATAGCCCTGTTTAGTAACATAATTAGTTTATCAGTCAATTTTGATTGGTTTGATCACTATTAGCTGTTTGGCTTGGTTAAACAATCAATATAAGTGTTTGATTAATTAGTTTTTTGTAACAACTTATTGCTAAAAAACGCTAAAATTCAAAAATATATTTATTGAAAAAATCATTTTGCATGTAATCAGTTATCAACTAATAACTAATTTACCAAATATCTTTCTACAATTCGCTATCAACTAGTCAAACTTATTAAGTCAATCAATTAATATCTATTTACCAAACAGCCCAATGTAATCTAATTTCCTTCCCCTAAGCCCTAACCATATGTATTTTGTACGTAGAAAGTTGGCTGGATTTAAGGGATGCTAGTGAAAGCGGGCAACGCAAACATCATCACATGGGCAAAGTTGGAAACTTAACTTCAATGATTAGCAAAGGGGCAGTTTTTGCAATTTCAGCTAAAAAAGGGTGGTCTTTTATAAAGAGGTGTTCGTTACTCAGAGTCCTGTCAAACACATTCTCCTGCTCTCAATATTTCACTTTCTTCGCTGATAACACCTGTGAGAGATAGAAAGAGAGAGAGAAAGTTCCATTGACAATGCAGGTGAGGTTTCTTTCAGTCTCGTAACTGGATTCCTTTTGTTCTTCAATGGATTTATAATTCATGAACTATCAACTGAAAATTTCTCTATTAATTTTGTTTGTTTGTTTGTTTTGATGTCTTTTCAGGAGAACAGAAGAACAGTACGCGTAGGGAATTTATCAGATCTAGCTACCGACAGGGAAGTTCGAGAGTTCTTCTCCTTTTCCGGTGAAATTGAACACATTGAGATTCGACGGTCGGTATTTCGGCCTTACTTTTGAGCCTTGAAACTAGATTTGAACGTGAATTATACTCGAGATTGTTATTATTTGCAGGGAGCAAGACCTATACAGGACGGCATATGTTACCTTTAAGGATACGAAAGCTCTTGAAATTGCTCTTTTGTTGTCGGTAATTTGATTTACCTCCATTTTTTATGCTGCTTACTAGCTGTTTCTACTAATTTTAGATGAAATTATCGTAATATTGGTCATTTTTACGCACAAAAGTGAATGAAGCTATAGGTTTCATTGGAACTAGAATATCAGTTTTCCTCAGCTGCACGAATCTATTAATTATTCTCTAATTCATAGAAAAGATGTTTTCCGGAACTGGAGCTTTTCAAAGCAGTTTCGGCAGGGCATATTTTAGCTTATCTGTTAAAAGTGTTGCAGGTTGGAGTGTTTTTCAAATAACCTTCTTTGCACTTCAAAGCTGCAAAAAAATGAAATGAAAAAATAAGTATTCCTTGTGAGAAAATGTTATCAATGGTATTCTATGTTGTACATATACGGAAATACAGATCCTGGAAATTCCTTGTATTTTAGTATTTTGTCTACAATTACATTTTTGTTGGGATTAAATTGGTTTTTTCATTTAAACTCCTCTCTTGAGTTCTGCATTTATATTTTCTTTCACTGCATGAGGCCATGAGCCATGTAAAGCTTAGATGGTTTACTTTTTATTGCTCTTTGTTTCTTTCAGCATGCTCTCTTTTTAGAGTCCAATCTCTCTTTTCTTTTCAATTCCTCCAAACGAAATAGTTCTTGGCCATTTGCCGAAGTTAGTGTCTGTAACGCACACTACCTAACCTGCTCCCCTGGGGCCTAAATATGAAGATAAATTTTACATTGATTAATCAGGAAAGAAAGCAAGATAAAGTTTGGGTTACATTAGTATGGAAGCATAAATTGATTTCGAATTTGATGGAGTGTGGAATAAGCAATCGAAGAGTTTTCTGCAATTTATTCTAGCAATTTGATTTGGAAGATATTTTGATATGTTCACTTGTCAAGATTAAAGTTCCATGAATTGTGCATTTGTAGGGAGCAACAATAGTGGACCAGATAGTGAACATAAGTCTGGCTGAAAATTATGTACCACAGCCTGAAATTCAGGTAACTCAAAACACTGGATTTTGTATTTGCTACTACTACTTAATGTCTGTCACTGAAACTCATGATGTCATCAATTCACCCAGGAAGTAAGGATATTTGTTGACAATGCTTCAAGCATCGCCGGGGAAACTAACTCACCATTTGATGAGGTAGCCACATCTACAAGCCTATAGATAATTGTCATTTGTCAAATAGATATACTTGGCAATTATCAATTCTTGGACGTGTTATTTGAAAAGACTTATAAATGGATTCTTAATTGGTGCAACTAACTTTGACTCATTCTCTTGCCTGTAGAGTACCTGTTATTAGACCTATAAAGGAAAGAGCTTGAATGTTAATCATAGCATCTCTTTTATTGAGGCATACAATCAGCTTATGCATTTTTATTATGTGTCTTTTGAGCTTTCATTGGCAAGTATTGATTCTTGGACATGGTTTATACATCCATGCCACAAGTTTAAGAGGCTGAACTTATTCTATGATTCCATAGGGTATCATGAACTTCCTATAGTTTCTGATTATGGTAGCATGGTTTATCAGTTATTTGTCTCTTCTAGCAGGACAAACAAACTTCTCCAGGCAGTGGAAGGAAAGTATATGTGAGTAAAGCACAAGATGTTGTCTCAAGTGTGCTAGCAAAAGGTTCAGCTATTGGGCAAGATGCTATGAATAAAGCCAGGGCATTTGATGAGAAGCATCAGTTGACAGCCACTGCATCTGCTAAAGTCAGTTCCTTTGACCAAAAAGTTGGACTCTCTGAGAAACTGACAGTAGGAATTTCTGCGGTAAACCAGAAAGTTAAATCTGTGGATCAAAGGCTTCAAGTTTCTGATAAAACAATGGCTGCACTTATGGCTGCTGAACGTAAAATAAATGACACTGGATCAGCAGTCAAATCAAGCAGGTTTTGAACAATTTCTCCAGTTTTCTTAGTTTTATTCCACTATGTTCTAGATAGTATTTCTACACTACACTTTTGATCAAATTCCCTGTAGAATATGATTTTAGACTTTGAGGCTATTTTCTTTTATTTGCCAGACTAGAATAGTGAATAGGTATAGTTCCTTTAATGTCACCACTGTCCATCCTAGATTCCTAGTTTTTTTTTTTTTTTTTTTCTCCTTATTAACTATTAGAGTCATATGCGAATTCCTTTTAGATCTAATCATCAATTATACCTTTCTCTGTTATTTACACATTTTCACTCCACCACATCTTTTTGGAAACTGCATCACTAAAATTCCTTAATGGAACTGACCAGGTATGTAACTGCTGGAGCTGCTTGGCTGAATGGTGCTTTTACTAGGGTGGCAAAGGCTGGGCAGGCTGCTAGTACAAAAACAAGAGAAAAATGGAACTTTGCATTCTCAAATATGACAGCAAAGGTTTGTATTCCCTTTTCCCCTTCTAATCAAATGATTACTTAAATCAGTTACCATTATGAAATTGCTTTGACATTACAAAACAAATTAAAGGGGCTTGGAGGTGGGGAAAGCTTAAATCAATGTTTTCCAAACACCAAAATATCTATCCTGATAAAGGGGGGAATTTTAAATAAAAATAAAGCAGAATATGTTAGTTTTACCCTTATAAAAGATTGGACCTTTAAGGGCGAGGCTTTCATATCTTTCAGGCTGTAGGGAAGGAAAACTATATGCAATCTCATATCTATTTAGACTCTTTCTGGTCTCAGCTCCATTAAATACTAACTTTCACCTTAAGGATAGGAGAAAGTGTTTGTTATATAATTTCACAAGATCTGGACATAGATAATGACAGTTTTGGGTTTGAAGTTCCATCCGAATAGCTGCACCCTTTTATTCTCATATGCACCGTGTAAGTGGGACAAAACTATCACTTTTTTTTTTGGCCTTTTTAACATAAGATATTGGGTCAAAGACCTTGTGGACTTGTGGTCAAGCCGCATAACTGTGGCTCTCTCAAATGGGAGGGTCACATGTGACAGATACTACATTGTAACAGAATCAATAGTACTAAAAAAAAACATAAGATATTGGTTGATTAGCTAGCACTTTGGTGATCTAATCTTCATTTTGGTGAATTTTACATCAAGATAACTTTTCTTTTCCCTTTCCATTTCCTTTTCCTTTTCCTTTTTCTCATTAGTCGTTGATTTAAACTCTCTTCAAATGTAAATGTCTTAATGCTTTTTTTTTTTTAATATTGGCATGAATATAGGATTCTCCTCTGGTTGTATAGACTTGAATTACATCAACATTGCTAAGTTGGCAACAGTGTGGATTCCTCCGTGGTCAAGAGTTATTGGATACTTGTTTTGCCATTGCAGATGTCACGAACCATTAGCCATATTCAATTGATTTTGCAGTGTGTATGATTCTTTTCATTTTTTTTTTCACCTAAGTTGGTGTTTGAGATTATTGATCTATCGAAACTGCTTTACAGATCGTGTAATTCTACAAGTGTAATCTGTCATTTTATTGTGACGCAGAATATAAGTACTTTCTGTCATCAATTATTCTACGGTCCACCATAAACCTTCTCTCTCCCCCCTCCCCCCACCCACCCACCAAAGTACACGTCATCCGTGAAATCCATTGCAATATTGCATAGCCTAATTGCCCAGCAATGCACGAAGGAAAGAGTTCAGACATTTATTAAAGTTTGACCATTAGTCTGAGGACACGCGGTTGCTTCTGCGGCATAACATCTGATCCTAGTTCAATTTTAGTGTTATCTGCTTGTGATTTGTATACAAAATTATTCATGACAAATCTAGTATTTGGTTCCCATTTTAGATAATGATTTTGTAACTTCATTTTATAGCACTCTCTTACATTTTATTAACATTTTAGGCGATCTAACTTTCGTTTATATAATATCTAAAAAAAAAAAATCTTCATCATTTTGAACATTATGTTGTTATTTTAGTGTAAGAGTTAATATCATCTTGGGTCCTCCGAGTATAGTGATTTTACTACGTTTAGTCCTAAACTTTCAATGAAAAATTTATCAACCTCAGCTTTTAAGAGTCATAATTCTTATTATCAACTTAAAAAATAGATCCGAACTGCTCCCCTCAGCTTCAAGTTGATTGAAGAAATCCAAGTACGGATACATGATGGAGATCAGTGGCAATCGGGTTCTATGTATCGGTCCCCATAGACGATGTCATAATGATGTGGTAAATACGAAGGTATTCACAAATACATACGTAAAAGCTATCTAGGATTGTATGTCTTATTGTTTTGAGGAGTGAGCAATGACATAAAAGGTATCTCACTAAGACTGTATGTCTTGTTATTTTGCGGAGTGAGGAATGACTTAAAAGATGTCTCATTAGGACTGTATGTCCTATTATTTTGAGGAGTGAGTAATGGCGTAAAGGCTGTCTCACTAGGGTATTTGCCTTTTTAAGTAGTGTTCAGTAGAAATATATCCTGGCTACTTGGGCTATTTACTACCCAGTGGGCTTGGAATCCCTGGAGATGTACACATCGGTTATGATCCAGTTTTCAATTGTTCTTAAGAGTAGTCGGTAGAAACATATCCTGACTACTTGGATCGGATCATGGGAAGATCCTTGATTGGTTTGCTTGTTGGTTTAAACTATTAAGCTCAGGTGACAACGTAAGGTCAGAGAGTTCCGAGCTATAGTATATAGTAAGTGAAAATGAAAAGTCCCTCATTCCAACATCAAATGTGGTATTTATCAGAGATGATAAGAGACACATGGCAGGCTCTTGGCATGCCCGTCACGTGTCGTGCATGCAATCAACTAGTCCTGGAACAGCGCCACGATGTCCACGTGTTGCAATATTCCTAATCATCCACCAAGTGCTGTGCTCAGTACAAAGTCAAGAATCTGGGTGTCAATCTTTAAGTAGTCTTAGCTTGCTCAGGGCGAACTTCTTGACCTAAGAAGGTTGGGATTGGCCCTACGGCGGAACAAAGTCTAACATTGACGAAATATTTTCTCGGTTGTGGTGTTTAGGTCGGGCACATCAACCTAGTGGCCGGTCAAGGTCGAAAATGATTCTTCTCAGTGACCTGACCTGATACTAAGCATGTATACGGTACGTAGAGCGAGGTATACTCAATGAATATTTCCTATTAATTAGTATTAAATTTTCTGTAAGAAGTATTATAATTTCTATCCTAAATTCCACATATTTCGGTCTTACACAAGTGTAAAACTTAAAGCTTGTAGTTCAATGATATTTCTGTGGCTCTCCAAAATGAGAGATCACATGCAAGTTCAAATTCCATTGAGACATTGACTTTTTGTGTTTTAATAAGTTGAGAAAGTATTAAAAAATAAAGTTTGTACAGAGACTACATAGATAAGATTGATATCCAATTGAATCTTTTTTCAATGTAAAACTTGTCGTGAAGTAGTTAAAAAGAAGGCAGGCAAATGGGAAGGCATGGAAAAGTAAAAGGTGAGTTAGTATGTCATCAACTTTCATGTGGAAAGTGAAAATCCCCATCACTAATCTGTCTCTTTTTTGCTGGAGATATCTTTAGTTACTTGTTAGTGCTTGCTTACGCTTTCTTCCTCCCAAAGATGAGCATTTTAATTAATTTGTTGCTTGGAGAACAAAAAGATCAACCTTAGCTTCCATGTTCATCGTGTTTTGTATTTGTAGTGAGAGTGGTACTAACTCTATTAGAATGTAGTATCTGTTCAAGGTACAAAGAGCATCTGAGGCTCGAACTTACAACTTCTCATATGAAAGTCCAACTCATGTGCCATTAGACCACAAGTCCTTGGAAGATGATTTAGAGGGCTTATGTTGGATGAAACAGAAAATTGAGTATATGTAGAGTCGTCAAACGGGCTTAGCCCGCCGGTCTTTTCCGTCTCGTCCCGCCAAAAGGACGGAGTGGGCTCATATTTTAGAAGCCTGTTTTAAAAACGGATTTTTTGCCCGTCCTGCCCTTTTTTTTTTTTTTTTTAATATTCTAAATCCTAAATCCTAAATAAAATAAAATTAAAACTAAAAGCCTAACTCCCTAAATCATAAAACTCAAACTTGCAGTCAAAGCCCTAACTTGTGGAGTTTTTTACTTTGAATGTTTGGTTTATGAACTTATGTAGTATGTGTATTGACTATTTGGACTCGGTGCATTGGTGTGATTGTTGTCATGAACTCATGATGTGATGAATTAATTTGTGTTATTTACTTATGAATAAGTGTTTTAAGTAGATAACAATTAAGTTATTAACATAGACACATTAGGCCCCGTTTGGTTCGCGGAAAATATTTGAGGGGAAATGGAATTGAAATTCCATGAAAAAGAAATTACCGGGAAGATTAATTACATTGTTTGGTTTGTGGAAAATAAATTACTGGGAACATCGATTCCGTTGTTTGGTTGAGTTTGAAATAGTAAGGAATAATGAGTATAAAGACAATTATACCCCTACATAATAATAACAACAATAATAATAATTGTAATTAAGAAAAGTTGATGAGGGTATAATTGTCCTACTTGTTTTCCATGGAAAACATTTTCCATGAAAAACAAAATACCAAGGGGGGCGATGGAAAATGTTTTCCTCATTTTTGAGGAAAATATTTTCCATGAACCAAACAAAGGAAAATCTAGTTTTCCTCAAATTCAAGGAAAACATTTTCCTTGGAAAACATTTTCCATGAACCAAACATGCCCAAGAGTTTAGATTTTAGGACACATGGTAAATAAAAAGTAAAAAAAAAAAAAAAAAAAAAAAAAAAAAAAAAGCGGGCTTTGGCGGGGCCCGCGGGGTGGGCTGCCCCCACCTAAGCCCGTATTCTTGGCGGGTTTTTTAGCCCGCCTGGCAAAAGGCGGGTTTTGGCGGGCCCCGTCCCATCCGCACGCATTGACAGCTCTAACTGTATATGTCCACATGGGCAGATTCTTCAATAGTATATAGCAAGTAAGGAAATAAGATTCAACCTTGACAGCTAGTGTGAAAGTTACATCTAATGCGGTAGACATTAAATACTGATCACCTCATTTAATCGATCACTAAGTTATTACCACCTTAATTTTGTGGAAAAAAGGAAAATGGTGTATAGCTGTATAGAGAATAACAGCCTGTAACGACATTTCCAGATGCCCTGTAATTTTCACTAATTTAGATGTATCCACATTTTGACTTGTCTATCATATACTCCTCCACATGCACACTCTTCAGCTCGAAAAGAATCAACACAACTTTAGAGATATATTTGTTTTTAAAGATTCGAAAACAATATAAGATTAAATCCTCTCATTTTTCATCATTATTTATCCAATTGATTCAGAGCCCTGCAGCTTTGTAGCTTCTGTATTGTGCAGCTCACTCTCATATATCATCTAGGATTACACTTCAGGATAACTCCGTTTAATCACATTGTTGATTTATAAGTAATCATAATGTTACAAGTTTGACTTCCAGCGAGAATTGCCTATTGATCTTTTTAGTTTGAGTCAGTCAACATAGACAACTTAAGTTGATTTATTCCTTCTTGATGGTCAAAAGATGATTATACTCTAATTTTGAAGGTCTCATCTATCCCTACTATATAAAGATAGAGTTTTGGAAGAAAGGTAAATCTCAAGATATATTTTAATCTCTACAAGCTCTCTAAAAATATTTACAACCTGTAATTATTTTGGTGAAACAAAATTATCAACTAAAAGAGCATTGATCGGTATATCACCATATATACATATTAGTATGATACAGATCGAGGGAAGTCTGGAATGAAGACTTTTCCCAGATAGGTAATCACCATATATACATATTAGTTTTTGTGTGTGTCTTTTTTTTTTTTTTGAATGGAAAGCTCCTGCCTCCTGGAATTCTGGGGTATAGTATAGGGACACCTCAAAACAAAGAAAATAGAAAGCAACCAACCGACCTAGGAATTGGACCTTTTTTTTTTTTAAGAAGAAAAAGAACAGGAATTGGACCTAATTAATATTTTAAGTTTCTACTTTTGTAAATGGAGTAGTCATGATTATAATCCTTTTCAATAATATTTGACAATAACTTATCTCGAGCTTAATCTACGGAAATGTAATATGATTACGGTAAAAAAAATTCCAAAAAACATAGGGTTATTATTATACATAAATAAATGTGAGAACACAAATGATTTGTCAAACAAATCTCCAATCTGAAGAAAAAGAGGATGCATGGTCGGTTATATGACACAAAAGATTGTAATCTTTGTCAAAAGCTAGCAATTCTGATTCATTCATTCATTCAAACTTTGTTTCATCATATCCTCAGCTCAAAACTTACTTAGGCGTGGATAACCTCAATTAACTAAATTGGTTAAAGATACAAATTTGTAACCAAAGTTACGAATTTAAATTCCAGCCTTTTTAATTTGAACCGTTTTGTTATCCGTAATTTAGGTTGATTTACTTATTATTTGTGATCATTTACCAATTAAGAACAAAACAAAGTTTATCTAGTATACATGATTAATAGTGATTGTGCATTTCTCTCATTACAACTAAAAAAAAAAAAAAACTACCTACGCGTTTTTGTGTTTACATTTGGTTCCACCTTCGCAAATCTCTATATACATATAAAGCTAAAGGGAATCTCAGAATCTGCATCAAAGCAACAAAAAGTAGCGCCCCATCCTCACCTCCCTACTGCTAAAATCAAACTGCAGGCCAGCTGCACAATTATGCATTCTTGACCACTTTTCTGCCCTTTACTATATATACTTTCATTTAATATAACTTACTAAAATAATGAATATTTATTCTATAGCCTATGCTTGAAAGCTCAGAGTTTAGAAAAAAGAATATATAATATTAGTATTCAGTATGATGATGAGTTTCCCTTTACTACGCAAATATATATTGGACTATATAACATAATTCTAATTTTATTAATTATTGTTCAATAATTCTTTTGTTTGAGTCAAGGTTTTATTTTACATGATAGTTCTATGTTTTAATCTTACTTTCTAGTTACGTTAAACACCTAGATAAAAACATTTAGGCCTTATTCGGTAACATAATTAGATTATTCATCAATTTTAACTTGTTTGACTTGGTTAAACAATCAATATGAGTATTGGTTAATTAGCTTTTAACAGCTTATTATTTTAAAACGCTAAAATTCAAAGAGTTGCTAAAGTAGCTTTTTTCAATCAACTTCTTAAAAAAAGTCATTTTGCATGTAATCAACTACTAAGAGCATCCACATCCATGGTTATTCATGATTTTTAGTCAAAAAATGCCACATGGATGAGAGAGAGTGAAGAGAGAGGGGCTCTAAGGTTCTTCTGCAAGTTTGTGATTTTTGTCAACTTGTGGCGCCCACAAGATGTGAAGAAATATCGCCTAAAGCTCGCGTGAAGACACAATTTGTGCCTAGCTCGGGTGCGGGTTGTTACTTTTTCTGTTTTTTTTTTTTTTTTCTTAATTCAGTATATTTTTTTCTCAATTTTCTCTTTCATAATCACACTTACAAAAACTCCTCAAAAAATCACAAAAAAAAAAAAAAAAAAAAAAAAAAACTCACTAACACAATCAACTGATTGTAGAATAATCAAACGACTAAATTAACCGTACAGCTAACAACTATTTACCAAACACTCCTTAATTTAGGACAAACTTTGTAATCAAGCAAGTATAAGAAACATCAACCATTTGCAGTAATATTCATTTTAATTTTTTTTTCCTATGTAACCTTTAATTTCCTTATTCTTGTTAATCGTTCATAGCTAAAATGAAGAGTGAGTTATAGTAAGATAACTAAATTTAAAATTAACTCTAAATTATATTATTTAATTTAATGAATTAAAGTGGCCGAGTATTATGAAGATTTTATGTTCGTGGAATGACTAACCTTAAATTTCTTTCGCATTCAAAAAAAAAAAAAAACCTTAAATTTCTTTCAAAGATACGGTTACTTGTTATTATTAAAAAAGAAAAAGTAGCGAAAGGAAGAAATTAGTCCTGACGCGGTTAGGTCTGCTTGCGCATGAAGTTAACACCCTTTCTTATTCCCCCCATGGCTTCGATCTCTTTCCCTCCTTCCTCCACCACCTTTCATTCTCTCTCTCTCTTAGAGTTGCCCAGTAAGTAATGTGATTAGAGATGGGCACAGAAAGGAAGCTGATAGTAGAGGTTATAGAAGCCCGGAACTTGCTACCCAAAGACGGCCATGGCGCCTCCAGCCCTTACGTCGTTATCGACTTCTACGGCCAGAGAAAGAAGACCCGAACCGTCCTTCGCGATCTCAACCCTCAGTGGAACGAGATGCTCGAGTTTAATCTCAGCAAACATTCCGACATTTTCGGCGACATGCTCGAGCTCGATGTCTACCATGATAAGAACGTTGGCCCCACCACCAGGAATAACTTTCTGGGGAGGGTCAAGCTCAACGCTACGCAGTTTGTGAAGAAAGGCG
The DNA here is from genome assembly GCF_001879475.1 of Ipomoea nil. Taxonomy (NCBI): domain Eukaryota; kingdom Viridiplantae; phylum Streptophyta; class Magnoliopsida; order Solanales; family Convolvulaceae; genus Ipomoea; species Ipomoea nil. Next base: position 3,548,109 of record NW_017619254.1, on the reverse strand, counting down.
AAGAGGCGTTGATATATTATCCTTTGGAGAGGAAGAACTTGTTGAGCTGGATTCAGGGAGATATTGGGTTGAAGATTTATTTTGTTGATGAAACGGTTCCTCCGCCCCCGCCGCCGCCGGAGACGGAACCACCAGCTGAAGCCAAACCTGGTGAGGTAGCGGCCGCTGAACCGCCTCCTGCAAAGGCTGAGGGAACACCGGAAGGTGAAGGTAAAGAAGGACCGCCGGTACCGGAAAATCCGCCTGCCCAAGAAGAAAGTAAGGATCCGGTGGATCCTTCACCAGAACAGCTGGTAAATGATGGAGCGGTTGAGATGAAGGCGTCCGTAGCGACGGCATCTATGCCGGAAGTCAAAATCGGCGGCGGCCTCGTCGGCCCTAAGCCGCTCAGCCGGACTCCGTCAGTTAGCAGCTTTGTGTCCGATGTATCCGATAGATCCGCAATGGAACGTTCCTCGTTCGACCTCGTCGAGAAAATGCATTACCTCTTTGTCCAAATCGTGAAAGCGAGGTCTCTTCCGACCGCCGGAAGGCCGGTGGTCAAGGTCGTCGTCTCCGGCAGCCACGTCATCTCCAGACCCGCTCGGAAAACCCTACTTTTCGAGTGGGACCAGACGTTTGCTTTCGGCAGGGACGCACCAGATTCTTCCTCCATTTTAGAGATATCTGTGTGGGACCCTCTGAGCTCCAAGTCACTAGATCCCACATCCGACGTGGCCGGGCATAACTTCTTGGGCGGGATTTGTTTCGACGTCAGCGAGATTCCGCTGCGGGATCCGCCGGACAGTCCACTGGCCCCACAATGGTACAGGCTGGAAGGCGGAGGGGCCCACAAGGGAGATCTTATGCTCGCCACGTGGGTCGGGACTCAGGCAGACGAATCGTTTCCGGACGCGTGGAAGACGGATACTGCTGGTAACCCCACCTCCCGATCAAAGGTGTACCAGTCGCCTAAACTGTGGTACCTAAGATCATCCGTGATTGAAGCCCAAGACATCTTTGCATTAACTGCACCGTCAAAAGAATCATCTTTCCAAATCAAAGCCCAACTGGGATTCCAAGTCCAAAAAACTAAGCCCGCCAGTTCCGCCACCGGCTCGCCGTCGTGGAATGAAGATTTGGTGTTCGTTGCGGCGGAGCCGTTCACCGAGCATTACCTCCTGTTTTTCCTAATAGAGCATCTACCGCCGAAAGAGCAAGCCGTGCTCGGCGTCGCCAGCATACCACTCTCCTCCATCGAGCGCCGCGTCGACGACCGCCAGGTGATTTCTAGATGGTTCACTTTCGAAGATCAGAACGAAGAAAAGAGAGTTTACAAAGGTAGAGTCCACCTGAGACTATGCTTCGACGGCGGATATCACGTGATCGAGGAGGCAGCGCATCTGTGCAGCGATTATCGTCCGACCGCCAGACAACTCTGGAAACCTCCGGTAGGTACCGTCGAGCTGGGAATCATTGGATGCAAAAATCTCTTGCCGATGAAAACAATGAGAGGCAAGGGCTCTACCGATGCATATGCGGTGGCGAAGTACGGCAGCAAGTGGGTTCGCACTCGTACAATCTCCGATAATTTGTGCCCTAGATGGAATGAGCAATACACTTGGAGAGTATACGATCCCTCCACTGTAGTCACAATCGGAGTGTTTGATAGTTGGGAGGTTATCGATCCTGAGAATTCCAAAGATGTTCGAATGGGGAAAGTGCGGATTCGAATTTCCACTTTGGCCACCGGGAAAGTGTACAGAAACACATTCTCACTAATATTGCTGTCTCCGGCTGGATTGAAGAAAATGGGGGAAATTGAATTGGCTGTGAGGTTTATTCGTTCCACTCCTACACTCGATTTCCTGCACGTATATTCGCAGCCAATGCTGCCGGTGATGCACCACATCCGGCCGCTGGGCGCAGTCCAACAGGAGTCGTTACGGACGGCGGCCGTGAAATTACTCACGACGCACCTTTCCCGGTCTGAGCCGCCGCTAAGGCGCGAGGTCGTGGCCTACATGCTCGACGCCGACTCGCACTCGTTCAGCATGCGTAAGGTGCGTGCGAATTGGTTTAGGATCATCAATGTTATCGCGGCGGTTATAGATGTGGTGAAATGGGCGGACGACACGCGCGCCTGGAGAAACCCGACGGCCACCATTCTCGTGCACGCGTTGCTGGTGCTGCTGGTGTGGTTCCCCGATCTGATCATCCCCACCTTCGCGTTCTACGTCTTCATGATCGGCGCGTGGAACTACCGGTTCCGGTCCCGGGACAAACTCAACCACTTCGACACCAAAATCTCACTGGCGGAGTCCATTGATCGCGACGAGCTGGACGAGGAGTTCGACGCCGTGCCGTGCACCAGGCCCAACGACATGGTGCGCGCCAGGTACGATAAGCTACGCATGCTCGGCGCGCGGGTGCAAACCCTGCTGGGCGATCTCGCCACGCAGGGGGAGCGCGTGCAGGCGTTGGTGACCTGGCGCGACCCACGCGCCACCGGGATCTTCATCGCTCTCTGCTTCGTGGTGGCATTTATCTTGTATTTGGTGCCGTCGAAGATGATAGCCATGGCGTTTGGGTTCTATTATCTGCGCCATCCTCTGTTTAGGGACAGAATGCCTTCGCCTGCCTTGAATTTCTTCAGGCGGTTGCCTTCGCTCGCTGATCGAATGTTGTAGATGTTATCTCAGCCTTTAATTTAAATCTGGATTAATCATCCATTATGAGCTGTTAACCCTTTGTTTAAGCTCGGTATGTAGCTAAGCTTAATGTTTTCAAAATTTGGAACAATAAAATTTCACTTTGATGATTATAGAATAGTAGAGACGTAGAGTGATTTTATAAGTGTATTTAGGTATTTTTGTGATCAGTTACTCATAATTTACTGGACTCAGATTGTTTATGTTGGAGTCAAACTTGTAATTTTGTGGTTATTAGGTCAACTAATCAACTTAATTTGGGCGAGGCTGACTTAAATTTTGGACGAGACTGACTTAAACTTAAACTAACTTCACCTAATTATAAGTAGCTATGAACATATATTACATTATAACAAAGTTAGTAGTACTAAAAAAAAAATCACTTAACCATTAGTGCCAAAAACAATGTATGTTTGTGTTAAGTTGCTGAACCTTGCTTCTCTCATATATAACATTAGATACGCATGTTGGACTCATGAAGTTTGTCCAAATTTATTACATAAAATTTCCAAAAATCCTAAAATGTTGAGAGAGAAATTAATTAACAGTGTATAAACAAATAGAAATACTTGGTGTTACATACTTACATATATATAATCACAGAGTAATTGATACAGGTCAAAAAACATTGAATAAAAAAAAAATTAATTAACAGTGAATAAACAAATGGAAATACTTGGTGCTACATACTTACATATATATAATCACAGAGTAATTGATACAAGTCAAAAAACATTAAATCTAAACCTGCCTTTTCGCGCGCTCTCTCACTCTCCTGTCTCGACGCCAAAATCACATCCTCTCTCTCTGCGGAATCGGAAATCGGAACATCCTCTCTCTCTGCAGAATCGGAAACCTAAAATCTCAAGGAGGAGACGTGACGTCCAAGTCAACATGAACGATCTTTTAACGGTAGGTTTCTGGAATTTTCAGTTACATTGAATTGCATCAATGACTGCAGTAGCTTTTTGGCTGATGAGAATGACTAATGATCATGAAACACCCAGGAACGAAATTCATTTTCTTGCCGTTTCATTGATCTCATTATGCGCCGTTAGCTTTGCCAGTTTCCGTGCATCATACTAAAGAATGATTATAATTGTCTAAAAAATTCATCCTTGTTTAATTGTCTATAGTTCTCCTTGTTTAATGCGTGAAAATGTATGTGTAGTTAATAGTTGTATTGATCATTTGCATTCTATTCAGGAAAAAAATAGCTTGAGATCATGGCTTCTGTGTTGCCGCTTGTTGATGAGCTGGCAATCTAAATTTCTTTCTTTTAATATGCAGTGAGAGTTGTGTATTTTGAAATGTATGTAGCTAATTTGAGCGGCACACAAAATTAAAGCATATCATGTAGTAGGAATCATAGCTTAAGATGAACCCAAGGAGCCACAATAGGACTACTCAATTTATGTGGCAGTATGCTGCCACAAGATCTCATGGTACTTTGTTAACATATATTTGCCTTAAAATGCTATCTTTTGGTGTTATCACTCCCTCCCAAATGTTCCTCTTAATTTTTTTTTTTTTCTAGAGTTCGTTTGAGATCCACAGGGATCCAAGATCTGGAAATGGAGATACCGAAATTGCAATCCATAGACCAACCAATTCAGGAGAACTTGGCATGGATAAATTTTTTGATCAGGTACTTTCAAATTCTTGTTATTGATATTGTCAATGTTTTCCCCTTGTTTCATACATTTTTCCATCACTTTCCTGCATTACGGAGGTTTAGCTCTTCTGTTCTTACATTTCCCTCTTTTACTTTGCAAAGGTTGAAGAAATTGAGGTTCAACATGAGAAGTTGAACAAACTTCTCACAAAACTTCAGGTATTTTTTGCCCTCTATACTAATTACTATTTGTGAAGTTTACATGTCATTTCATCCTTGGTCCCCTTGGACTCCTTGGAGCATGGACATTAGCTTTTCCTTAAATTTACCTTTTAGGGGATGGGAGGAAGGAGGACTTAAAAAGAAAAAAAAAAAAAATCAATGTTCAAGGTTGATTCTTCTCAATCTTTTCATAATGCTCTTACAGGATGCCCATGAGGAATCAAAGACTGTGACGAAGGCTTCTGCTATGAAAGGTACTCAAACTTCTTGTACTTATTGAATTTCATGTCCATATCCGTTGAGTTATGCCAGAATTCGCTTAAACATTTTTTCTCTCAGCACATAAACTGTAAATTAAAAGCTCTTTGTTCATGGATCATTATAGGGAATGGAATAGATTCAGACCTTCGTTTTTCAAAAACCAAGTACTACAACTAATGGTATTCCCAGTTCTGATTTTGGTTTAAATCATTGTCCTAACAGATAGCTTCCTATAAATGCCTAGCACCCATTTGCAGGGACTTTTAATACAATTAAACTAGTAATTTTTGGAGTCTGTCAATTTAAAATTTCTTTGCATATAATAAGAAACAAGTGAAATAACAGTAGGGGACTATATGGATTAGATTTGTTTCTTTGCAATGAAAATTATTGAAAAGTCCATATTCAGTGTGATAGTTAATGCACTTTTAATTGTTTTTTTGTAATAATTTGTGAGTCATAATAGCATGATCTACAGAAATTAAACAGCGAATGGAGAAAGATGTTGAAGAAGTTGGAAAAATTGCTAAGTTCATAAAATCAAAAATTGAGGAGTTTGACAAAGAGGTGAGTAAAAATAACAGAATACAGACATCAACCTTCTTTACATTCCTTGTAATTTCCTATATTTTCATTAATAATTATTTTTTTCTTCAGAATTTAGCCAACAGAAATAAACCTGGATGTGGCAATGGATCAGCAGTTGATAGATCAAGATCTGCAACAACAGTGTATGTTGTTTATTCCTTTCATCTTTTTCCTAATGGTTAGCGGTGATTTTTGGTTCAATAGTTTTGAATTGTATGTTAGAGCATACTAGAGCCAATGGGAATTTGGATGGACTGTGAAATGTTGGATTATAGTATTGTCCTATATTTATTTATTTATTTATTTATTGCAGTGCCGTGAAAAAGAAATTCAAAAACAAGATGGCAGCATTTCAGGTACTTCAACTTTCATGGTGAATTGGAAAAGGGCTTTCATTCCTGGATTCTTTTGTTTTTCTTAGTTGTAGTTGATTAATGTTTCAGACTCTAAGGGAAACCATCCATCAAGAATATCGTGAGGTTGTAGAGAGGCGTGTATTCACAGGTTTTGAAAATTTATTCACTCTAATATCAGCCATGTATTTTTTTTTAGTAATGACCAGTGTCTCTCTAACCTTTTACTGCTTGACAGTTACGGGAAATCGAGTTGATGAAGAGGTGAGCTAGTGTTCATGTGAATTTTCAATGGATTAAAACCTCTTTGAAGATATTATCAAATTGCCATCAATCTTCTATTCAGACAATTGACAGGTTGATAGAGAGTGGGGATAGTGAACAAATATTCCAGAAAGCTATTAGGGAACAAGGGCGAGGACATGTATGCTCTGATCTTCAGTTGCCAATATTTGCCATTATATTTCTGTTCTCTGCATTTCCTTTTTAATTGAATAATAGTTGTTCTCATTCTGTTTTTTGCAGATAGTGGACACCCTTGCAGAAATTCAAGAACGCCATGATGCAGTAAGAGAATTAGAAAGCAAGCTTCTAGACTTGCAACAGGTATCATTTTCATGTCTAAAATGCGGAAGTAGCACCATTAGAATGATCACTTTGGTCTTTAGAGCTTTTAGCCTATTGATAAAACTTGTCATTATTGATTATGATCATACTTTAAGCTCACGGATTATTTGCAATCAATAATCAAGTATAGGTGATTTAATAATTATTGTCTGAAAGAAGCTAAAACATGTAGTAGAGAGCAGATTATACGTAATCTATAAATGAAATGATAAAATAAGCTTTGCAGGTATTCTTAGACATGGCGGTGTTGGTTGATGTTCAAGGGGACATGCTTAATGACATAGAATCCCAGGTAATGGCAACTTGTTCTCCTTAAGCAACTCTTGCCATTTTGAGTTCTACTAACATATTTCCAATTCTTACTCTCCATTTTACTTCCTAATGTGGCAGATACTGATAAGATATTTTTTAATGTGGGTCTCATTACAAGTATCTAAATTAAAATTTTTGAGTGTGAAAGTAAAAATTGGAAATAGAAAATGAGAGTACACATAGTATTTTTCAGCTCCTATTGCCCCAATTTCAGGTGTCTGCCGCAGTTGACCATGTACAATCAGGGAACACTGCACTTCAAAGGGCAAAGACATTACAAAGAAAAAACCGGAAATGGATGTGCTTAGCCGTGATTATCCTCCTTTTAGTCGTTGCAATCATCGTAGTTTGTGTACTGAAGCCATGGACCACTAAAAAATAAAAATGGCCATTAGCTCTTCTTTCACTCATACCTATAAATTAAACACAAATGTAAGATGCAATTTTGTTTATTATCAATTATTCTCATTGATTTTGTGTTTCTCATACCTTCACCTGTCTTCGATTCTCAAATATTTGTGTATGCAATAATCCTTTGAAAAAGTTTATCAACCAGAGATTAATGAGAGTCGAGACTTAACAATAGAGATTTACTAGCCAGTCTCCCAACTTCTTGGCTGTCTATATAACGTAGGCATGGCACACAGATACAGTAACCCAAATTTATTTTTAATAGCACATCAAAAAGTCAAAAGATGTGAAATTTATTTTTATAATAATCCGCAGAAGGATAATAGCACTCTCGTAGTCCAATTACAACATATTCCAGAGGCAAGTGGCAATCGAGTAATCCAATTTTGGCAATAGGCCCATGGCACATAGCACTCCAGTAGTCCACATTATCACAGATCAGTAACCCAACATTTTTCTATTTTCCTTGGCTGAAATTTTTTTGATTATCCCAATTTTCAAAAATCTGTTTTCACATCTACGAACTGAAATACACGTTTTTTTTTTTTTTTTTGTTTATTTAAACATATAAGAACGGTGTGTTTGATGCTGTTCAAGAGGTCATCAAGATTCAGTAGGAATGAATCAGATGAATACCAGTCAAAATTAAAATGAGTGAAAATTAAGACCAATTCTAATTAAAGTCCTTGTTACTTTAATTGTTATTGTCAAGATTTTGTGTAGCGAGTGTGAATTTTATTGTAAATTAAATTGTTTTTGTCAAATTCACTAAAACACGAATCAGATCACATATCTAAATTCTAAACACAACATATCCACTCGTTCCTGCAATGTGTAGTGTGTAGTGGACTTCCCCTTGTGGACACCAAGCTCGGGGGCGATGAATCACCAGGGGCAGAAGTTTGTTGGTGTAATCTCTCATCTATATTGTCTATGACTGAAAATCGAATTTAAAACATTGTTGTTTATAAGCCAATCATCTAACCAATTTAGCGGGTAATTGTGGTATCTTCAAGTGATCTAGTCATCTAGGTGAAGTTGTTTTGGTAAGTGACCTAATTGGAACATTTGATTAACTTAGGACTTCATTTAATTTCTGTAAATAAAAAACTACTTTTATTTAATATTATTATAATATTATAATTATAATTATAATTATAATTATTAATGAGTATGCGCGCAAAATAGGATTATAATTCCGATGTTTGAATAAAAACGCCCATGTTTTCTTGAATTCAAATTCGTATCACCAAAAAGAAATAGGATAAGCTCTTGATATTACAGAGTTGAGAGCACCATAAACACGTTATAATTACAGGGGTCAGGCTCATAGATGTTACTGTCAAGTGTAAACTTGAGTATTTCACTATTTTCAATCCAATCTCAATCTCACGATCTTATATTCTTATCTCCTGATTCCGCCGGCCTACGCTCTGAAACAGCCGCCGACGCAGTGTTAGATCACTGCATTGCGGTGGCGGAGGCGGTGGCCGTCCAGTCGAGCTGGAGAGGAAGGTAGAGCGGGACTCAATTTCCGGCAGACGTCATCGCTTATCGCCTCTTCATTACGTTGTTGAAATATATAGAAGAGAGGAAATTGAGTAGGAGTAGAGTGACAGTGCTAAGGCGGAGATGAAGGGCGGGGCTGTTGGAGGTCAGTCTAATGCTGTTCCGGTGGTTAAGAAGCGATGGAAAGGTCTGGTGATTGCGGTGTTAAGTCTTGTGTTACTTTCGATGCTGGTTCCCGTCGTCTTCTTGCTTGGCCAGAACAATAGTTTCCAGTCTTCCTCAGGTAAGATGCGGAATCGCTCACTCTCTCTCCTCTCCTTTGGATAATAGATCTCAATTCTCTGCTTTAAGCTTGCTGGATTCAGAGCTACGCAATTGTCTTGCCTCAACCGAGCAAAATGGAAAAAGAGGAAATTCTAGTTTTCAATTCGAGTGTTGCTAAACGGAGTTAGGTTATCTTTAATGATTTTTCTGTTTGATATTTTGCAGGACTTGCGTCTGAACATCAAAGTTCTTCTTCTGTAAGTATTTATATTATTCTGAATATGCATGTCTTGTTGTGAGCTATTTGTTCTGAATTGTATCCTTTTTGTTTCCTGGCGATTACCATCCTGATTTTATCAGAATGTGGCTAGAGTTAATGGTCAAAATGAGGATCTCTTGACTGGGGAACAATTGGAGGTAAATACATTTTGGCAATTTTGTCTTCATCGTCAGCCCTTTTTAATTACCAGGGGTAGTAACATTAGTTGCACAGCTGATAATGTTATATCTCATTGTTAGTAATATATATGTATTTACTTGTGCTTGTGAATGGACTACAGTGCTATAGTTGTCAGCATGTTCATAATCCCATCTTGTTCTTTGTGTATTGTTTTGCAGGGTGATAAATCAAGGCATGTAGATGATATTACAAGAAGCGTGGGACCAACTTTTCCAAAGGTTTTTTTCATACTGTTTTGCTTGTTAAGACTAAGTTCTTTTCTGTAAGCTTATTGAATACAACATAGACACAGAGTCCTGTTCAAAGTAACTATTATGAGCTACGGTTACAGGAGGGCTTTGTTTATTAATGTTTTGTTTTTAGGTTTTAATCTTCAGCTTTTGAGTTGACCTTGTATGTGGTTCCATATATCTTTTCCAGGATTTTCAGAAGAACATTGACAAGGAAACTAAGAATGAGACTAAAGGTATGCAAATGTCTCTTACTTTGTTATGTATGTGTTTGTCCAACCCCAACTGCCTACATATTAGCTTTTTTTTTTTTTTTTCTCTAATTGAAATTGCTTCTTTTATAGCTTCCCTAGTCTTTTTCCTCTCTCTTTAGTCCATACCCTTCAGAACTATGCTGACTGGACTTTGGAGTGTATAGATTTGTCCTCTTTTAATTAATATTGTTTCTCTTCTCTAATTATTCATTAGGTTCTCCATTGCCAGTTGGAATGCCTAAAGAACTGCCAAAAGCAAATGTATGTATTTATTGGAGTTACTGCCTTAGTCTTAGTCTTACATTCTGTCTGAATCCTTGCAATGGATGAATTATTATAATATAGATATGTGTTGCAGAGCATAAAAGTTGGCAATATGGATTCTGCTGACAAAATAGAAGCTGAGATGAGTTCTAATATGTGTGATTTAAAATTTGGGAGCTACTGCACATGGCATCGAGAGCATACAGAGCAAGTGAATGATTTCTTTGTGAGAAAAATGAAGAACCTATTGTTTGAGGCTCGGGCTTATTATCCCAGTATTGCGAAGCTTCCAGCTTTTAGAAAGTTATCAGATGACATGAAGAAACATATTCAGGACTTTGAGCATCTGCTTAACCTCGCAACAACAGATAATGATCTCCCCCCTCGGTATGTTCAGATTTTATTTCTAAATGTACATGCTCCATAATGGTTATATTGCATTCACAAGGATTGAAATAATGTGGCATGCTTTCATTTTCTTTTGAGAAGGATGCTGTTTTTGGATATGTTATTGTGCTAACTGGATATTTAGCACATATCTAGTTTATTACACTTATCTAGGACAAGCTGTGTTACTTTCTTTTTGAATTTAGCTTTCACATAAATGGGGTGCAATATTTTAAGAAAGCCAAGAGAATAGGAGGAAAAAGAAGCAGCATGAGGAATTACATATTTTATTTGGGACAGGACAAATGTCATCAGTTAGGATCTTTTACCCCTTTCATTATAGACAAGAAAGGGACACGTATAACATGCTCTGTGATCAGTTCATTTTCATTGATTTTATCTACCCAAATAGGCATTCTACCAGTAATTTGAAGAATCAATCATGAATAGGAAGTATCTATTTTTGGACTATGGTGTTTTCCTTCTGAAGAATAACATGAGAAACTAGTCAAACTACATAGATCATTCATTAGCTTTTAATCATGTATCCTTTTTGTACATGATATTCATGTGATAATCATGACTGAATAGTGTAGATTGCCACAATACTCAATGTCTGTCTGTGTTTTACCAGGATTCGAAAAAAGCTAAAGGGGATGAAAGCTGTGATTGCAAGTGCCAAGGCCTGTCCTGTGGATTGTAATAATGTTGACATAAAATTTAGACAGTTGGTTGATCTGACTGAAGATGAACCTAGTTTCCTTACAAGACAGGGGGCTCTTCTCTACCAAATTGCAGTCCAAACCATGCCTAAGAGCCTCCACTGTCTATCAATGCGACTAACTGTAGAATATTTTAGATCCCCTCTGCCCAGTGAGAAGCTTTCACTGATAGCGAGGCATTTGGATCCAGATTTAAAGCATTTTGTTATATTCTCCAAGAATGTACTTGCATCATCGGCTGTAATAAACTCTACAGTTGTGCATGCAAAAGTATGATAATTCGCTTGCTCTCTCTCCCCCTCTCTTGTGTTACAGAAATAATGTGTCCATACTGACAATTCCACTGGCTTTGCTAATTGGATTTCTTGTGTATATTCAGGAGAGTGAGAATCAAGTATTTCATGTGCTGACAGATAGGGAGAATTACTTTGCCATGAAATTGTGGTTCTTCAGAAACAAGTACAAGGAAGCCACTGTCCAGGTTTTGAATATTGAAGATCTTCATTTGGATGACAAAACCAAGTCTGCTCCATTGCATCTCTCACTGCCTGAGGAGTATTCTATTTTCTTTCATAATGTTGATAAATCATCTATGACTCCAATGAGAACAGAGCACTTATCTGTGTTTTCACAGTCTCACTTTCTCCTTCCCAAGATATTTAATTCTTTGAAGAAAGTAGTAGTTTTGGATGATGACATTATTGTCCAAAGAGACTTGTCAGACTTGTGGAGCATTAATTTGGACGGAAAAGTGATTGGTGCTGTACAGCATTGCTCAGTTAAGTTGGTTCACCTGAAAAACTTTTTGACAGATAAGAGTTTTGATGAAAAATCATGTGCTTGGATGTCTGGATTAAATGTCGTTGATCTAGTCAGGTGGCGGGAGCAAGACCTTTCAGGAAAGTTTGAAAGGCTGGTACAAGAGGTTAGTAGCAAATTGTTCTGCTAGCTTTAATTATTATTCTTATGTTTTTTCTAGCAATGCCTTAGTTTGTGGAATGGCACAACTATGTGTTTTTCTGAGCTGTAACCAAATTATGTGAACTAAAATACCTTTTAGTACTTCCACAAGAAGTCACAGTGAATTAGCAAATAGTTCACTGTTTCCCCCCCTAGCATGCAGTGCTGGCATCAAATAGCAAATTGATTCTCTTCCTCGAATTATACTAGTGAGATAGTCTCTATTGCTTCCTAAACAAACTTGGGAACATTTTAGCTTTCTGCAACCTTCTGAACCTGCTTTGATGAGAAAATAATAGATGAATGTGGAGATAAATGTGTAACTATGACCAATTTTTTTGTGGTATGGGTTCAAATTTTTATGTATTCATAGTTCAGTTACCAGTTGCTAATGCTAGAGCTTAATTTACATAAACTGTTTCTCTTAAAAGAAGTTTAAGATTTACTAATGTTTCCGTCTCTATTCAATGGGTTTAACAGTTGGGGACAAAAGAGGCTGTGACTCTGCGGGCCTTCTTGCTAACCTTTCAAGGCGAAGTTTATGCTCTTGATGAGAACTGGGTACTATCTGGACTGGGTTATAACTTTAGTCTGGGTACAGAAGCTGTGAAGAACGCAAGGGTTTTGCATTATAATGGTGACATGAAACCATGGCTTGATTTGGCCATCCATGATTACGCAGATTTTTGGAGCAACTATATAAACACGGAAGATCAATTGCTAAGCAATTGCAATGTGAATTATTAGAGTTAAAGTTAGATTCAAGGTATTTTGCAGGGATCACAAGGTTACACAAATTTCCCTCTGGTGGATGCCGATAGAATCATTCCAAGCTCAGAGGACTTGGCTCCTGGTACTAGGATTACAAATTCAAAGATCGTGTTTCTATCATTCAATCTCCTGCCCGTCAAGCCAAGAGGGAGTGCATTCGTTTGTGGCAGAGGTGGACATAGAGAACTTTGACAGACAACAGGGCATTACCTCTGCGCTTTCTGCCTCGAGACTGGACCACAGAAATATGAATTCTGGTGTGTACAAAAAAGCCATGTGACTATTCTTTCAACTGTGGGAACTTTATATTTGTTTATATTTTTACGTTTGCTTCCTGGAGACTTCAATATATTCGTAAGAGCAGATGGTTCAAGTCCAAATCTCTGAATCGGCAAAACACGCATTGAACCTCCTGTCTTGTGGATTATCATTGCATAGACATTTTGTTTCTTATTCATTGTTAAATAGCGTTTGCTTCTCTAACAGTTAGCAGATTTAAATTTTCCAATTTTTTTCTTTTAGATTACAAAATATGTAATATATATATGAAATATTTAATCATAGTTTTCTTTCCCACTTTGAAGTCTCTTTTTGGGATTGTGTATATTTACAGATCCAAAAAAAGTTGGAAGGCTTTATGCACAAAGCGGTGTGTTTGTTGTACTTCCTTCTTTGGTTGCCTTTTACCTTTTTAAGATTCCAAGTTAAACACTTTCTACCAAAGAGGAAACAGATTACTAAGCTCTACTTCCCAAACTTTTCTTTATGGAAGAAAGTAACAATTTTCTTACTTGAAATACTTCTTTATTTTCCTTTTATTTTTTCTATTTTCCCTTTTGTGATCTTCAACTTAGACCCATATATGATATATTAACTCATTAGAATAGATAATTTCTAGTTTTGCATTTTCTAATTATTGTGTTTTATTTGCTTTTTTTTTTTTGTTCTTAATTAAAAGTTTATTAGATTTGATTGTTTATTATTTAAATTGTATCACTTTTAGTCTTAAAAATGTGGTACGAAGATTGGAAGTGTCAAAAGTGGTGTATATATATTCCATAAGTGAGAATCAAATCTGAACTCAAGCCAATAATAATTATTCAAAAAAAAAAAAAAGGCAATTCGTTTTTTTTTTCTTTTACTAAAATTTAACTTGGTACATAATTTTACTACTGCAAGCAATTTTGTCAAAAACATGTCTCCAACGGTATAAAGAGAGAAGATCAAAATATTACACATAGTAAGTAAAACTAAAAAATAAATAAAAAATATAAAAGCGGTTAAAATAGTGATTTATTATGAATTTTATTGTGCAAGGGGAGGTGGCCTCCATGCAGAAGCAGTAAGCAAGCAGAGATCCTTCCAACCAAGCTTGAGGGCGCCGTTGTCCTCCGCCAAGGTGTACCCGTCGGAGTGGAACATTCCGAGCAGGAGCGTGGCCTGAGCCGCCGCATTTCCGGCCAAAGACACGCCCCGGAACCCCGACTGCTGAAACTTCTCCCTCCAGTTGTTGAACTTCACCTCGCCGCTCCGCGACGGCCCCCCCACCGCCAGCACGTTCCGAATCTCCCTGGACAGTAGCTGCTGCTCCACCGCGTGCCGCTCCTCGCTCTCCTCGCCGTAGCACGCCCCCAGCGAGTCGAACAGCGCCGAGTAGTAGTGTATGGCCTCCACAAATCGCCCCAGAAACGATCCTGCATGGCTCAGGTCTTGCTCCACTACTGTCACCACTTTTGGAGCCAATCTGAATTGAAATCCATCCATCACGCCATTATATGTCAAAATTTTATTGGTAAAAATAATAATAACATACTACTCACCGAGAGTAGATGTGTCAATAACCTTCTGATCTAGTGACAAAAAATGACTCTCTCAAATGGGATATAATGGGTTTGAGTAAGTATATATGAACAGATATTATATTGTAACAGAGTAGTAATACAAAAAAAAAAAAAAAAAAAACCCTAAAAACTAGCAAACAAACCATAATCGCAACCAAACATAGGAGAAAATCTGCAGCAAGGAATCGCAACAATCTGCATCAAGTTCGTAAAGCTATTTTCGCTTTTGCCAAAGCTATCATCAATGGTCATTCTCACATTGATCAGATGTAGCCAAAAAGGTGGAAGCTATATATTCCACACTTTATTTTTCAATTTTTTGTTTCCAATAATGCTTTGTTACGTATTTGGGTTTTCATGTGACAAAAAAGATTGCACCATAATTAGTAGTCTAATAATAAAGCTTGCGTTTAAACAAGACAAAGAAATCAAGAAAATGTGAATATTCCATTTTGCTTTAATTTTACCTAGAAATGCACGCAACTGGCAAATGCAGAAAAACCCAAAAAAAATTACCATTTTAGGGTTTTAAATCAAGGGTAAATTAAGTCCCAACTTTATCCTAACACAGAATAACTGCTAACATATGATCTCATATGTTGTACTGGAATCATAATAATGTGTACGGATGGAGAGACCAAAGAAATAATATTTTTTTTTTTTGAAAAAAATAAGGTATTATAGTTATAGAAGATGGATATGATATACCTTTGCAAGAGCCAAAGGGTGTTGGTGTCGGAGCCGGTGACGTCATACAGAGAATGCTGCAACCAGTGAACGGCGACGGCCTCCCGCTTGTTGACGTTGAGGCGTTGCGGATCCAAGTTGCCGACTTTATCGGCGACGGGGAAGAATTCGAAGGGCAATCCCAGTTTCTGGGCGAAATCCGACAAGCGTTTCCCGGTGGCCTCGAGGGCTTCCATGGAGGTTCCTAGGCCGGTTAGGCGGACCAAAGGGGGCCCACCGGGTCGAGAAGCGAGGATGTGAAACAGGCCCGGCCATTGCAGGCCTTGCATGATGTCGAGGTCGATTATGTGCACTCGGTCTTCTCTCTCGAAGGCTTCTTGGATGGCTTGGTTGGCTGTGAAGTGGGAGAATTTGACGAAGGGGCTGATGCCATTGAAGACCTGGAAGGCGGAGGCCATTTTCTGGTTTAGGCTGAGAGGGAGGGCGTTGAGCGGCGCCGACGCGTAGATTCCTAAGCATGAGTTTACGAGGCGGGCGGACATGGCTTCCGAGAAATAGGCGGCGACTCGCTGCGCGGAGGTGCCGTATGGGGTTGAGAGCTCGGAGACTTGGAGGAGCATTCGGTTTGCTTCGTCTAGGTTGTCGGCGGCGACGGCTTCCGCGCATTGTAGGAGTAAGGTTAATAGATGGAGGCCTTCTTCGTCTTTCTTTTGCTGTTCCAGTTCTTCCTTTTCTCTCCTCATAATGGATTCCGTCCTAATCAACGCCGCCGCGGCGGTGTTCTCGCTCGCCGGAGGGGATTGGGACTGGGACTGAGATTCCGGTTGCTTTTCGTTATCCATTCTCCCGGGTTGTTGTTGTTGGTCCTGACGATCTGAACTCGGAACCGGAACAAACGGGAGGCTGGCGGGATTATTGTCGCGGAGCTGGTGCCTGGTGATTGCGGCGGCGGCGGCGGGAGGGAGTGTTATTTCCCAAGGAGGAGGAGTCATGGAATCCGGAAGGTGGAGGGGATGAGTAATGGCGTCTTGGCTCTGAGGTTGCAGTGTTTCCTTTCTTCTCCAATCGTCGTAAACGTTTGCCGCGAGAGGATCGGCGGCGGCGGCGGTGGTGAGAGAGCGGAGGCGGTACTCGAGGAGGGCGGCGAGGTTAGGGTTACAAGGGTGGATGATTTCTCTCACGTTCTGGATAAGCTGAGGGATCGACACGTGAGTGGAGATGTGGATTAGATCCTTAATGATGCCGTCGATCCACGCCATCGCGGTGCCGTTGTCCGCCATGCCGCCGGCGGAGGAGGAGTTAACTCCAATTGCACTACCGCTCGCCGTCACCGGGAGCGGCGCCGGCTGCAGCGCGGCGCCGGCGGCGTTTCTAGCTCTGGAAGGAGCCGGGAAGAGAGGAAGGCCGGAGAAAACACAGAGCGGAAGAGGCGGCTGCGGTTCATTCGGCGGTAACTGCTCCATGTAAGCCAAGTGTGTGGCGTCGGACGTTGACGTCACGCTCAAATTGGTGGAGGTGGGCGGTGGCGCTATCTGCATAGTGGAGTAGTTGTTGACGACGACGTGGTTCGGATGACTCACACTCACACTCAAACTATTCCCCCCACCATTATCACCCCCGGCGCCGCCGCCAAAATTAGTCCCGCAAACCCTCAAATCCCCCAGAAGCGGCGCGTTCCGCCGCAGAAACCTGCCGTGCTCGCTGATTCCCCCGCCGATCTGCAGCTCCATCTCCGACGCCGCCCTCTTCCTAACCATCTTGGCGTTATCGCAAAGCAGCGCCAGATGAGAAGAAGGAGAAGCCGAAGAAGAAGAAGAATGCAAAGGAAGGATATTGTGGTGGCTGTCGTTCAGGTGATACTCCCTACTACTGGTGGCGCCTCCGCTCACATTCGCCGCGTCGCCAACCATCGGAAATGCCTTCGCGGCCATCAACACCTTATATTCACCCACCCAGGATTGATTCTCAATCTCTCGCGATTGTCTTCGCTCTTAAATATTGAAAAACAAAACTCATCAACAATTTCTTAATTATTTTCACACCCCAAAAAAAATGCTATTTATATATAAAATTTAATTATTAAAATACTAACTAAGATCTCATATATTTGGCAGCCTACTGAAGCACACTCAATTAGGAGAGTCACTTCATGCCATTAGACCACATGTATTTGTTTTGTTTAAAATTTAAGAAATGATATGGGTTAATAACACATTTTGGGGAGATAATAATAACAATTGATAGATATATAAATGGGAAATGATATTGGTTGGGGTGTGGGATTAAAAGGGGGGAAGCTAAGGGGAGTAAGGTGACAAGAGGAAAGAGGCGGAGGGGATTTAGACAATGAGAGAGGGAAAGGGGCATTGGGATTCTGTGTGTGGGTGATATAATTTAATTGAAAATAAATTGAATATTTGGGTTAGGAGTTTTGTGATTTGAGAAGGCTTGACGTGTTGCCCGTTGGATTTATGTGAAATGAGAGTGGTTGCCAAAGAGAAAATGGCTTACAGCGGCTGGTGTTTATTACGACATAAAGTGTCCAAGTAGTTGAAAAACTGCTCGCCTTAATCCCCCTCCCATTCTTCATTATTCATTCGCCTCTCTCTTTCCTGTCTTGGATAACAATGAATTTTTTCTCAAATACGTCTCTTTTTAAAATGAAAAGAAAATACGAATGTTTCGATCAAATCAATCAATTGATTATAATTCCACAAAATATTGCAGATATAGTCTTTTCCGAGGTTAATTTCTAACCGACTTAAGGGATTACTTTTGATTTTTTTATTATATATTGTAGATCACCTATAAAAAAAATGAAAAATAAAAATTAAACCCCTTTTTATATATAAATGGCATTAAAGAAACCCAAAGCTATTCCTTCTTGACGCATCTGGTACGATATTGGAGTGGTCTAGTGTTAGACCCCTAAATCTAGTGGATTTGGTTTTGGCCTTGGTTTGGCTAAAAGCCATGGTTTTGGCATGGCAATGGGTTTTGTTGTGGCTAAGTCGTGAGGGTGGCATGGCTTAAGAGTTGGTCGGCTTGGTTAGTCGGTTGGCTAAGTCGCAGGTGATTGACTTGAACGAGCACGTTTTGTGGTACACGTGACTCGGCCAATGTGCGGACTTGGTCCGTGGCTGAAGTTTGCGTCGGGCCTTGACAAGCTCGTGTTGCAATGGGCTTGGGTCTCGTGGCATTGCTGGTTGGGCAAGGGTAGGTGCTAGTTGGGCGAACCAGTGTAGGACGACTAAGTTTTAGCGTGCCGGGGCGGATTGGCTCTGGTTTTGTGCGTCAGTTTGCTGGTTGGTTCGATGCGGCCTGGACTTGGGCGCATTGGTGTGGAAGGGCTCGGTACGGTGTAGCCTTAGTCGTGCCGTTGTGAGAAATGGGGGGCGCGTCCAAGTGGTTGGGCGCGACGCGGGAAAATCATGCAGGTGTAGAGCAGCACGAGTGCGAGCAACTGCGAATCAAGTGGCCGGAATGGTGCGCGTCTAGCTCGACCATAGGGCGATTGGACAGTTCTAAAGCATGTTGCGGCATGTGAGGCAGTTCCAGACCTTGGCAATGTGGTAGCGTGTTATTGGCTCTCATAAAGCTAAGCGGTTGACTTGTAACCGCCTTGAACTAGTATAAATAGCCTTGCTTTGTAGCCAGATTGTGTAAGAATTAGAAAGCAAAGGCTATGAGTGAGTCTTGTTCAAGGTTTTTAGTTGTAACGCTCTTTATTTTAAGAATCTTGTGAGGATCTAGTGTACATTCGGTTTGTAAATATACAAGGTTGGGCGAGTTAGTCCGTAAAAGCCTCTGTTCCTTTGCTAATTTACTTGATAAAAACGTAAACCCTCGGAGTTGGGTGTGGGTGAAAAGGCTGATTGCCTTCGAGTTTTTAAGATAGGACGTGTTGGTGCGAGTTAACCATGTGATTTGAGAGTTTGACCTATAACATATAGTATGGTGTTTTTTTTTTTTTTTTAAATACAACATATAATATCTTATCGCTATGAAAACAATATAATTCGACTTGAATCGTGCATACAAAAAAAAAAAAAAATATCTTTTAAGTTTACATTTGCATGGGGTTAAATTTGTTATTATAACTCTTTCACTACAAAAAATAATAAATTAATTAATTAAATTTAATGCGGATTCCTATTTTTCTTTTTTAGTCCTATTGTGCTTTGGTTTTGGTGAATCGTCCTTCAACTTTGTGAAATTTGCTATCGTTATAAAAAGTTTTATTTCATTGTAATTATGGCCTTGAATGTCTTAGCCCTACTTGAGTACTTGGTGTTTTGAATTGGAGTTTATACGGAAGTCATTTATGATGTTTATCGCGTAGGGAAATAGGGACCATTTTCAATTAAAGCAGTATCAGTTGGATCAGTAAGACTTGTCATAGTTGCTCAAAAGCCCTTATAATTTATTTATATTTTCTCAAAGACAATATATAACATAACTTTTCGCCAAGCATCTTGTGTGCTCAAATGATATATAATGACCGCTCCCTGTAAAAGCGTTGTTGACTCTTTGTGCGAGAAAGTATGTTTGAACAGATACTACAATGTAATAGAGTCAGTAGCATTCAAAAAAATATACCGAAAAGTCGAAAACTCAAACTTATGATTAAGATGTTTTAATTTAAAAACTTATAAACACAATTACAATTATGATTTGAATATCAATTTAAAATTTTATCTTTTATACTTCTTTTTGGTATGTAACCATTGAAATTGAAATTCTTAAATTGTGTACATAACAAGTATTATAAAATAACGAAATATACTATTTATGACTTTAAAAATATTTGAATGTGTATTTTTAAGTAATGCCATGAAATTGAGTAATGTTTATTTTTAATTTATTTACTAGATTAACATTTTCCCATTTAGTTTTCAATTATGAATACTCAATTTTAATATTTGAAATATCTAAAATATTTGTATATAAAGAAATGTGTAAGACTAATAGCATCTATGAAAGAGGGCCTCATCATTTCAAGAAGATATAGGCTCTGTATGGTAAAAAATTGACCTATAGGCCAATTTGGCTTATTTGACCACTATTAATTGTTTGATTTAATTAAAATATCAATATAAATGTTTGGTTAATTAGCTTTTTGCAATTCCAAAAGGCTAAAATTCAAAATGCTACTCCAAGCAACTTTTTCAATTAGTTTTTTGAGAAAAGAAATTATACCAAACAGCTATCAGCTAACAGCTAATTTACCAAACACTTTTCTACCATCAGCTAATGTTATCAACTATTTATACCCTCTAATTAACACAATCAGCTAACAGTCATTTTACCAAACTGGACCAATAAGTCTAATGTGTTGAAAATATATACATTTTTTAAATTGATGGATTTTTAAAAAGTTGAGAAATAAAAAGGCAACTATGATTAGTATGTATTATGTAAAGTAGAAATTCCCATAGGAAAAGGGAAGAGAGGTTGCTGTAGCTGAAATGATAGGGTGCTGAAGTATTTTGTTGGGTTACCAATCTCTTCTTTATGTGCTCCTGTCTTTGTGCATTTGACTTTGCTCACATAAATTATAGTCCTCTCTCTGATACTCTTTTGCATTTGAAGAGACAATTGAGTTCCCACATTTTTTACTCTACTCTACACTTTCCTCTGCCTCTATCCTATCTATCTTCTCATTGGGATACCAAAACCATTACTTTTTTCTTATTAAATAGACTACTGAGTTAACACTACACAAGGGCCCATTTGCTATCAAAATTTATATTTATTTTCAACTCTTGTTTATTCTCCATTTAAATAAATAAATACAGTTAGAAATAAAAAACAAAAACAAAATTGCACCTTTTTAATTAAAAAAAATAGCAAATGAAAATAGATCTCAATTTATTAGAAGATAAGTTGATGCATAAGCTTAATTATATTTTCTTATATTTACGTAACAGTTAGTAACGTATCATAAATGCACATTAACAGTAAGATATTGGACTTAACCTTCTAACATTTTCACTCAACATATTGAATTTATAACTAATTTAATAATTCAAAATTAAAAGAGATATAATATACTTATATTCAATAACAATTGAGATATTGAGGTATTTGACAAATAGTATAATTAGAACCACAAACCTTGAGACATTTCAACCACTCTCAAAAAAAAAAAAAAAAAAAAAAAAAAAAAGCTTTTGTGAATTAAGGATAACAAAGTTTGCATATTATGATATGTTGTCTCCTTGTATAAGTAGATTATGGATGAACAGACGAAGCAGAGGTCCAGCGCTTTATCAACTGTCATATGATGTCATCCGAAAGGGGTGGCAAAGAGTATAGTTTTGCCATTTTTATGAAAAACAAATTTAATTAATAAAAGACATAAATGGGTGTTGTTATATTTCAGCCGTTTGTATTTTGCGTGTAATATTTACAACGTTTGCAGATGGGTAGGTGGCAAAGCTTACCCAAAAAATGAAAAATTGAGTACTTAATTCCAGCCAAGACACCAACGTAGTACGAATCATAATCTCGTAGACCCAAATAAAGCTATATTCACAATGCTGCTGCACAAAATGTGCATTACTATAAAAGCTCAGAGCTCGAGATTGCCTATTCACACATTGGAACAACGTAGGCGACGCTGCTCTACATGTAATACCTCCTGCATACACGCAACTAACAAAATAATCCTTTATTTTTATTATATAAAAAAAATACGTTTATTTGTAAATCTTTTTAAATTAAAAATAAAGAATGGAGAATGAAAATTTTGAGAATTAAAGTAAATGCAATGCAGTGAAAGAAAACAGAAAAAAAAATCATAATTCACTTATAACAATAGTTAATCAACTCCATGTTAGGCGACCAGAATTAAAGCCTAAACAGGAAGTTTGGTTGGAAGGAAGGAATTAAGGGGGAAAGGAATTGTAATTCGGTGAAAAAAGAATAAGGTGTGAATAAAGTAGGAATTACAATTACATTGTTTGGTAGGGAGGAATAATGAAAATGGGAGAAGTGATATAAAGACTAAAATACCCTTTGTATAATAATATTAATAATAACATTCAAGGACAAATATGTCTTTTCCTTCCCTTTCCCTTTGCATGAATTCATTGAATTGCAATTCATAGGGAGACCTATGAATTGCAATTCAATGAATTGAGGGAATTGCAATTCCCTCCAACCAAACAATGTAGTTTATCATTTCATTGAATTGCAATTCAATTCCAACGCAATTCATGCCAACCAAACATCCCCTTAGTTCACTGTAATTTAGCTGTAGTTGAATTGCAATTCATTGAATGTCTCGATTACATTGTTTGGTTGGAGGGAATTGCAATTCAATGAATTTTAGAAAGAAAAAACATATGAAATGACATTATTATTCCTGGTTGTTATTACTATTATTATTACACAAAGGTATTTTAGTCTTTATACCACTTCATTTCTGCTCAATTCCATTAATTCTATTTCTCCCTACCAAACAACATAATTTGAATTCCTACTTTATTCCACCTTATTCTTTTCCCTCCAAATTACAATTTTTTTCTCCTCTAAATCTTTCTTTCCAACCAAACACGCCGAAGTGGTGTGAAAATGAGAGAAAATACATCTTCCACTATTGTAATTATTTAATTATGTGGGGGCATCCCTTGCAAATTGCAATGAGTTGAGTCAACATTATTTTAGCAACTTTGAGAAATATCGAGATCATTCCGATGCCTAGCTAGCTCTGATGCACCTTTTTTGTGCTTAACACCACCTATTCCCAACCTTATTATCTTTTTTAATTTTTATGACAGAGATAATTGAACTGGATTCTAACTGAAATATTAACGACGACTATACAACGTAGGCGTGTTCTGTATTGTATCTGTTACATATCCTTAATTGTTTCGTTAAAAAGTTGTATTTGTTAAATGTTGTGTGTCTAGTGTGTGCAGGATAATAGTTGTCTCGTGCAGATTTAAAACACCAGCAAAAACACAAAACAATTGGGAGGATTATGGTTGGGACGAAACCAAAATACAAAACAACAACGTTGTTGGATTCATTAAATTAAAATTAAGCAAGCAGGCCAACCAGGTTTAGACAAACGTGAATACAATGTAGTGGGCGATCGAAGAGAGATCGAGGAGCCGAGGGAAGGGGTGGTATGCTGTCTATTACGGCTTTGCGTTTGAAATGGTGAGACTGTTTCATTACAACAATCGCTCTCAAAATCATGTTTTGATATTTAGTATTTGGAGCAGTTTCATTGTTCCCAATTTTTTAGTATAAATTTTCACTAAATCCATAACAGATTGTTCAAAGCATTAGAGACATACATACTCTTGTTAATGGTTACAATTCATAAATTAATTTTAGAGAAAATTACATTTTTGTCTCTAAATTATATAGTAAAATGTAAGATTTATCCATACTTGTTGCAAATTTCGATCTTTTGTTTTTCTTCAACCAGAACTTAGGGACAAAAGTGAGAATGGCTTGTTAAAAAAATAAAATTTACAATATTAATTACGGAGTATAATTTATGGGCAATAAGTTAGCATGACCAACAAGTAATGACAAATCCTATAATTACTCTATAACTTAAAGACTAAAAATGTTATTTTCTCTCAATTTACAAGGATAAAAATGTCATTTTCCGAATCAATAAATAAATGTGATTTATAATAACTATAACATTACAAAGTTCGACTCAAAGTGAGTATGAATGTAAAATTTATTGACATTCTTAGTTTGAATCAATCAACTATGAATAATGTAAACTGATTTATCTGATCATTTATTAATTAGCGTCTCAATAAAAAAAATTATCTTATCCAAGACCCTATTTGGTAAAATAGTTAGTTTATAAGTCAATTTTAGCTTATTTGACAACTATTAACTTTTTGACTTAATTAAAAAATTAATATAAGTATTTGATTAATTTTTGTTAACTTCAAAATGCTAAAATTTAAAAAGTTACTCAAAACAACATTTTTAATTAGTTTTTTGATAAAAGAAATTATATCAAACAGCTAACAGCTAATTTACCAAACATCTTTCTACCATCAGTTAATATTATTAATTAGTTATACCATTTAATTAACACAATCAATTAACAGTTATCTGCGATTTATCAAACATGACCAAATCTTTAAAAAAAATGGTTATAAATTTCCTCATTTCTCAAATGAATGTGATTTGAGATATGTTGGGAAGGTGTGGTGATTGGTGAGGCATGAGGGTGGGGACAAGGACAAGAGGAGAGGAGTCGGGGGAGTGGAAAAAATCGAGGAGAGAGGTGAGAAACTCAGTTCCCAAAAATGCAACGTAGTGTTTGACATTTTGCTTTCAACGGCATCATTATCTCCTCAGCTTTTCCACCCCCCGCTTTTTCCCCTTCTTCTTCTTTTGTAACTTTCTTCTCTCTCCCTTTCCATCTGTTTGACTCTTGTGCCCTTTCCCCATTCCCACCCCCACCCGGGCCCCCCTACTATACTATACTATACAAACTATGCATTGGAATTGGAACGTGTGAAAAAGCCTATGCACATACTTTTAATACTCGCATCTTTGGGCTTGTAAAACACTATTTATTTATTTTCTTTTAATAAATTAGGGGGCTACAGAATTCCTTATTTTATGTATCACTGCATGTGCCAATGATATATTCATTATTTCAAGAACTAATTCATGAAATTAGTTTAAAATTCTTAATTTGATTCTCATTATTTAAATTTAGTTATCCAATTATTTTTACTCCTTTATCTTATTTATATGTTTAGTTTGCTTAATGAAAGTTTACTTGAGTAATATACAATGCAAATTTTTATAATATATTTATAATAAATTTTAGACGAAAGTTAACTTGACTAATATACATATAACTTGAGATAGATGTTTATTAATTGGGTAATACTACATTGACCAAAAAAATTTAGAAAAAATTTTAACATTTGACATGACAATATATAATTCATATTTGATTAATAAGTAGATTCATTTGTTAACCTGAGATATGATTGATAAATTTAGAATAATTAATGAATAAAAGTAATTTTATTGACGAGTTAATTTCACCAGAGTTCTCTTGTCTTTTGTGACAATTTCAAATTTAGCCCCAGATTATCATTTCTGTCATTTAACATTCCAGTTTATTATTTTTTAGACACTTTTAGTCATTCTCATGACTTTTTTTTTTTTTTTAGTAAAGACATTTTTGTCTTTTCATATTTTTCTTTTGTTATTTTTTTGATTTTAACCGATTTAATTGGTTCAGAACTTTACTAAACACCAGTTGAAAATACGTTTACTACAAATTAGAGGTTACCTAAAGTTCTAAACCAATTAAACCGATTGAAATCGGAAAATTAACAAAAGAAAAAAATGAATAGACAAAAATACCCTTACTAAAAATAGAAAATATCATGAAAAAGACTAAAAGTGTCTAAAAAAATAATAGTCTGTGATTTTAAATGACAAAAACAATACTCTAAGATTAAATTTGAAATTGTCACCGAAAGACAAAAAAACTTCTGGTGGAATTAACTCTTTTATTGATGTTGAAAACTTTTATTCTACGTGGATTATTTTTTTATTTTTTTATTTTTGAAAAATCTGTTGTGAATAGTAATATTGGCTTCTTTTCCCTTTTTTGTTGTCTGATTTATTTTAATTTGAACGGATTAAAATATCCACGCGGCACGCTATTAAAGGTAAAAAAAAAAAACATCCATAGAACTATAGAAGTGGTTGGGTTTCAAAATAAAAAAGTAAAAGAAAAGTGATAGTAACTATTGTACTCCGTAGCAAGTAAACTCCAAAAGTTACGAGTCTTTTTGGCTTATCGTCTGGTCTGACTTGCACCTCACACTGTTAAAGTAGCACGTCGCACGTGCAGAGATGGTCACACGAATTTAAGTATTTCGTGGTCTAATGATATTTACCATTTCAAATGAAAAGTCATAGATTGACATAATCAATTGAATAACTATAGAAGTATTCACACCTGTACTCTTCCCAATCTGTAATGTATCCGAAACCCTATAACGTTGATGGAGTAACGCATTAATCATGTTGCTGCATCCGAGTTTCAAACATGTTTTGTGTAGTTTGGCAATAAGTTGTTATACCATGTACTGTCTTGCAAGGTGAATCTTGATCCTAAACGACGTATAAAATATATATTTTTAGTATGGAATAAGGGTCAAATTAGCCATCGAACGTAACGTAAAAATGCAATTTGATCACTCAACTAAAAAAAAAAGTGCAATCAGACCATTCAACATAGTAAAATCATGTAATTTGTCCCAAGTGACCTGCAGTGGTAGGTTACCAACAAGTAATTGATTAAAATTTTAAAAAAGAATTAAAAATTATTTCAAAACAAAAGAAAAAAGAAACCATAGAGGGGACAACTGGTTTCGGCGAGGCAGAGCAGGTGGCAGTGGATGACGAGTGTCTCCCGACGAGGTGAGGCAGTGCACAGTAGCGGTAGTTCGACGTAGGCAGTTTCTGGCGGAGCAGTGGTTCTCGTCGGCAACAGCATCCACACAGCAATTACAGCTATGGTTTCTCCTCTAGCGAAGGCTTGATGCGGTGACCTCTGGTCTTCTTCTGGTCCGGCTGTTCTGCAAATCGCTGATTGGCTGGCGTTGCGACAGCGGACGGTGGGCGGCAACCACGAGGCGAATGGCGACGGCGATAGCAGTAGGATGTTCGCCCATGGCGGTGGTGCTAATCCGATCTCCGGCTCGGCTCGGGGTGGTAGCGCTGATGGCGGTGTTTTGGGTAGGAGAGAAGGCGGAGTGTTCTATGGTGGCAAAGCTTTCAGTCGGTGACCATGGCTGTCAGCGTCTGTCTCTCTCTCATTGTTTCCGTTGCATCGGTCTTTAGTCTCAGATCCAAGGAGACGATCTTCTTTTTTCTTTTTTATTTTTTTATTTTAATTTTAACTAATTACCTGTTGGTAACCTGCTACTGCAGGTCACTTGGGACAAATTGCATGATTTTACAATGTTGAATGACCTGATTGCACTTTTTTTTAGTTGAGTGGTTCAATTGCATTTTCACGTTACGTTCGATTGCTAATTTGACCCTTATTCCTTTTAGTATTAAAATTATGAACTTCTAGAATATAAATTGTGTTTTTAAGTCAAAACACGTAACAGTTGTAGAAAGAATTTGTGAATACAATACATGGTCATCAGAATCTTAATCTGTTAATATTGTGTGACTACAGTATTTGAAAGAACTTGTGAATACAAAATAAGATAATCAATTACATATATGTTAACATTATATATTCGTAGTATACAAATTGTGAATTTTTAAAAGGTAAATTGTTAACATTTGGATCCGAGTCAAGATGGATCCCGGATCCATAGAATAATTTGCGGTTTGTGCAATGGCTTGAACTAATGGGCTAGTGGTAATATATGGAGGGTATTCGTAAGTTTGGGCCCAAGAGACCCAATGGCCCGACATCTATAGCTGGCCCAATTCAAATTTTCACAGTGACAGTTCGTTCACCTACATGCAGTAACAGAGAAAGGAATCCGGCGAAACTTGCCGCCAGGGGATACCGGGAAACGGCTTTCAGAATTCCTTTCCTCCAGCTTTGCCGGTAGGATAACATTTCCTATTGTGTTGTTGTTCGGAGAATGAAATCTTCTTCATAATCTGCGATGTTTCTTTCAGGCTCTGTTGATTGATTACCTTGTCATTTCTGTACTGATACGGAGTAGTTTTGCTCCGGTTTATTTGTTTATTTTATGATAGCTTTCATATTTAATCGTGTTTGATAGGCATTAATATGTATTCAACTGTATAACCACTGAAATTTTGAATTTCGTTTTAGCCACCAATTTAATTTGGACGAGTCGAGTTAGTCTTCCACTCCATGATTACTGTGCATCTTATGAAGTTTTCATATTTTGTTTTCCATTTTTTCTTCTAGTTCCTCAAAGAGTAAGTTTGGAATTTCAGGGAAATGCTATTCAGGTTCAATTCATATGTGATGTTAACAACATGGTCATACATGAGATGATATAATTAGTGTCAGAGGAGAGTTGAAACTTGAAACACACAAGTGATAAAAATGAGAATGGCTAAAAGAATAGTGAGTGGTAGGGCTTTTTTGGGACAGACATGGGCTAGAACCAGCATTCTATTTCCATCACTGTCCAGGGCGATGAGTACATTGGGTTCCTCAATATTGAAGTCTCCCCCTCTGGTTTCCCTTGATCAGCATGATGAGTGGTCTCATGGCTTTAGTCACCCTGATAATGCACCTACCCAGAAATGTACTGGTAAGCAGCTTAAACTCCCCCAGACACATGCTTTGCTTTTTGGTTCACAAGCTAGTAAATTCCTTATCATTTTATGTTTTTGATAACCTGTGCCCTAATTGATTTGTTGTGATTTTTTTCTCTAATTTAATGATATTTCAGAAACTTGTAATGATTGGAATAAGATGAGAGCAAATTTCTCTAGATTGATTGGATAAAGTCTGATTCGTATCCTTTGAAGTTAAAATGGATTGATTTTCGTTTTGAGCTAGGTTCTACGATATTTTTGATTGGCTAAATGGAGAATTAAAACAAGATTTATTTGACTCTAAAATAAGTGAATGGAGTGTTACAGGAAGAGTAAAGAAGTAGAAAAACTAGAAAACAAGTTAAACAACTTCTTCATTTGACATTTACTCCTCTTTACAGATAATAAGACTGTTAGAATAATTGATGGCAAGTCAATTGCTGATGAAATTAGATTAGGAATAGCCATTGAAGTGAGCAGGATGAAAGAATCCATTGGGAAGGTTCCTAGCTTAGCTGTGATATTGGTAGGACAAAGAAGAGACTCCCTTACCTATGTGCGCAACAAAATATTGGCTTGTGAAGAGGCTGGGTTCAGATTTTCATTGGATCATCTGCCTGAAAACTGTACAGAAGAGGAAATTTGTGATAAATTATCAAGCTTTAATGATGATCCGTCAATCCATGGCATTCTTGTACAGCTTCCTTTGCCACAGGTAATACATTAACTGAGTAAGGACTTGTTTGATCTATGCTAGTACTTTGGACACTGAGTTCCCATTTTCAACAGTATACATCGTTGACCAAGGTCTAGTCTGTTGCTTTTTAGAGTAGAATCCTAGATGCCATACATTTATTTAAGTTGGCTGTTTTGCCCCAAGACATTCTTGATAATCAAATAATCTTCGCAGTATGTGCATTTTCTACTGGCTACTAGTTGACTAGGTGTTGCAATTAGATGGGAAGTCTAAGAAGTGTTATATCAAGTAGATCTAGTAAGTTTCACTTCTTTGTTCATTGAGTGCGGTTGGGTGCTGGTTACTAACTATAGGTGATTGGAACAGCATTTGAACAAGGAAAAGATACTGAATATGCTAAGCCTAGAAAAAGATGTGGACGGCTTCCATCCACTCAACATGGGAAATTTGGCTGTACAGGGAAAAGAGCCTTTGTTCATCCCATGTACCCCTAAAGGCTGCATTGAATTACTGCTTAGGTCTGGTGTGGAAATAATGGGCAAGAAGGCTGTGGTGATTGGAAGAAGTAATATTGTTGGATTGCCCATGTTTTTGTTGTTGCAGGTGATGCAATGTTTATATGCCTATCATTATTGCTCCTTTTCTCTGGCTAAATCTTGTGTTGGATTATAATGCCACTCAATTTATTTCTAATTGTTTGGCAGAGGCACCATGCTACAGTTACCATTGTCCATGCATTTTCAAACAACCCAGAAATCATTGCCCGTGAAGCTGATATTTTAATTGCAGCCGCAGGAGTGCCTAATCTGGTTCGGGGCAGTTGGTTAAAGCCTGGTGCAGTTGTTATTGATGTTGGCACTACTCCTATAGAGGTAATCTTCAAAGGTCTATCTAAGGCCTAAACCATTATGGTAGTTAATATGAGTGAGCTGGTAATAATTAGTTGGAACTTTGATTATATTCATCTATAATATGAAATAGTTCTATCTGCATTCTGCATACAGAAAAATACTGCTAAACATTGTATGTAAATTGGTGTAGGATCCAGAGAGTGAGCATGGCTACAGGCTAATCGGTGATGTTTGCTTTGAAGAAGCAGTGAGAGTAGCTTCTGCAATAACCCCTGTACCTGGAGGAGTAGGACCTGTAACAGTTGCAATGCTGCTTCTCAACACTCTTGAATCTGCCAAACGTGTACTTAGATTCTCTTGATTGAAAACTATTTTATATGTGCTTCCTGGGCTATCCCTTTTGTACCTTAAACGTTGGTGCCTGATGTTTGCTTTCCAATTCTACTAATTAGAAAACTTTTTCAATGAGGAGTTGAGGTCTGGGTATCATTTATATTTACTATATATTAATAGCAATACCAAGACTAAAAGATGACTGTCAATATAAATAGGTAAATTAATCATTTTGGTAATTATTTGTAATTGGCTAGTTCCCTATACCCTAAGATAAATTGGTAGAATGAAATCCAATTATCAGGCAAGAAAAAGATGGACTCAGACAGGTTGCTCAAAGAATGTGAACAATAGTCACATGTTCTGACTAGCTGGCTGATTGGAGGGTTGGTGCTTGGCTTCCAGCTTGCTTAACCGGAGGCAGTGTCAAACTCGAGAAGAGGTGAATTAGGGTGCACATGTATTGCTTTTTCTACATGATGCAATCAAGCTTGACCTATCGGCAATCAATCAGTCAGCCAAAATCACCACCAAGGCCCTCCCTCCACTTCTTGACAAGAGGTTCATTTATTTTCTTCCTGCATTTTCAGTTTTTTCTGAACTTGTTTGTGCTTTCATTCCCTGGTGAAACCATTCTATAATCTGAACTGGAACAGGGTTAGATCCTATATTTCTCTTTACCCAATGGAAACCCCTTCTAGGAACTGCATGTATATGCTTAACTAATTTACTCTATTATTTTCTTGAGCTGAAATCATACTGTGTTTTCCTTGGTGGAAAATTATAATGTTGTCTATGTACTGAAATCATAGTGCTTGCATGGGCTTGAACAACAGCATTGATACTCTCTTACCAAATGTGGACATATAATTTATGCTTGTATACTTTGTAGGATGATTATGGTTGAAGTGGGTGGATGAAGTATTAATGGTTTGGGGGCTGATGCTTATGCCTTTACCAAGGGTGTTTGGTAGCTACAAACACCTCAAGTGTAGAGGTGTATCAGGCACAGATATCATTGGTACCTCCAACTTTGCATTTCAAGTATTCACAACCTCATCTCCCTCCAAAAAAAAAAAAAAAAGAATAAGACACCTCGCACCCACCAGAAAGAGAATAAAAAAAAGGAAGAGAAACATTACCTACATGTGTCCATTAGTGATACTCAGAAAGGTTTTGTTATTTTTCAGATGGATTTTTCCCTTCACATTGTTAATTATTAGCATTCACATCATCAATAGTGATTTTCAGAAATTCCATTGTGGGGACCTGAACCTGATAATTTATATTGATTGATGGTGCATTTGATTTCAAGTATTACATTCAGGTTGGTATCCTAAACTTCTTTATTCATAATTAACATAAATCTCTTTTTGCCAAGGGACTATATGTTTAGGAGAAAAATGAAAGTGAATTATATTTTATGTCCTATAAAATTAGTAATTTCTTAAAATGATGCTTCTGCAGTTAATATATAACTCTTAATTTTCATTATAGTCACCCCATACACAGATTTATGTAAGCTGGTGATAGCTTCTAGCCTTCTATAGTTAGTGGCTTAGCATTATTTTGTCGTTATTGAGTCAATCACAGGGAATGCTTAATGGCTGACATGATAACATCAGATGCTCTATTCATCTGTCATCACAACTCTTTCAAAGTTGAACTGTGTTGTAGATAACAACCTTTAATTACTAATCCGTATTTAATTGTCCATTGGAGGACAACTGAGGATTGTGAGTTTGAGAAGGTACTATGAGAGTACTACTGATTTTTTATATGGATGAACTACACTCACTAGTGATCTTGATTTTGCATATTCAATAATCATTTAATTTCAAGTTTGCTTTTGTTGATGATATCATTGATTTTTCAGGAAAAAAAGGGCGTTTTTTTAAAATACAAGTACCAAAAAGTCCTTTAGACATTACAACTAGCACAATATCATTGAGTGGAGTATCAAATCATGAGGCTTACTAGGTGTAACTTTCTTTCAGAGTATATATCTGAGAGGCTTGGTAAGACTTGTATCTGTTAATGATCAATGGAAGCAATTTTATTGAAGATCCTAGGTACACTCTGCATTGTTTTTGGTACTTTGGTTATAACTTTTTTAAAGCTGCAGCAGTCTTTTGGTTTATATCTGCATCTGGCATCTCTGTTGTTGTTAGTAAGCATGCAGTTTTGATCCTAGTTGTCATATTAAAATAGAGAAATGATATGTAGTAGTAGCGCTGTAAACATTTTCATGTTGTAATCATAGGTGGCTGCTTTTATGAAATTTTTAGTTCTTTCAGGGGCAAGAATGAAAGCCCCCACCCCTCCTCCTTTCGGGGTTTGCGTTAGCCCAGTTAAGTCTGAACCAAGTTTGTGTTAGCCCAGGAAAGTTTGTGTGTGTGTGTGTGTTCTTCACTATGAAGTCAGAATAATGTTGAACAGAATTCAATCTTGATCCTACTCTTCCAATTAGTTTTGATAAACCAATCATCAGGTATATGATTGCGGTATGTACGCCGGTTTGGTATATCAGCAAACTTCAATAAACAAAACCTTTTGTCTTTCAGTTTTTCTATAATTCATCAGATTATAACATAAAATACTCTTGTATACATCTGAATTTCCTCAGGAGCTCAGAACCTATTGAGGAACACTATCTATGTACTACTATTCA
This sequence comes from Ipomoea nil, assembly GCF_001879475.1. Classification (NCBI taxonomy): domain Eukaryota; kingdom Viridiplantae; phylum Streptophyta; class Magnoliopsida; order Solanales; family Convolvulaceae; genus Ipomoea; species Ipomoea nil. Next base: position 3,514,842 of record NW_017619254.1, on the reverse strand, counting down.
TTTTCCTTTCTTTATAAACTTCTTTTCATGCTTTCCTGAAATTGTACCAGACATGTACTACTTGTTAGTATGCAACAATCATTTGTATGATGGCTAGACAGCACAGGAGGTGCAGTTGCAAGTCTTGGGCACAAAAGCGCAGACTCCAAAAGGCTTGTTTGGAAGCTGGCAGTCAATACCGAAGCAGCAAGGCATGGTAGAGCAGGTGTTCGGGTCTGCAGCTGACACACAACACTTGCACGCCAAACACAGCTGGAAAGGCGCCAACCGCCTCCTCCCGGCTGATTCCATGTCAACTCTGAACTCCGGGATGGTGGTCAATGGCTGCAGCTGTATTCCGGCCACTCCCGGTGATTCTGATGGCTCATCATCAACTGCATGAGATTGAGAGGATCCTGCATGCACAGTTACAAGTAACAACACTCTTTAGTTTTACACATATACTAACACCATATGTAATCGTGAACGAATTGAATACTTTTTTGCAGGAAATCAAATTAATTAAGCTCACCTTCAAGCATAACCAGGTGGAAGATGAAGAGGAGCAGTAATAAGAAGAGGATTAGGATTGGATCTTTGGCACGCTTGAGACCTGATTGATGATTCATGGTTTTGGTTTGGCAGAGAGAAAAGAGGGACTGAGAAAATTAAAGATTGAAGAATTTGTGTGGTGGAAATGGAGCATGAAGAAGAATGAATATTGGATGGGAGTGGGGTGGGTGAGTGGGTCAAGGGTTTGGGGTATTTGGCATTTTGGCCCTTCCAACACACACTGAGAGGGAATAAGCCTATGAAAGAGCGAGTTTATGCCCTCAGACCAAAGATTCGCTCCAACCATGCAACACGTCATCGGTTTATCATATTCCCAACTTGCTAAAGTAGAATATTGGTACAGTATTATATTCCCTCTTCCTTAATCTACTAATCTGATTTTTTTTTTATTCAGCATAACTAATCCATGTCTTATTAACTCTTTAATTAACTTGAAACCCCACAACTCGGGTCACGACACGCATGGAGGTGAGAGGATTCGTATCATCCTTTATAATTTTATTTTTGTTGAGATTGTCGTTTCATATTTTTCCTTTATATTTTAGACGACATGTGTAAAGAGAATGATCAGTTATACCATTCATACATTATTTTAAAATAATTGTAATAACATTTTTAATTAGCATTTTAAATATTTTTCATACTCCCATCAGGAGCGGACCCATAAATTTTTCTAAGTGGGGACGAAGTTCAATGAGCCAAGCAAGACACTGAAGACACCTAACACGGGGAGAGGCAAGGCAGTGCCCTTGGCTGTGCCAATTACCACCCGTGCCCCAAGGATATTGGCACAGCCATGTAAAACGAGGTAGTGAGCAGCATTTTTTAGGTATATTTTGACACGGGGTTGTGTTATTGCGCAACTTTTTTCTCCTATTCTGCACGTGTGTGCGTGTCCTGAACTTGGTGATTAGTTCATTGTTGAAGAATAAGGTGGAAAAATGCAAATTGAAAACCTATGTGGTTGCAACCCTAAACGGTCCGCGAATAGGGTTGCTCATTTGTTTGCTCGGGAAGCCCTATCCAAGCCTGATTGTTCGGACAGTTTCCATGCCCCTTTTCCCTTTATTTCTGATATTCTGAATTCGGATCTTAATTAATATAGTCTTTCGTTTTCTCTCAAAAAAAAAAAAAAAAAAAAAAGTGGTTGCATCCCTACATAGACCATGTACCAAAACTACTTATTTGTCTCTGCATGCCGACACACCTCACTTCCATGCTCTCACTTGAACACCAGCTAACCCTTCCAAGTTCGAATGTTGTTTTGCTGACAATGAGACCATGAAAGCTTGGATTAGTTCACATTACGGACCAAAATTGGTCAACTTTTATATGGTTTACTTGTAATATGCCACCATGCATAATGCATATATTGCATTTGCTCTGCCGAGCTAATGTAATCGTTTATAGTGCTGAAAGTAATTTCGAAAGGCATTCTCATTGGTTGGAATTTCTTCTTTGTTTATTTGTAGATCTTAAGCGCATCCATATCAATTAGAAATTTATATAATTTTTTAGGTAACATGTATGAAGGATAAAAATAGAAGAGAAAAAGAAAAGTAAAATAATAATAATATTATTATGACAATTTTTTTTTAAAGGAAAGTAAACGTTGTGGCGTCAGAGTGGCCGCCAGCTGGAGACCACTCTAACGCGCCCGCTGTGGGCGCACAGCTGGCAACCACTCTGACGCGCCCGCTGTTGGCGCAAAGTGCGCCTAATGCGCAATATAGCGCTTTAAAAAAAAATATCTTGCAAAAAATCTTATTTTGCTAGAGAAAGAATTTACTTAAAAACATTTTATCCCATCAACCAAAAACCTTGTTACTGTTCCAAAATTCACGAAAAAAAAACATTGGTGTGGATGCTCTAACAGTCCACATCAACCTCCTACTATCTAAAAAAACTCCCCATTTAGTTTTTGAAAATTTTTTCTTCCATTTTATGTGAAATGGAAAAAAAAAATATAAATCATGTTCTTAGGATTTGAAAAATAATTTTTCTTTTTTCAATTTTTTTAAATACAAAAGCACACATAACTTTATTAGTCGCAATTATTATTGCCTATAAACTTCTACTTCACTTATTTGTTTACTCATATAATCTATCCAACTACCTTTTATATGCCTCTATCACCTCCCTTATACAAACTCTGTTTTAATATATTCCATCAATATTTTCTTGTGTTTTAATCCATATCATATTTTGCCCCCAAAATTTTGACGAATCCTCCATTTTAGACGTTTTGACTTAGTCAAAACACAAAAAATCTTGTTTGGTAACTCAACAATTTAGAGCAACATTTTGCTTCAAATCACTAAAATCCCAAACGTTGCTTTTAGCAAAGTTGGTGTTGTCATTTTGGTGAAAATTACATTTCTCCAAAACACTCTCTTCTATATTATAAATAAATAAAAGTTCAATACTAATAAAGAAGTAGCCTAAAGCTCATTTAATAAAAGAGTATTAGGCTCTTCTTCCCCTGCCAATCCGATGAACATCAAATCAATGGGCAAGGGGTGAAAAATAAGGGGGCGTTGAGCTCCGTCCTCTTATAGAGGAGTTTAACGCTGCTCAATACCTTCATCATTCGATGTTGGATAAAAAATACTCCATATATTTTTGGTTTTTTTTTTTTTTGTTTTGTTTTTGTTTTTGTTGTTGTTATTGTTATTATTATTATTGTTGTCGTCATCCTCATATTGTTACTATTTATTTTTCATTTTATTATTAATATTAATATTATTATTGTTATTGTTATTATTACTGATGCCTTTATTTTTTTTTATACGGAGTATCTTTTTACCTGTTAATCGCTAATAGTAAACAAATAATCTTACAAAATATTTCTTTATAAACCGCTAAAATAATATGTCTGTCAAAACCGCAGACACAATCCAATAGCCATTAATTGCCAAACAAAACCATTAATAGATGAAAAATAAATGAGTAGTATAAATGTAGTGAAAATGGTCAAATACACTTCCGAATTTTATATGAAAAGTTAATTAAGCCATCAAACTTTTAAAAGTTACAATTAAGCACATCAACATTTGAATTTAGTGAATTGAAACCCAAAAAATGAATAGTAGTGACCTATAATAGCAGGTCGCTGGGGTTCCGACGATGTTCCAACAACCTTTGGAAAAAAAAATCAACGACCGACGACTTAGAAACGGTCGTCGGTCGCATTCTTTGACATTGTCGGAACATTGACGGAACCTATAGTGACTTATACCTATTATATGTCACTATTTGAGTTTTGGGCTTCAATGCACTAAATTGACATGTTGATGTGTTTAATTATAACTTTTAAAAGTTTAAAAGTTTAATTGTCTTATTATATAAAGTTTGGGAAGAGCAATACTAATTTTGGTCTCACGAGTATTAGCAAAATGACAGTTTTGGTCCAAATGTTTAATTCCTATCAATTTTAAGACTATTATTTTAGTATCAATTTTTTTCCACAACTATTGTTTTAGTGTCAAAATTTATCACGCCGATCACCCATTCGTTTAAAACATGTTGAAATATGAAATTATTAAATGTATTTTTGTCATTTTTCAAATTAAAATCTCAATTTGAACATAAATAAAAAGGATTTAAGTTTTAAGATCGATCCCAATTCACAATTCTCCTCCTCAAATTAAGATAGAATGAGGAGGAAAATTGCGAATTGAGATCGATCTTAGGACTGAAATCTCTTTATTCATAATCAAATTGGGATCTTAAGTTAAAAAAAAAAAACAAAATTACCCTTGAAAATTTTGGAACTGGCGACATGTCTTAAAAGGAAGAGTGCCTGTCGTGATGAATTTTGGCACTAAAAAAATATAATCGCGGATGAAAATTGGTACTAAAACAATAGTCATGGATGAAAATTGGTAAGAATTAAACATGTGGACCAAAACTATCACTTTATTAATACTTGTGGAACTAAAATTGGTATTTGATTTTGGGAATGTATTTGACATTTTTCCCATAAATTTATTCCTATATACGGAGTAATATGATACTCCGTGGGAATTTGGGCGTGACCAGTAGAAGCACGTGAGGTCAGGATTCAAATTTGAAAACGAAGAGAGGGAAGCACGTGCCAATCATAGTATCAGTTACCCCAAACGCTCCCTCGCCCCGTCCAAAATCCTCAAAATTTTGAATTGAAATTCGTCAGTCGATCGGAAGAAACAGAGAGTGAGAGAGAGAAAAATCTTCTTTCAAGTTTCAAGTTCCACCGCGAAGAAGAAGAAGAGCCGCAGGGAAATGGAGAAATACGAGAAGCTGGAGAAGGTGGGCGAAGGTACGTACGGGAAGGTGTACAAGGCGAAGGACAAGGCGACGGGACAGCTGGTGGCTCTGAAGAAGACGCGCCTGGAAATGGACGAGGAGGGGATCCCTCCGACGGCTCTCCGTGAGGTTTCGCTTCTCCAGATGCTCTCCAACTCTCTCTACATCGTCCGCCTCCTCTGCGTCGAGCACGTCGACAAGAAAGGAAAGCCTCTGCTTTACCTCGTCTTTGAGTATCTCGACACCGATCTCAAGAAATACATTGATTCCCACCGCAAAGGCCCAAACCCTAGGCCTCTCCCGCCTACCCTCATCCAAAGCTTCCTCTATCAGTTGTGCAAGGGCGTTGCTCACTGCCACAGCCACGGTGTTCTCCATAGGTATTTGATTCGATTTGATCTTCCCGTTTGGATTGATTTTTCACTGCTGTGTTTGATGGTTCTTCGTTTCCCGTTTCAGAGATCTCAAGCCCCAGAACCTTTTGGTCGACAAGGACAAGGGTATACTCAAGATTGCCGATCTCGGTCTTGGAAGGTCTTTCACTGTGCCCCTCAAGAGCTACACTCATGAGGTTCGTTATTTTCTGATCCCACTGCCTCCTGATCTCTCAACAACAGTGCTATCTTACAGTTGTTTGTTTGTTTCGAATCAGATTGTGACCCTATGGTACAGAGCCCCGGAAGTGCTATTGGGATCCACTCATTACTCGACTGCAGTTGATATGTGGTCTGTTGGTTGTATTTTCGGTAAGCTTTATTGAGTTTCCAGTCTCCTTGTTCATAACGGGTCAAAAGTCCAGTGATTAGTAGGGCATATGATGCCATTCTGGCACTTGATTGTTGATTCTTTGATACGGAACTCAAACCAAAACCCTAACTTTACCACAAGAGCTAGCTAGCTCGTGAGTGGAGGTTAAGTACTACTCCACAAGTTAGATGTGGGATCGTATCATTCTTCAAATTTACTTGCAATGGTTTTATGAGTTGTGGCTAAATAATGGTTTTGAGGCCATTTAAGCTGTATATATTCCAGGATTAATTCTGCCCTTCAGTTGATTGACTGATTGATCATGAAAGAATTGTAAACACTTTTGCTTCCCTCTACAACCTTAATGGGATTGACTGATTGCTCTTTTTGATGCACAAAACTTCCATGTTGTCAATTACCGCACTGTGATCTTATTATCCATTGTTCCACAAAGCTTCATTGAGATTTTGCCCAACCAGAACAGTTGTTTCTGAAAGGACATTTCTCATGTGTTAGCTTATTATTTTATCGTCTCTTGTTGCTTAATATTCTGGTTCTTGTGCAGCTGAGATGGTAAGGAAACAAGCATTATTCCCTGGGGATTCTGAATTTCAGCAACTGCTTCACATATTCAGGTTTCAGTACTAAAATGGAATTGGTCTGCAGTTCCTTGTGTTCTTTTCACTTTATTCTCTTCCAAAACACATTGCTTAATAACTGCAAAACTAGCATTGTTGCTACTATTATTTCAGCTTGTATTAAGACATCAGTACATCATTCCTAATGGTGAATCGGTGATCTATACCTATACTTGTTGCATCTTGTTTAGTCTTAAATATGAATATGGATATGGAAACAATTTTTGAGCAGACTAATAGATGCCAAAAACTTCTATTAGATTCTAGACAGATAAGTTGATTCTTGTTGGTGGGGTTCTATTAGGAGTTAGTTCTATTTGGACTCATTTTTTGTCCACAAAAGGTGAAATTCTCTCTCCCCTAGGGCCCTAACACTCTGGCCTGACATAATAGTGGAGGAGTAAATTATGGTGCCCATTAAGTAGAAGGACCAGTGCTATTTGGACTCTTTTAAAAAAAAAAAAAAATAATTGTCCTAGTGTCCTTGTACACCTAAGTAGCTCTGAAATGACATCAAGAATTGTCCCTAATTATCCCTAGATCAGGAGTTGTAATGTCAATTATTAATGAAGTAGTAGCACTTGCCAATCTGTCTATTTTTCAGTTGAGCATTTCCCTGTGTATCTGTTGAAGGAACAACAATCAAATTAGCATAAAACTTATGTTGTCTGTTCTACTTAGGTATTATAGAATGACTTATTTTTCTGTGGTGTACCCATGAAGGTTGCTAGGAACACCAACTGAGCAGCAGTGGCCTGGAGTGAGTTCTCTGCGAGATTGGCATGTGTATCCACAATGGGAGCCTCAGAGTTTGGCTCGTGCTGTCCCAACTCTGGGTCCAGATGGTGTGGACCTTCTAACGGTAATTTCTGCTTTCTGTAAGATTTTTGAGTAACTTTCTCAAGTTAAAATCTTTGGGAGCGTGTAAGGTGATGTTAACACCTAATACAACCAAAAACTCTTTTTGAATTGCACTGGATATGTGGGAATAACCAAACATGCATTTTGAGTTATACTTGGTGTTTAGTTGTCCTGGGTATGTGAAAACAACCAAGCATACATTTTGGGTTGTACTCGGTGTTTAATTGTCCGAAGTATGTGGGAACAACCAAACATACATTTAGATTGTACCCGGTGTTATTGTCTCAAGTATGTAGGAACAACCAAGTATGCAATTTGAGTTGTACCCCGGTGTTTAACTGCCTTGGGTATATGGGAACATCCAATCATACATTTTGAGTTGTACCCTCTGTTGTAAAAATCGGTCTAGGCGCCCCTAGACCGTGGCGATTTCTCCCTAGGCGCCCGCCTAGGCAACTGGCTGACTCGGCTGCCTAGGTAGCCTAACTCGATTAAATTCGGCTGAGTTAATTCGTCCATTTCGATCGAGTTAGCTGAGTTAACCCGGCCGGCTCGGCCTTATTAATTTTATTCATTATATATATATATATATATATATATATATATATATATATACACACACACACACACACACACACACACACACCGTCTAGGCGCTACTCTATCGCCTAGCACCTATTGCAACCATGGTTGTAACTGGTGTTTAATTGTCCTAGATATGTGGGAACAACTAAGCATACATTTTGAGTTGTACCCAGTGTTTAATTGTGGGAACAACCAAGCATGCATTTTGAGTTGTATGCAGTGTTTTATCTGACAATTTATTCCTTGGATAATTAGGATGATAGTCTTCCTTTTACTAAAACAATTGCATTGTTTTTGACATACAGAACATGCTGAAATATGATCCAGCTGATAGGATATCAGCAAAAGCTGCTCTTGATCATCCCTACTTTGATAGCTTGGACAAGTCTCAGTTCTGAAGCCCATTTGATTTCAGTCTTTGTTACAAAAGGATGTCATCAACTTGGTGAATATATCTTTCATTCATGTAACAGTTTGGAAGCCTATCACATCTCACATTATATCTATTAGTGTTTCTATTTTCAAAGCAAGTGTGTATACCATCCACCTTTTATCTCTGGAGTATATATACATTTCATGTTTTTGCCCTGGTGGCTTTGGTAAGCAACTTGAGATGATTATATATTTATTTATATGGTAATGGTGCCAACTTATATACAATTAGTGTACATTACCCACATCTTGTGATGGTCCTATTTTCATGTGAAAAATGTTCTTTTAGTACAAAAAATCATTTGATTTTATCTTTATATAAAATAGTAATTTCAGTTATTAATGTGATTATTATTTTGATTCTTCAATTTTTCATAAGGTGGTGATTTTAGTAAAGGACCAATGAAGTTTGTTAATGTCTTGTTATTTGTGTGTTATACAGATAAAACTTGTTAGTTAATATACAATCAAAATCATTAAAAAATTGGAGGGTCAAGAATAATTATATTAATATTTGATGAACTAAAATGCATCAATTTGCATTCTCTGGATCTCCTACCCACGTTTTTGTGTAATTTTTTCCTCTCAACATTTTTCAATTCCGATTTGTGGAATTTCGGATAATTAGTAAAATCGCAGACGAATGCTGCAGAAAACACATCGGAGATCGAAGAGGGTGAAAAACACAGAGAAAGAGAAGAAGAAGAAGAGAAATTATAATTATAATATTAATATTAATTATTGGTTTAGGTGATGGAAGGATTAGAAATTGATGGAATAATCGAGAGATTATTGGAAGGGAGGAAATGCAGAGGGAAGAAGATTCATCTTGCGGAATCTGAGATTCGTCAACTATGCATGGTCGCCAGGGATGTGTTCCTCACCCAACCTAACCTCTTAGAACTCGAAGCCCCCATTAATGTTTGCGGTGGAACCCTAAATTAAAGATTTATGAATTTGATTGTTTTGTTGTTTTTTTTGGTGTTTTTGTGGTATTTGTGTAACGATAATGAGCGTCAGTTGATTTGATGCAGCAGGCGACATACACGGCCAGTATCCGGATCTTCTACGGCTGTTCGAATCCGGCGGGTTTCCGCCGGATTCCAACTACCTCTTCCTCGGCGACTACGTGGACAGAGGGAAGCAGAGCGTGGAGACGATCTGCCTTCTCCTCTGCTACAAAATAAAGTTTCCCGACAACTTCTTCATCCTCCGAGGTAACCACGAATGCGCGTCCATCAACCGGATCTACGGTTTCTACGACGAGTGCAAGCGGCGCTACAGCGTCCGCCTCTGGAAGACGTTCACCGAGTGCTTCAACTGTCTCCCGGTGTCCGCCGTGATCGACGACAAGATCATTTGCATGCACGGCGGGTTGTCGCCGGAGATGGAGAGCTTGGACCAGATAAGAGCCATCCAGCGCCCCATGGACGTGCCGGATCAGGGGCTGCTCTGTGATCTTCTGTGGTCCGACCCGGAAAGAGAGACGAAGGGGTGGGGTGACAATGATAGAGGCGTTTCCTACACCTTCGGCTCTGACAAGGTTGAGGAGTTCTTGAGGAAGCACGATCTTGATCTCATTTGCCGCGCCCACCAGGTTTCATCATCACAAAATGCAATGCTAATTTCATCTCTATCAATTTTTATCTATGCATTCTATACTATGATTGTCTCCACGTTAGAGTTGTGAAACATCCTTAAGTTTAGTGTTCAAGAAACTCTATTAGTTGCCCACAAAAGACAAAATTCCCTTACCCCGAGTTCGACAACCCAGCCCAACAAGATAATAGAACCATCGACAACTCAGCCCAACAAGATAATGGAACCGTAAATTACAATGGCTCAACCGTTCATTAGGTGGGAGGACCAGTGTGGCAGTGCGTGCCCACCACACATTGGGTGTAACTGGTTCACTAAGGAGATGACCACAATCTACTGGCAAATTATACCATGGACCATGGTCTACCTTGCATTGTAAATCTTGGTTCAAAAATAACCTTCAGATTTTGTATCTATAGTGGGCACATTTTGTACCTGTAGCTATTATATTATGTGTCAGCAATTATGAGGTTATTTGTTTAACGGTAGATACAGAATGTATTAATTGAATGTACAGAATTTTTGTATTAGGATTTACATACAATCCATGGTATAACAATTGCAATCTACCACCCAAGAAACCACTTACTGCCTGTGCGGGCAAGAACCTCTATCCCTAACTGAGTTATTTGGGTTAAAATTGCAATGATTTGAAATAAACTAAGCATGACTTTGCTCACTTTCCATAGTCAAAGAGCTAAAATGTCATGCTTTTGGATGACAAAGGAAACTCATAGTCACTATTTAATGGTGTGCATTGAGTAAATACTGTCTTGTAAGTTGTAATCATAATCAGCAAAGGATAACAATAAGATAAACCAATCTAGGTTATTATTTTATATGATTATGTAACAAGCAGCATAATGGCAATGGCAGGTGGTTGAAGATGGGTATGAATTCTTTGCAGACAGGCAGCTGGTGACCATATTCTCGGCACCAAACTACTGCGGAGAATTCAACAACGCAGGCGCTCTCATGAATGTGGATGCCACTCTCCTCTGCTCTTTCCAGATCATCAAACCTCATAGAGCCAAACCTGTGTTTCTAGACTAACTGAACTACATATATTATATATTCTTGACACCTACTGTTCATTGTCAACCTTTGAACAAATTAATCTCTCAATGTTGTGTTGTTGCTCACAGCTCGATCTGTCTCAGCCTTGTATATAGCTAGCCTGCATGCATGTTCAACCAATGCTTTAGAGTTGTATACATGCATGCATGCATGCAATCAAAGCATATATGTTCTATTTAGGTCGTTGTAGAAGCATTTACTTTTTAATCTCGTCACAATTTTGTACTTGTATACTAAGATACACTTGTATGATCCAGTTTGTACAAGAAAAACTATATTCGCGATAAATGTCATACTTTTCTATATGATTCGCGAATTATTTATGTTGGTTTAATTTTATGACTTTGTAGTTAAAGGATCGGCCAATTTAAATTTTATTAATCCGTTGAGGTAACCCTAACCAAGTTGATTAGTCACTAATTTATTACCTTTTTACGTTCTTTTACTGCTAAAATCATAAGATAGAGTTAATATAATGTGCACTTTTGAGTGCAAATTTTCGTTGTCACCCAAATTAATCAATCAGTTGAGCAGCTGAAGTCAACTTACAATGTCGCAAGAACATGTTCCAAACGTTACGCTGGATTGGTTGGACGTACACATCACAGACGTGATTTTCTAATAATTAACGAAACGAAGCAAAGCGTAACAAACCAAAGATATCAGTCATATGACACGTCAAAGTTGCGATCTGTGAATAATGCAACACAAGTGACTAGCTGGCTAGCTAATAAGGCTGCCGAATTACTGCCGACTTTATAGCAGGAAAGAAACGCACATGCATTGATGAATCTGTAATATCGCCATGCCAATCGTATAGATATATCAATGATTTAAATCATTACCCGCATGGACAGCTTAATTGGTCGGTGAAACTTTGGAAGAATGACCAACAACCTCTCAAAGTGAGAAGGGTTTTTTATGCGCAGTGAGCACAGGTCTAACCTCTGTGGTTCATGTTCAGTTGAGTTACCCTGATTTACATCCTCCTAAATGCTCTGTCGGGTTGGGGTGTAGGGGCCCTTTGGATTGGGATGAGGATTGGAGTTCAGCCTTTTAGAAGAATGATTTAAATCATTTATATAGATATATCAATGATTTAAATCATTTATACGCTTATCTGATTCAACATAAAAAATTTAAGTTCAAACTCACATATTTAATACAAATTTCATATATTTAATACAAATTGTTGTTAATATTAGTTCTTACATAAATAATGATGACAAACACGACAATTATATATACGGAGTATATATATATATATATATATATATATATATATATATATATATATTAGACCAACAAGACATGATATATGAATTATTGCCCGCATGGACATCTTAGTTAGTTACATGGGTAAAGTAGAAATAATGATCTAAAACTGAGTCTTACTCACGACAGTGTAAGAATAACTTTTCTAAGTGAGGGGGACTCCTTGTGCGCAGTAAGCAAAAATCTAGCCTCTGTGTTCAATTGCGTTACCATAATTTACATTCTTTCAAATGCTCTGGTTGGAACGTGGGGACCCTTGGAGTTGGAATTCAACCTTTGAAAACAATGATATACGAATTGTCAAGTTGTAACTCTAAGAGTCGAGATCTACCTTGCCAAGGACAATTACATAGGACCTAACACCCGACACTTGTTTGAGAAGTGAGAACATGTATGTGCATAGAACTTGATGCGTGCTTTGTATTTGGTAGATGATTGACACAAGAGATTTGACACCTAACACCTAGTTAATTAAGGACAAACATAGAGGATTGGCACTTAGCATTTAATCAAGAACATACATAAAATTTGATGCCTTTAACCAAAAATAAATTTAAAGAAACTCAACAAGAACATGTGCCAAAAGTCATATAACCGTGTTTAGTTTAGTTCCCTATTCTAATATTATCGAACCATTATTATAAAAATAATTTGATACAAATGAAATGAACCAACCCAAAAATGAGATAGAAATAAATATATAGCTTTCTACAATGATTTTTTTTTTTTTTTTTTTTTTTTGGATATGTATTAGCGTACAGGTTAATATGAAGTAGATAACGACGCCATTAACAAGAACGCATCACCTTCCCAGTTCCCACCTGCTCGTCAAACTCGAGTTTACAATAATTGGTTACTCCAAGCAAGTTAAACTGACAGCAAACATTTAAAAACAATTTGTACTGAATTCTTGTTTGGGTAATCAAAGCCTTCTTGCACGTCATCCATGAAACTATCCCTTTCAATGCTGACAATATGCCATAAGTCACGAACCACATTACAATTTGTATTTATTTATTTATTTTTGTTGACCAAAAAAATCACAACTGCTAGCTGATCAGTTCAAATTAAAAAGACTAAATTGTAATGGGTGAGGTTTAATAATTTGCTATAAGTATTATGTCGCTTAACACTTAATAGGAAGGGTTGTTTACTTCGCCGGCGCCGACGCAGCTGCCGGAGCTCGCCGTGAATGGAAGAGGAAGCACGGAGAGAGACCCCAGTAATGGATACGAGGAAAGAACCTTCGACGAAACCGAAGATGCGGTGGAGAGGAAGAAACATATGTGTGGTCATTACAGTTGCCGTTGTTTTGCTGGCCGTGATCGCCGTCGTGGTCGGCGTCACCCTTTTCAAAGCCAAGCACGCCGTCACCACCTTCGACTCCGTCAATCTCCGGGACTTGGATCTCTCCATCGACGCCCCCCGCCTGGCCGTCCACGTCAACCTCACCGTCGACGCCCGCGTCTCCGTCACCAATCCTAACAGGGTCGGCTTCAAGTACGACAGCACCTCCGTCTTGCTCAGGTACCGGGGACAGAACATCGGCGACGCCCCGATTTTCGCCGGAGAAATTGGCGCTCGCGAGACCACTTCCATGAACGTTACCGTCACCATCACCGGCGACCGCCTCCTGACCAGTTCTCAGTTCTTCTCCGACGTCATCTCCGGTGTAGTGCCGCTGTCCACTTACATGAGACTCACCGGAAAAGTTCACATATTGTTCAAAATTCACGTCAAATCAGTCACCACTTGCGACTTGTTCATCGATATCGCCAACACCACCCTCACTAAGCAATCCTGCAAATTCCATACCAATATATAGGCACCCAATTCTTAATATTTTGTACGTCATAATGTATTCAAATTTGGTTCTTAATGTTTGGTTTTGTCTCTATGTTAGAGTTTTTATTTATTTATTTATTTATTTATTTTTTAAATAACAAATTAGAGATTAAATGCGCCAATTATATGAAATTAGATTGAATAAGTATCTCAAATAATTAAAAGACAAATTAAATTCAATTAGAAGTCTTGGATTTGTCACCGTGGCTGTGGACTGTGCTTGGCAAGAGCCCATGAATAGCACATGATATGATAATGTCCAATAGTTATGCTCTGCAACCGAATGCACCATGCGCATGGTACATACGATGCAAAACGACGTCGTTTTGACTAAAAACGCGTGTCCCACTTTAAAAAAAAATTCAGGTTCGATTCTCAGCAATAGCATAATTGTGGATATATAGTTATGAATTTGTGGATATATAGTTATGAATTTATGGATATTTAGTTCATTCATTGTGGATATTTAGTTCATTCATTGTAGATATTTACTTCATTCATTCACTGTGGATATATAGTTATAAATTTCTGGATATATATTTATGAATTTATGGATATTTAGTTCATTCATTGTGGATATTTAGTTCATTCATTGTAGATATTTACTTCATTCATTCACTGTGGATATTTAGTTCATTCATTGTGGATTTTTACTTCATTCATTCACTGTGGATATATAGTTATGAATTTGTGGATATATAGTTATGAATTTATGGATATAAAAAAAATGTTATTGCCGGGAATCGAACCTGATTTCTTCTTTAAGTGGGACGCGCGTTTTTAACCAAAACGACGTCGTTCTGGATCGAATGCACCATGCGCATGGTGCATTCGGTTGCACAGCATAATTTGCGGATAATGTCGGTGTTGAAGAGATGTACTATGAGCAACAAAGCTTGAATAAAATTATACGAAGAGATCTTGCACAGCATAATTTCGTCTAATTTGTAGGTTTTTCAAGTTTCTAATCGGCCACCTATTTTAAAATATTTTTAAAAATAATTATTTAAAAAAAAAAACAGCATCTCATGGATTCGTCTCCGTCCCCTCTCTCATCTTCTTCATCATATCCTCACCGGAATATGTCGCGCATGGTGCATTCGGTTGCACAACATAATTTGCGGATAATGTCGGTGTTGAAGAGATGTACTATGAGCAACAAAGCTTGAATAAAATTATACGAAGAGATCTTGCACAGCATAATTTCGTCTAATTTGTAGGTTTTTCAAGTTTCTAATCGGCCACCTATTTTAAAATATTTTTAAAAATAATTATTAAAAAAAAAAAAAAAAACAGCATCTCATGGATTCGTCTCCGTCCCCTCTCTCATCTTCTTCATCATATCCTCACCGGAATATGTCTGCAGATCTAGACCTCCAGCGAGACCTTCTAGAAACCAACTGCCAAGACCAAAGATTAGACCCACAGGTGTCAATGGTGTTGGGATTTGATATACTATATCAACTTGGTTAGAAAGCAACAATGTTGTACGTGAGGTACTTACACTGAACAAAATGAAGGATTCAGTGTCGTGTTTGTAACACTACCTTAAAAGCATTTGCGACCAGGGTATCGCATGCTCTCGACAGCACAAAAGGCTATAGGAACTGCAAATCAGTGTCTCTGCGTACGAATATCAAGATGAAGGGGAAGGCAATTACAACGCAAGTAGTTTTCCCTTGTTCCCCTTCATAACACTTCAAGCTTTCTCTAAGGTGTTGGAGTGTATAAGGAGGGAAAGGAAGGGTTATACAAGCAATGTGGGACAACTTGGGTAAAGACAACTCACTAAATGCCTTTTCCCTTTAATGCTCCCAACAAATGGCTCTGCTGAAACCCGCGAAATTCAAGGCTTACAAGTAAGGTAGATCAAGAAGAAGAAAAAAGGAGGGTGCTGGATGCCGAGATTGCAACATTGATTCCGCAAACTCCGACGACATTTCCATCAACAAACATAGAACGATCGCTGGTCACCTTTGAATCAACAGAGAAGGCAACCCCAGTGAGAAGGCAACTAGGTTGCCTTCACCGATGAGAAGGCCACTGGGTTGCCTTCACTAGAGAAAATCTCATCGCAGACAAATACTTAAAAAGCTGAATAAATACCTAATTGTACTTGGACAAATTAAAAGAGTAACTTAATCAAGTATTCTAATGTGATTTCCTGGAAAAAAAAAAAAGAAAACAATTTTAAGCAGAACAAACCACAAGCCTCTAAAAAGATATTAGCATATATTAACATTGAAATCAATCAATAGAAGAAGTCACTCAGTCCAGACACTATACAACAATCCGATTAGCTAGTCTACCATTAGACTGGGATCAATTGAACTCTAGGATCAAAAGAACACAGCAGTTTTAAAATGCACAAAGGCATCAATTTAATTTCTTCAAAGAGATCCATTTAGTTAGTGAGAGAGGTGCTTGAATAACTTGCAGAACAAAGAATGATTATGAATAAGAAAAACTGTCATTAGGACACATGCAGTTTAGAAGAGTCAAATTAAAACTAATATATTTGTCCAAGTCTACAAGTTCTTTTTTGTCTTGTATGCATAACTATTTTATTCCTACAGTTTTGAAAGCCTGAAAAAAGACCTTTTTTTTCCCACTTTCTAGTTCTCCATTTTTCTTGAACACCAAAATTTAATTTTCCTTTTTTGTTTTCCATTTGTTGAAAAGCCACTAACTCAACTAACAAAATGCATATTTGCCAAGTAAGAAATGAATGGGATTGAGTGCACCTGGAGAAGAGGATCCATTTATAACTACAATTTCACAGAACATCCACCACAAAGATTAGCCATCCAATAGTGTAGTAAAAGGTTGTTCTAATACAAGAGGATACATGCATGCTTTTCTAAAAATAGGAAGTGCACTTTCTAAAGATACAAAAATAATAATAATAATAATAATAATAATAATAATAATAATAATAATAATAATAATAATAATAATAATAATAAAATCAATAAAGCACTTACCTATTTCAAAAGCTTTTCAAAAAGCAGCGGAGTGCGGAGAGGGGAACAGAGACAACAGAAATGTTAATAAAGAACTAAATATATACGTACAACACCGAACTAAAATACACACACCAAAAAAAATGTATTAATCAAAATAAATAAATAAATCCTTTCAATAATAATAATAATAATAATAATAATAATAATAATAATAATAATAATAATAATAATATATTAGTTTTTTGGAGAATGTATGTATACATCAAATAAAATTAAAAGACATGGCAGGATACGGATGGCGATAAATAGACAACTTGCATATATCAAATTTTCTCCAACTCTCTCTTTAACCTAATAATAACAACAACAACAATAATAATAATAATAATAATAATAAATAAATAAATAAAGCATTTACATATTTCAAAAGCTTTTCAAAAAGCAGCGGAGTGCAAAGAGGGGAACAAAGACAACACCGAACTAAATATATACGTACAACACCGAACTAAAATACACACAGCAAAAAAATGTATTAATCAAACAAATAAATAAATCCTTTCAACCAGGACTATGTGGTCTAATGGTATCTAAGTTGGACTTTCATTTGAAAGGTTATGAGTTTGAGCCTCAGTGGAGGTGTTATTAGTTCTTTGTGTTTTGGTAGGGCCAGTAACATTCAAAAAAAAAATAAATAAATCCTTTCAATAATAATATATTAATTTTTTGGAGAATGTATTCACCAAATAAAATTAAGAAACATGGTCTAAGATGAAGTACATGGCAAGATACCGTTGACAAGGCAACTCGCATATATCAAACTTTCTCCAACTCTTTCTTCTAAAGTTATAAAATAAAATAGAAATAGGAGATGCGTTCTGCCTCAGCCTCACTAACACTGCAATCTCCCCAACATGATTGGTAGCAACTTCTAACACACCTTCCATCAAGTCATCAATTTCTTGCCATGGGATGGGAATAAAAATGGAATATGTATTCTTCCATACCATAGATTCCTCAAGAATCCATATTGTCATACCATAAGACAACAGGGTCAGGTTGTCACGGTCTTCACTTATAAGAAGATCAATAAAAGCTAGTCGACCATCTATCTCTACCAATCTAGATCGACCGCACCGGTCCTCTACCCACAATCCTGGGATAATAGTTGTGGGAGGAGGAGGTATAGCTTGGAAATTCTCAGCCCTAACATCAAATGCTACTAGTTCACCTTTATTCAAGGAATTAAAGAAATAAATAACGCCGTCAATATGAACAGTTGTACGAAAATAGAAAAAATTATTAGAATAATTGTAAGGGTGGTAGGAAGAAGAAGAATGAATCTCCCTCCATGATTCATCCAGGCCCAGTGTAAAAACCCAATACTTTACATAATGGGTATAGTCTACTAACTTCAACACCTTGTATCTTCTCAAGACTGAATCAAAACCTAAGAGCCCAAAAGTAGTAATCCCGATCCCGCTCCTGGAGACACTTGGTGTCGGGTACTAAGGTTGTGAATAGCAATGGCGTCTTGGTATTGTGAGAGTGCGCAGAAACAAATGAGGCCGTTTACGGAAGAGGTTATATAAACCTTTCGAAAGAGATCGATATAGTGGAGATGATTGGCATGGAGCATTCCTATTCCTTGGTTTTCTTCAGAATAATTTATTGTGTAATGGCAATTGCGTCTCATGTGGAGTAGAATGCTCATCCTACTGGGAAGGGTTAAGGAGCAGTTGCGGTGCAGATCGGCAAAGGGATGATCAACAATCAGAGAAGAAAAGAATTTAGAAACACACTTGAATTGCATCAGAGATTTGGCAGGGAGTTTACTCACAATTTGAACGAGAATCTCTTGTGGAAGAAAAGAGGAAGACGATGCACTCAACGTCGTCATCTTTGAAGAACCCATCGCTCCTCTTCTGGAGTTTACTGTCTGCCGATGTTTCTGGCTGCTCTGCCCGATAGGGATGCATATGAATATATATTGCTATCATACCTCCAAATCCTAAACCTAATCCTAAAATGTTATATGGAAATTAACTAATATTGGGTAATATTCTGTAATTTTATATGAAAATTAACTAATTCTAAATAAATAACTTATTAATTATTATGTAATTTTAACTATTCATAGATGTTAAGTTTGAAAGAAAGACAATTTATTATGCTAGTTCTACTACATGTACTCCCAAATCATATTTTTTTAAATTTACTTTTGATGTGTTACAAATAGACTATTTTTTAGATCATTCATATGAATAATATATCTACATCAAAATTTTAACTGTGACAATAAAAGTTGGAAGTAAAAGAATAAGAGTACATATAGTATTATCCTTATTATGCAAGAAGTGAGAATCTTTGGCTCCTCATCAGAATCAAACTGCAGCAGAAAATTACTGGAAAATAAAATATTGGAAACCAATAAATGGATTGATAATCTATAGTATTAATTAAAGTAAAATTCTCCACTTCAACTTTTTCCTCAAAACTAATATGAATATTATTTAATCTATCTATCTATATCTATACTGTTTACTATTAATAAAAGTAAAATCTTCCTTTTAACTTTCCCGTTCAAACTTTTTTTAATATTTATTAATTAATTATTTGGTAAAAAAATTAATAAAGCTTAATTGGTAACAAAATGTTATATAGAAATTAACTAATATCGTTTAATTGGTAATATTCTTTGTAAATTATGCATAATAACCTAATTTTATAAAGAAAAATAATAATTTATTAATTATTATGTAATTCTATAAGGAAATAATTAATGATTTATAATTATTATTTACACGAATAATAATAATTTGAATAATGATTTGACACCGATCTATACTCTATACTATTAATAAAAGTAAAATCGCCTCTTCAACTTTTCCGCCCAAACTAATATGAATATTAATTAATTTATTTATACTATTAATACAAGAAAAATCATCCTCTTCAACTTTTCTCACTCAATAGTTTCTTAATATTAATTAATTTATTTATTAGTAAAAAAAATTAATAAAATTTAATTGGTAGCAAAATGTTATATGTAGATTAACTAATATATATTAATTGGTAATATTCTTTGAAAATTCTGCATAATAACGTAATTTTATAAAGAAATAATGATAATAATTTATTAATTATTATTTTATTCTATAAAGAAATAATAATTTATTAGTTATTATTTACACCAATCTATCTATCTATCTATACTATATATAAAAACAAAATCCTCAATTTAACTTCCCGCCCAAAAAATTCCTATACTATTACAGGGCGTTTGGTTGGAGGGGGAAATTATGTGGGAAAGGAATTGTAATTTCATGGGAGTTGAATTATTGGGAATAAAGTGAGAATTTAAATTCCAGTGTTTGGTTGACAGGAATAGAATTACTGGGAATTTCAATTCCAATGTTTGGTATACATGGGAATTGAAAGGGAATAAGTAGTATAAAGTCAAAAATGTCCATTATTGTTGTTAGACATTAATTTTAGGTTAAAAAAGGAAGGGGTAATTTTGACCCATCACTATCTTTTTTTTCTCAAGAATTAAAATCCCGGGGGGGGGGGGGGGGACATGGGATTTTAATTCCATGAAAATGGGGAAATTGCAATTCCACCAAACTACGAAATTTAATGGCCTTTGGAATTAGGTGGGAATTAAGTGGGAATGGAATTTAAAATCCCTCCAACCAAACGCCCTGTTAAAAAGTAAACTTTGAACATTTAATATATAAATTGTGAACATTAAGTATGTAAAGTGCGTATGTAAATTATAAACATTCAGTATTTTGTATGTAAATTATGTATTTTCATGGTATAATTATTGTTTGTATAAGGACATGCAAGTATGCAACACATCTCTGGAATCACTTTAAACTATAACTTATTCAAAGCCAGTTAAGCCACTTAGAGCATGCATATCTGTGATTTTTACACAAATTTTGCAGAAGTGAAAAATCACCCTTTGAATTTTAACTGGTGTGAAGGATAGTTTTTTTCAAAAGTTAACTCTTGCAAAAACTTAGTTAACTTAGTTTTTTCAAGAGTATTTAAAAAATATATATTAAAGTGTGCAAGTGGAGCGCAGTTCGCGCCCCAAGCAGGCGCGTCAGAGTGACCACCAGCTGGCGGCCGCTGACTAAACACCTTTATTTGCTTCTTTCTTTCTAAAAAGAATTGTTAGATTTTTTTTTTTTTTTTTTTTTACTCCCTCTTTTCAATCCGACACTTGAAAAATCATAAAAATAAATTCACTACTATGGATGCTCTTACAACCAATCCCCTCACCGATAATTGGATTGGGATATTGGGCCTTGGCCCCTTTAGATTATCACACACGACCCAATTGAGCGAGATTCTTCGCGCACTGCGTATGGCAAATTATGCTCTGGACCCGTGTCCACATTAATTGTGGACACGGGCCCAAAACGACGTCGTTTTTTTAAAAAAACGCGTCATTTAGTTAAAAAAAAAAAAAAAAATCGCGCGCGTTTTGCCGTTAACGGCGTTAACAGCGTTATTTTTTTTTTGATTATGAATGTACAGTTATGCCGTTATGAATGTACAGTTATGCCATTATGAATATACAGTTATACAATTAAGAAATTATGAACACAGAGCTCTAACATTATGAACTTATAATTATGAACATATATAGTGATAAAATTATGACCATGGAGCTTTAAAATTGTGAATATAGAGCTTCGAAGATTATGAATGTACAGTTATGGAGTTATGAATGTACAGTTATAGAGTTATGAATCTACAGTTATGGAGTTATGAATGTACAGTTATAGAGTTATGAATCTACAGTTATGGAGTTATGAATCTACAGTTATGAGATTATGAATCTACAGTATGGAATTATGAATGTACAGTTATTGATCGAATTATGAACAAAGAGCTCTAACATTATGAACTTACAATTATGAACATATAGTGATAAAATTATGAACATAGAGCTCTAAAATTGTGAACATAGAGCTTCGAAAATTATGAATGTACAATTATGGAGTTATGAATATACAGTTATGGAGTTATGAATGTACAGTTATGGAGTTATGAATGTACAGTTATAGAGTTATGAACGTACAGTTATGGAGTTATGAATGTATAGTTATTAACATATAGTAATAAAATTATGAACATATACTATTACAATGAAATGATCTGAAATTAAAAAAAAAAAAAAAAAAAAAAAAAAAAAAAAAAAAGATAACAGTGCCTAACGGCACTGCTACCCGTGTCCAGCAAGCATGTTGGACACGGGTCCAACGCATAACGATTGACTGCGTATTCTCCAAGCTGTCAATCGCTCATGAGGATCAGCATGGCAAATTATATTGTTGACCGCGGTCCACGATGCATTATGGTCCAAGCATCAAATATGCATTACAGTTTCATTTCAACACAACTACAGTATTATTTTGATAGAACTACAGTTTCACTGGACAATATATACTCAAATATGTGAAATTGTTATTCGGTTTCATTTGATAATATAATAAAAATAATACGTGAGACAATGTCAATTTAAATACACTATAGTGTTTGTCGTTTTGAACCGTAGTCCACCGTATAATTGCTAGGATCAGCATTCAGCAGAGCGGGTTATTAGTAGTAGATCAAACAGGGCCTCAACTCAATGCGAAAATCTATGGGCATTATGGGCCTATTTAGTAAAATAATTTTTTTTTTATAGAAAAAATGGTTTTTATTTTTCAACATTTTTCTAAAATTTGTTAGTTTTGTGCAAGTAGAACAGCGCATGGGTTCTTTTTATTTCAATTTTTATTTTTAAATTTATTATCTTCTATATTTTTAATTGTATAAATAAACATATTTTTTTATTTTCTATTTTTAAAAATTCTAAATGCACGTAATTATTTGTGTGCAAAACCATTGAAGATGTATTTTTATAAAAATATGCAACACATGGATCCACTGTGCTATTGCTGTATTCATGCATCAACACCAATAATATATAGTAGTCACGTGGAGAGTGCATGCGAACATTGAGGAAAGAAACACAAGGAATATTCTACGCGCTAAAATAGAAATGAATGATGATATTTTTCTAAATAATAGAAATAAAAGTATTATTTTATTTATAAAAATAGTAAAATTTATGGAGATTAAAATCTTTCATAAAAATCACCCTACGAAGTGGCAATAATTTATTTATTAGTTATCATAAATTAGCAGATTCACTCTTGTCAAATATAAATCACGTTAGATGGTGAGTAATTTTGTTAATTTTTTTTTTATACAAATAGTTTGGTCCTTATAAAAATATCACTATTCTCTTTTATTTATAATAATCAATATAGGGGAAAAAAAAAAACAAATTTAAGAGACATTTACTCAACAATGGATTTTTAAAAAAATGGATGCTTGGAACTGAAAAAAAAAAAGTAAATCACAAATTAAATAAAGAAATGCTTTAATAAGTGGAAATCAATTACATTGAATTTACTTAACTTGATTTAATTAATAAAAAAAAAACATGTGAGTCGTTGAATTGGTTGAATAGTTGTCAATATGGAAGGATTCAAAGCTATTTGGTGATGACCATATCTAGAAGAAGAAATAAACATATTAAAGCCCACTCTTCATTTTCAAATTTTTTCTACCAACCATATTAACTACATAAATGATAAGTGTGTGCCAAAGAAATGGTCTTTGTCCACGCCTTTTCCAACTTCGAGTTCCGTTAGATCCAAACATCAAAATAATGAATAAAAATAAATGAGTTAATTTCATTTTTGGTTATAGATTTATAGGTGGTAGTTCACTTTAATCATCTTTTATTAGTACATTTTCATTTGGTCATAGTATTATTGTGTCAGGATCATTTTTAGTTATTTTTAAACAAAATCGTTGAAATATCGTTAAATGCAAAGACATTTCAATTTTTTTAATAAAAAGTAGTTGAACCGCTTTATTTTTTTATGTTTATTTTAAAAAAAATCATAATTGAAGACTGAAATTCTCTTATATTTAACAATATTTAAATTGTGTTTTATTGATAAAAGACTAAAAATAATCATATCAGAATAATAATAAGACCAAAAGTGAATGTTCTAATAGAAAATGACTTAAAATAGATTGCGACCTATAAATAAATAGAGCAAAAAATGAAATTAAGTCAATAAAAATTTACCCTGACACGATTAACACTGCATGCCTTTTGCCAAAAGTTTGTTATGATATGATACAAAACTAATTTCCTAATCAATAAACCCCCATTTTCATGCTTTACACCAAAATTTTATACTAACACTGCATGCCTTCCACCAAAAGTCTGTTATGATACAAAACTAATTTCCTAATCAATAAACCCCCATTTTCATGCTTTCCACCAAAATTTTATATTTATTGACTACTTATAAATTTGTAAATTTAGAGTATATTATATAAATATATAAATTATTTTTTTAGCATTGGTAATCTCAATTAGGTCGGACTAATTCCAAACTCACAGACTCCGCTTCTAGAGCCACTGCAGACATAAATCGCGAGTAATGTGATCAATTCATTGATCAAATCTTAATTTTTATCTACATATAGGAATTTGATCGATATTTTCCTACACCATTATTGGGTTATTTTTCTAATACATGTTCTAGTAAGATTTATATTCGACCTCACACTACAGAGTCATGACTTTTTAAGTTAGGCCTGCATGAGTAGCTCAATTGGTATAAAGTTTGGGAAAAATAATCAGGGATCGAGTCTAACCAGCAGTAGTATGAGAACAACTTCAACTGTAGTATGAGAACAATTTCTCAAAGTGAGGGAGGCTTCAGCAGTAAGCAAAGTTCTAAACTTGGGGTGAGGAAGAATTTACTTTGGCGTTAAGGCTAGAATCCCTCGACTTTACCGTTAAAATCTAAAACGCTGAATATTAGTGTTGAATATTCGCGAGGGAGGTTGCTGGGTATTTCCTTGGTTGGTGCACCGGAGCATCACATGCGCAGCTTTTTCTGCGTGTTTCACCATTCATATATTCTCCGCCTCATTTCTTCCATTCTCTGCACATCGCTCCACTAAATAGCTCTTACGAGCTTCAATTCTCTCACACTCACACTATCTATTGAGTATTGATTTTCCATTTGTTTTTTAATCGGTTCATCCATTCCATTCGCTTTCTCATCTTTCGTTAAGCAGGGAGATATAATATAATAGCGCCATGGAAGGTGCAGCTCATGCGCAGAGAAAGGCGATGCTTTGCAACGGAACCAGTTCTCCTTCATTCCGGCTCCGTAGCCAGAGCCTCAACTCGGTTCGTCTCCGCCGGATCTTCGACATGTTTGACCGGAACAGTGACGGCATGATCACCGTGGAAGAGCTCAGCGGGGCGCTCAACCTTCTCGGCCTGGACACAGACTTCTCCGAGATGGAATCTACAGTCCGGTCTTTCATTAAACCGGGTAACATCGGTTTGAGATTCGAGGACTTCCACGCACTGCACCGCTCACTAGACGACGCCTTCTTCGGATCTCCGTTAGATTATGATTTGAACGGAGACGAAGCGGCGGAGTCGACAAGTACTAGCTGCACAGCGCAGGACGAGAAGGATCTGACGGAGGCGTTCAAGGTGTTCGATGAGGATGGCGATGGATTCATATCGGCGACAGAATTGCAGGTGATTAATTACAAAATATATATAGTCAAATTAATATTCATCATTAAATTCCTCTTACAAAAAGCCCTAAATTAAAGTTTCGTCTAATCATCATATATTGATGTTTATTTATAAACAGATTGTGCTTGCAAAGCTGGGATTGCAGGAGGAAGGCAAAGAGATGGACAGAGTAGAGCAGATGATCTCCTCCGTCGATCAAAACCGTGATGGCCGCGTTGATTTCTTCGAGTTCAAGGATATGATGCGCAGTGTCATGGTCCGCACTTCTTAATGATAACGAAATTCCGCCGCCGCTCCGCCACCACTGCAAGACGGAGGAAGGCGTAGCATTTGGCTTCATTATTTATGTTTTTTTTTTTTCTTGTGGGTATTTTTCCTCTTCTGTTTTCTCTTTATTTTTCCTTTAATTTGTACGGAGTAGTTGTGATTTTTGTTTCGTTCACCGTCCAGCACCGCCCCTTGGAGACAGGATGGCTCATGTGGATATTTAATTAAATTAATTAAAATAATGTTTGTCAATCCATGTGGTTTGATTTTACTCGATCTATTATTACTCGATCTATTATTATTATTATTATTCGCTGACTTGGAAATTATGCATGATCAAATCGTCCACTGCATGTGGTGTGGCAGATATCCAAAGGTGATAAATATAATAGAGCATTGGTCATATATAATAATATAAGTTCGTGCTGTTTATATACAGATGTTATTTATTCTACTAAAGATCGATTATGGCATAAGTTCGTTTATAGGTTTTAATAGATAACGAATTATATTAATTGATTATTGGGAAAATGACACTTTTTACCCCTGAGTTATATACTTATAGCACTTTTTCCCCCTCAATTATTTAGATAAGCACATTAGCCCCCTCAATTATTCTAAAAGTGGTGTTTTTTTCCCCCTGATATATTAAATTGACATTTATACCCTTAAAGTAAACATTTTATTTATTTTACTACTCCAACAAATTATTGCGTATACGTAGGGATGACCACGGTTCGATTTGAATTGAACCGGATACTAAAGCAATCGAATTAATAGTTTACGGTTATAATTCAGATCTAGAACCCAATATTTAAATGTCAATTTATTAAAATTATGTATCAAAAAATTGAATCTTGAACCGTGAACCAGCGGTTCCGGATTTGATTCGTAGTTTTGAACCGTCTTTATTTTAAAATTTTATTTTTTATTTTAAAATAGTCTAAAAATAATTTTATTTTTTTTTTCGGAACATGAACCGTCCGTTCCGGTTCACGATTTTAATAAACTCTAAATATCGAATTTCGATTCTAAATTGTAATTGGAATATTTCGGTTTGGTTGCTATAGTGTTTGTTTAGTTTGAACCAAATTATGGTCATAATTTGTTGGAGAAAAAAATAAATTAAATATTTAGTTTAAGGGTAAATATGTCCATTTAACATTTCAGGGGGAAAAACAGCCACTTCAATAACTTAGGGGGAAAAAATGCTATAAGTATATAACTCAGAGGGGAAAAAGTGCCATTTTCCCTTGATTATTTATAACGTATTATGTTATTTGTTTTGCTGAATAATAGTACTTTGTATTAGCTTGCAGAGAAGTATTTAATAAATTAATTATTTAGTGCTAGAATATGTAATAACATACAAAATTAAAATAACTTATAATAATATATATTTATTGTTTTATTGATTTAATCCAATCAACTGTTAGCATCTACTATCAACACTTAACCACAACTAAAATAGGTTTACTAGATGACCATGGTGAAACCTTTCTTGAAGAGTTTAGATGTGAATTTGGCAATTGGCGCAAGGATGGAAATTAGAGTAACACATATTTAACAATTGCAAGAGCAAAATAGAGTAGTAGATAACCAAAATTAAAACGGCTATCGGGTATATATTTTGTATGATAGAGCTTTGTGGTAGATTATTATTGATGCTCTCGCTTCCTTGTATTGGATCTTGAGTGAGGGGAGGACGAAGAGATGGAAAGGAATAAGGATCAAATATGCAATGAAATAGCACATGATAATATAATTAACCAATTTCATACAATTCTTATAATTTTTAGGGGACATATCAACTCAAATTTAAAATATTTTTTAAAACTAATTATTTAAAATTATTTTAATTATTGTAACAATAAGCTAGGAGAGCTTTGTAGTTGAGGGTGACATTGTCACTTGTGTCATATTAAAACTATTCTTTTTAATAAATTGGATGGCTTCTTTCTCTCAAAATTTGGAGCTTGGCGTGCATGAGCTCTCAAACCTTCCCAATAGTATTCGACAGTAGCCACATGTTTTATATTGATTATTACGTGGTCTTTTTTAGTTTTTAGCTCTTAGTCTTTTTATTTTATAGAAAAACAATTAGATTATCAATTGTCAATTATTTATGAATTAATCAATTTGTCAAAAGGAGCCACGTATGTAATAATAAAAAATTTTCGTGGAATGGTTAAGGAGATAATGAAATCAAAATCCATGAAAAATTAAATATATAACAACACCAAATCAACTTCATCTTTCTTGGACGCGTCAAAAAATCCAAAGAGAAAAACTATTTTTGGGTACAGCAAACAAAAAGATAAAATAAAATAATTTAACACGATTAATAGGTCTATTGGTGGCAAGAAAGTCATTATATAATAAGGTTCAACAAAGGAAACAAAAATTAATAAGTACTCGAAAATTTATCAACTCTATTACAAATTAATAAAAAAGTAATATTGAGCAACTTCAGCCATGTTAGACTGGTTGTTGTCTCGTTAATCACAAAATTGCAAGTTTAATTCTGAGTGAGAAATTGGAGTAACCAATGAAACCTTTGTCGGATTTATGACCTAGACAATCTATGGGTTATGGCTAACTAATACAAGCTAGGATATTTATATAGCTCAGAAGTTAAATTAGGAAAGCAAATCCCACAAATTAGGAATATTATTTACAAATTGGTTCATTAAAAATAAACAAAGTAATCCCTTAAATCTGGGAATAAATTAACTAATTGTTCTTTATTATTATTATTTTTGGTATATCTAGGGTTTTCACCATCGGACACAATGACTAATCCCATCGTTTCCTCGTTGGATTGTAGTCACCTCTTTTGTGTGGGATATCTGGCCTGGAGATTTAAGGTTGTTCCACACCCAAAGCAAAAAATTGGGATTGGATTGTAGGCACCTCTTTTTGTGTGGGATATCTAGCCTGATGATTTAAGGCTACTCCATACCCAAAGCAAAGGATCAAAGCATTGACCTTTGGTTAAGGATGAATGAGTCCCTTTCACTCAACCACACTCTCCAGGTGTAAATTAACTAATTGTTCTTTCTAACGATAGACATACACCGCATCCTACAATTCCATTCAGAGATGGGCTTGGACCGAGATCGATCCTTGGACCGGGACCAAATGGCAAATACTGAACCACTAGTAACGGCAAATTATATATTGTGTGGACCACGAATGCAATATACATTTGTAATATATTAAAATTATATTATTTGTGTATTGAATATACATTATTTGATAATATATAAAAAAATCGTGTACTTTTAGTATATTAAAAATGTACTTTTTATTTATGGTTCACACAAATGTTTAGACCATGGTCCATGGAATAATGATTGACTAGTAACTCATCAACTTTTAGTAGGGATATATAAGATAGCCCTTAATCAACATGGTTGGCGTGGTGGTTCAACACTGTTGGGGGTTCGATTCACACCCTGAGACCCATGTGAATGGAGCAAACCACTTGGCCAATCCCCTATCACTTAGTATGCTGACACTAGGGACGGGAGATTAGTCTTTAGCTATCGGCTAGAGGGATATCTTTGGGTAAAAAAAAAAAAAAAAAAATAGCCCTAGAAAGCATTAATATGAAGTACAAAGCAAGTTATTGAATATGGGTGGGATTAATCAGTGCCCAGATTGAGACAAAAAGCTCTCTTCAATGACGCATTAAGTATCGATTAATTTAAGGAAATCATAGCATTATTTTCTCGTCTTATGTACTTAGAAAAATCCAAAAATTTGCAGGGATTGCCACAAGTGGAGCCTTTTTGGAGAAGGACAGCTAATAATATGTTCAATAAACAGGAAAGATGGATCTATTTTTGGAGCTCCGATCCAAACAACCATATCAAAGATTCTTTATGCAAATCATATATACCCTAACATGGTGCTCAATGATTAATGCATGGCATCTGACATTAGGAGCTTGGTGCAACTCCCCTTGTAGCCTTTATGGCATGTGTGGGTGTGATATAGACATGAGGGAGACTATATCAGTATATATGCATATCTATGTTTTGAAGACAGGTAATCAAGAGTGCTAGCAAACTCAATCAAAAATAATTCAAGATTGAAAATATAAGTTGTGTATTGTGGTTAAAGAAAATATATAATCTTGGGATGGTTTTGTCTTTAATCTCATGTGTGTATTTTGCCCCATTCTTTGTAGTCTAGTTGAGACTCTAATTAAATACTTGGTGAAAGTGTATGTTACCAATTTAATTGAGACTCTAAACACTTGGTTAAAGTGTGCCGAGTGAAGAGCTAACCATCTCAAGTAAAAGGTAGGTTGCACGGTTGTGCGATTTTCTATATATGTGCCAAGAAAAATAGACTCGTATCAATTAGTATTTTGTTTTTGTAAATTATTGTTTAGAAAAAAAAATGAAAATTAATAACGGTTAGTTAAAGTGGTAAAAATCGTTCATTTATTGGAACTAATTTAGATTTAAATCTTATTATTGTCCAATGTTGAAAAAATCGCTAGGCGCCCTCTAGGTGCCTGGGGCCCGCCTAGCGCTAATCAGCGCCTAGGCGCGATTTTTGCAACACTGCTATTGTCACATGTTTATTACGAAAACACTTTAGAAGTTATTTTTATGATCTATCTATAATATACCATAATCTTGAATGTATTAGAGTAACTTAAGATTGGACTAACTAGATAGATTTAATTAACCCGGTGGCCCGAATTAATAAACTCGATAATTAAAGGATAGACTAGGATGCCGTATTCAAGAGCAATGTAATGCTATTACAATAGATTTCATGATTGAAGACTGAAGATTGAAGATGATCATGATGATGTCCTAACAAGACAATGGATGTTGTATTTATACTAAGTTGTCCCCTTAATCGCCTCCGAAATAATGAGGAATTAGTTATAACCACTTTGACACCGTCTGAGCGTTGCTTGGCCGAGGTAGAGGCCCAGACTAAGGCAGCACGGGGCTCGATCCTGGGGTCCCGGGTCTAATCGGATTTGCCTTATTCCGCTCCACTAGGTCTATTTGTTTCGGATCTATCTCCAATATGTTCCTCATAAGTATTCCATAGTCCATACATAATTATACATGTAGTAGATTTATTGTTTCGTGGATTATCAAAATTAGGTGGGAATTATTAGATTTTTTTATATATAAAGGAAGCTCTTAAGCCATATATTATTCTTTGCAAATATTGCATGGTCCATTGTATTTGGTCTAATCACTTGCTATAAATCAAGATTCAAAACAACCCAAAATATGTACTTTAATTTGTACCATAAGGTTGATTAGTCCATGGAAAGAGTGGGTCGTCTAGACAGTCAACTAATGTGCCCTGTTTTATTGGTCTTACCAATCGCAGTTTACCTTTCAAACACAAACTAGTCTTTGACTTTGGCAAACAACTGAACAAATATTCTTCTTCCGTTCAACCTGATCACCATCAATCCATCATCATCTTAGCCTCTTCTTCTTCTTCTTCTTCTATCTGTTCCTCCATATTTGGAGTGGAAGTTTGGGAGTTTTAGAGGCTGCCATGCTGATCAAAAGTAGCAGCAGAAGGGAAAAGGAAGGGGTGGACCAAAGAAGAAGCTTCTCCTTCAGCTCCCTGGATTTCAACTCTTCTTTCGGGCCGATATCTAACGATGAAGATGAGAGTATTATTGATCAAGGCGGTTATAGCGACGATGATGATGATGACGCTTACATTGAGATAAATCTAGATCATCCGCCGCCGCCTCCGCCGAAATGTCGGAATGAAAACGAGGGTGATGATGATCTCGAGTTTCGGGTGTCGTTTTTGGAGGCTGCTCTGCCGTTCATCGGGATTTCTTCACCTCCCTCTAATTCGTATTATTCACCTCCCGTGGACTGGCCGCCGGCTCCCAACAAACGGAAAGTGCCTCTTTTCTTGCCGGTGAATCATCTGCTCAATACGTTAGAGGGGCCGCAGATCGATGATAGTATGGGTGATGATCATTTCCAGAACTCTGCAATTAGTAATGACGGCTCCAAACAGCTGGTTCTGAGCATGAGCAGGTAATTAAGCTTACAGATTCTGATAATCTCTCTGTTAGGATTTCTATTTTCTTTAGTTTAGACTAATCGTAAACTCTCAAAATCTCTATAATATAGCTAGAAAAGATAAATTCAATCTCCAATCGTCTTAATAGCTTCTCAAGAGTTCCTGTTAACTTTGCGCACAAGAAATCCATCTGTAATCGCCAATCTATTGCATGTTTGTTTATATATGCTCTGACTGAATAGCGCTCGATCCCTAGGGCTAGGTCTAGGACGGCGGCGGATGGCGGAGGAGTGATGAACATGATGGTAAAATTCCGGTACGTTATGAGCTTCCGGTGGATGGTGGCTTCAATGTTGAAGATCCGGCGACAACAGAGTCAGGCGGTAACATCGCCGTCGCCGTCTTCAACCGCAACACATTTTAGCAGGCAGAGAGCGAAATCAGGAGGCGGCCTGGATTCAAACCAAAAGATGAGCAGAAGACAAAAGAAGGCGATCATCGGTACTAATAACGGTCCGGAGAAATCGAGATCATCGGTACTGCTGCTGCGGCTGGGGATAAAGCTGGACGCGATCAGAGGGATTGTGGCGTCTGATGATCATCGCGGTGGTAGCAGAAGCCATCCGAAAAGCTGCCCCGGTTCTATCAAGTCGTCGCCTCTCCATCATCAAGGTCAAGGTGGTGGCGCTACTAGCTTGAGCGGGACACTAGTGTGTAGCAGGGACAACAATGTTCAGGCCGCCATTGCTCACTGTAAGAAATCCTTCGGCCGCTCGGAGGATTTTAGTTTTTGAAAAACATATCAGATTACACCTCAAAGTAAATCACGGGGTGTATTCAACTGTCTACATATATTACCAAACTGTTTGTACACTATGCCAGCATATAATGAAACAAAATTATGGTCCACATGTGCAACTCAACTGGTCATAGAGGTGAAAGTTGGAAAGAATAATCAGGGACCGAGTCTCACCAGCGGTAGTGTGTAGCAACCTCTTAAAGTGAAGAGGGTTCATTGTAGGCAGTAAGCAAATGTCTAGCCTTTGTAGTTCATGTTCAGTTGAGTTACCATGATTTACATCCTTCCAAATGTTCAGTCGGGACAAAATTATTACGGAGTAACTTTTATCCGTCCTTCTTAATTGGTTATGGACAATCATTTAATTCTTGTAATCCTTTGTTGGTAAACAATCAATTTGTAATTAATGCTCATGATTTAGAGAATTTGGGTTCTTAATTTCGACTAAATATCATAATTATGTTCAAGCCATATAAATACCTTAAAAAATGCTTGTAATAAGTTTGAAATCCTTTTTATTCATAGTAATAATATTGATTTCTTATTGATCATATTGACCAATCATCGACTACATAAGTTATAAAATCAACACTCATGATTTACACTTTGCAGCATTCCACTTCTCTAATGTTCTAGTCCAAATTCTCATCATGGAATGTTTGAGACATTCATATTCTCATTAATTGAAATTATTTGTATGCTCCATCTCATCTATGTAAATGTCATTAGTAGTTGTTTATTATCGTGATATCAAACTCACCATTTTTTTTTTTTTGAAATTCGCTTAAGTTTCATCACTCGAATTGATAAAGGAGTTCCACTATTTGACTCCAGGTTAATAACAAATATGAAAATAAAATCGAAAAAAATGGTGTTATGAGTTGTAACTAGAGAGAGTATGAAAGTAACATTTTTAAAGTGTGGTGCCTTGTTGGGTAATGGAGTATTGGAGTATAAATTCCCCGTGCTACTTTGTCTTTCTCTCATTTTATGGGCATGAATGTGGAATGAAATTAATTGAATTTAACTTTTTAAATGGAATCCATTGTATTGAATCAGTCTACATTTGACTATTAAATTTGGACGCTTAAGCTAATCGGGCTAAACAAATATTATTATTTTTTATTATAAATCATGTCATGTGTCTAGCAAGCTTTCTTAGAGCATCCAGAATAGAAAATAATATAGGGTTAATGTCAGACTTTGTTTTGGCAAAAGTTATTTAGGAGCTTATAGTTTATTTTAACTTACTAATAAGCTATAAGCTCTGTTTGGTAATGTTCCCAAAATAAGCTCCTACCTTAAAATAAGAGCTCTTTTGGCAAAGCTTATTTAGGAGCTTATAGTTTATTTTTAAGCTACTAATAAGCTATACAATCGTTATGCTATGGACCCGTGTCCAGCATGCATGCTGGACACGGGTAACAGTGCCGTTAGGCACTGTTTTCTTCTTCTTCTTCTTCTTCTTCTTCTTCTTCTTTTTAAAAAAAAAAAAAAAAATTCAAACCGCTTTGTTATAGGAGTATATGTTTCATAATTTTATTATAATATGTTCATAATTGTAAGTTCATAATGTCAGAGCTCTATGTTCATAATTCCATAACTGTACATCCATACTTCCATAACTGTACATTCATAATTCAATAACTGTAACTTCATAATTTTTGAAGCTCTATGTTCACAATTTTAGAGCTCTATGTTCATAATTTTATCACTATATGTTCATAATGTCAGAGCTCTATGTTCATAATTTCATAACTGTACATTCATAATTGCATAACTGTACATTTATAATTGCATAACTGTACATTCATAATTCCGTAACTGTACATTCATAATTCAATAACTGTAAAATCATAATTTTCAAAGCTCGATGTTCACAATTTTAGAGTTCTATGTTCATAATTTTATCACTATATGTTCATAATTGTAAGTTGAGTAAATACAAAAAATGGTCTCTCAACTATAGCTAAATTCACAAATTGGTCCTCGACTTTCAATTTTAACTAATTAAGTCCTTAACTTTGCAATTTTAACACGATTTGGTCCTTCGAACACATCTGCATTAACGTCGGCGCCCGCGCCGTCATCGGCGATCTCCAAAAGAACCCGCAGCTCTCATCGGAGCACATGGAGGCCTCCAGGATGATACTGCACCGGTTCAGAAACACATTGTCTTCTTCACTCTGGTACGAACTCAACTACATTGAATCCAAAGGGAGGATGAAGAAAGGCGACAGGATTTGGCAGATTGCTTTCGGCGGTGGATTCAAATGTAACAGTACGGTCTGAAAATGCAATCGGAACCTTAAAAATCGACGATGGACCATGAAATTATATATATATCCTCAAAAATCACAATCAACAAACGGTCAAATAGACGGAGGACCAAGCCGTGTTAAAATTGCAAAATTAAGGACTTAATTGGTTAAAATTAAAAGTCAAGGACCGAGTTGTGAATTTAGCTATAGTCGAGGGACCATTTTAGGTATTTATTCTTGTAAGTTCATAATGTCAGAGCTCTGTGTTCATAATTTTATAACTTACATTCATAATTCCATAACTGTACATTCATAATCCCATAACTGTACATTCATAATGGCACAAACGAATAACGCTGTTAACGGCGAGACAAAATCAATTCTTTTTAACTGAAATGACGTGTTTTCCCTTAAACGACGTCGTTTTGGACTCGTGTCCACAATGCATTGTGGACACGAGTCCACTGCATAATTTGCGTAAGCTATAAACTCTGTATGGTAATGTTCCCAAAATAAGCTCCTAACTTAAAATAAGAGTTTATTATGAAACACTACCTTAAGGCTCTGTTTGGCAGAGCTTATTTAGGAGCTTATAGCTTATTTTAAGCTCCTAATAAGTTATAAGCTCTGTTTGGTAATGTTTCCAAAATAAGCTCCTAGCTTAAAATAAGAGTTTATTTTGGAACGCTATCTAAGGTAGCGTTTCAAAATAAGCTCATAGCTTCCTAACTTTTTTTCCATCGTTATCCTTATTATTTTAAAGAAATGACATAATTTACCCTTCTCAATTAAAACCCTTTCTTTTCTCCTTTATTCGCAACTTTCACCACAAATATTATTATTATTATTATTATTATTATTATTATTATTATTATTATTATATTTGCAACAATATTGCTACTTCATTATGATATGTTAGATCATGATTATGCTAATAGTTTTATTTCAAAATGTTAATTTTTTTTAAAGACAAAATGTTAAATTTTAATGTGTAAACAAACTAATTTAAATTTTATGAAGCTGTCCTTTTTAGTCTTTTTACATTTATCAGCTTATCAAAAAGCTATTTTTACCAAACACTTTTAATCATAACAGCTAGCTTAACAACTCTTCAGTTTTCAGCTCCGAGCTTATAGCTTTTCAGCTTTCAGCTCCTAGCTTATAGCTTTTCAGCTAGGTTTGCCAAACAGAACCTCAAAGCTTATTTAGGAGCTTATAGCTTATTTTAAGCTACTAATAAGGTAAGCTCTGTTTGATAATGTTCCCAAAATAAGTTCATAGCTTACAATAAGAGATTATTTTGGAACGCTACCTAGGTAGCGTTCCAAAATAAGCTCCTAGCTTCCTAATTTTTTTTTTTCATTTTTTATCCTTATTATTTTAAATAAATAACATAATTTACCTTTCCAATTAAAACTCTTTTCTTTTCTCTTTTATCCGCAACTTTCACCGCAAATATTATTATTATTATTATTATTATTATTATTATTATTATTATTATTATTAGATTTGCAACAATATTGCTACTTCATTATGATATGCTAGATCATGATTATGCTAATAGTTTTATTTCAAAATGTTAATTTTTTTTTTTAAAGACAAAATGTTAAATTTTAATATGTAAACAAACTAATTTTAATTTTATGAAGATGTCATTTTTAGTCTTTTTACATTTATCATCTTATCAAAAAGCTAATTTTACCAAACACTTTCAATCATAGCAGCTCTTCAGTTTTTAGCTCCGAACTTATAGCTTTTCAGCTTGCAGCTCCTTTTCACCTTTTAGCTCCTAGCTTATAGCTTTTCAGCTAAGTTTGCGAAACAGAGCCGAAATAACTTGGGTGGAGTTATTTATAAATGTGGGGTGGAGTTATTTTTAAAATTATTTCTCCTACAAGATACAAGATAATGTCAGAATTTTTTATTTTTTTCTAAAAAAAGAAAACGAACGCGCACAGGTTGGCAAAAGCCTGCACGCGCTAGTGGGCGTGCCTGACTTCACTGTTTACTTTTTTTTTTTTTTTTTTTTTTTTTTTTTTTTTTTTTTAAATTCAGTTTTTTTTTTTTTTTAACTTTTTTCTCTCCCCTCCCACATTCTCTTTCCTAATCACTCTTACTATACCCCATAATATCCCCAACTGATAATGACATAATATCCTCAACTGATAATGATTCTCTTAGTACATTTGATAAAGATAATGATGCTCTTAACTAGAAAGCGTGCTAACACTGACAAAGGCTGCCGTGTGTACTTTTTTTTTAAAAAAAATTATTTCTTATTTGTGTACTTTAATTATTTATTATATTATTATATTTATAATATAATATGAAAGTGTGATCATTTTAGAAAGTGAAAGAATATTGCAGAGATGTAGAACAAATAGTAGATAATTTGTAAATTTGATAATGTGGAAGTGGGGTCCATTTTAGAAAAAAGAGATTTTTTTAAAGATGAAGATAGCCTTAGGGCATCCCAACAGGGGGTTCTTTGCCAAATTTTGGACCAGTAAAATTTTATTGGGTTAAGTTTTAACAAATCGGAATACAAGATTTTGTGAAAATTTTATTCCTGCAAAATAGAGACTTTAGTAGGCATGGTGGGTCTCCCAACAAAGTGGAGAGTTGCGCCTCACGTTGCGTGAGGAGCAACTCTTGTGCCCGCCTGGGCGCGGTTTTTTTTTTTTTTTCCAGATTTTTGTTTTTGTTTTTCCTTCTCTTTCATTTTCTCTTTCCTAATCACACATGTAAAATCTTCCCAAAATTTTCAACTATTGATGATGCCCTTAGAGATCTCTTAGCTCACGGTGCGCGAGGCATACCGACAATGAGTATAAGATAAACTAGGCCTTTGACCCCACTAATTCCAAATGCACCCAAAAATAAACATTTTTAAAATTTTGTTAGACAAACTTATAACTTATAAGGTGTTTTTAACTTTAACTACTAATTTTTTTAATTAGATGTGACAAATAAGGGGTAATCCTAATTAAATTAGTTAGACAGTTAGTTTGTAATTATGAAGATGTTTTGTTGTATAATATGACAAAGACACATTTTTATATTAATTAAATAAAGAGGAGAACTCAAAAAAGAAAACATAACATTATGTTACTCTAATTAAAAATTATTTTTAAAAACTATATTCCGTATAGGTGTATAACACTATACCATAGTTAAAGGATTTTTTTTTTTTTTTGAATGCATAGTTAAAGGATTATTTTGACATTAACTCTTGAAAAATTATTCTTTCAAAAAAAATAAATAAATAAATAAAACTCCTGGGACACAAATGTACCCCGTATCCATATACGATTATACGGAGTACTATACTATATTCAATAGGACTGCTCCCTTTGGAACGACGACGTTGGCATTTCCTATTTATACTCCGTATTTCATAGATCTCCTACTCCTTGCTTTCACTTCAGCTCTTTTTGGCCCGCCGCAGGTTTCTAGGGTAAACTCTCTTTGCATTCGTAAGGTTTGATCTCAGATCGACTTCGATATTTGGCACGATTCTTATCTATTCAGATTGAATTTTCTGAAGTTGATGTGAATGAATGTCCTTCGATTTATGCATGTTGATTTGTTTATGAATTTCCATCGGAATTTTGCATCTTTCGGAATGAATCGGCTTCCGTCGCGATTTTATTATAATCTGTGGTTTCTGAATCCATTTACGCGTTTCGTTTAATTTTTAGCTTTACGGAAAAAGTTGCTTCGATGTTCTGTATTTCTTAACCTCTTTGTTACATACGCTTCCGATTCGTCACTTGTCTAAATCCTTTTTACTGATCAGCGTTTGAGGATTTTTTTTTTTTTTTTCTGTGTGCGATTTTTGTTTTTATTGTTTAATTAGTTTGTATGGAGTCCTTGTGCTTCAATGTGATATGTATTTCTGTACTTCTTTAGTTGTGGTAAGAAAATTTACACGAAAGTGTATAAAATGTCTAGATAAACTTGAGGTGTTAATTTTTAAGCAGTGATGTTTCTGGATTATTGCTGTTTGAGGTTCTGTGTATTTGTTATTCTATTGTATATAGCTTGCGATAATAATTCCTTTCAACAATGTTACTAATCTATAATCCCCCGTTGAAGACTCTTAAATAACATATACAAATTACTAAATGAGTCTCAAACTTGTTCTCTAACTTGTGCTATGGTTTTGCTTTTCCAGCTCTCGTAATCCATCATGGGTAAGGAGAAGACTCACATCAACATTGTTGTCATTGGCCATGTGGACTCTGGGAAGTCTACCACCACTGGTCACTTGATCTACAAGCTTGGAGGTATAGACAAGCGTGTGATTGAGAGGTTTGAGAAGGAAGCTGCTGAGATGAACAAGAGGTCATTCAAGTATGCCTGGGTGCTTGACAAGCTCAAGGCAGAGCGTGAGCGTGGGATCACCATTGATATTGCTCTGTGGAAGTTTGAGACAACCAAGTACTACTGCACTGTTATTGATGCCCCGGGACATCGTGACTTCATTAAGAACATGATTACTGGAACCTCACAGGCTGACTGTGCTGTCCTGATCATTGATTCCACCACTGGTGGTTTTGAAGCTGGTATTTCCAAGGATGGTCAGACACGTGAGCATGCTTTGCTTGCTTTCACCCTTGGTGTGAAGCAAATGATTTGCTGCTGCAACAAGGTTATTAATTGCTTTTTCTTTTAAAATC
Source organism: Ipomoea nil (assembly GCF_001879475.1). Lineage (NCBI taxonomy): Eukaryota > Viridiplantae > Streptophyta > Magnoliopsida > Solanales > Convolvulaceae > Ipomoea > Ipomoea nil. The sequence goes on along the minus strand of NW_017619254.1, from coordinate 3,475,283 downwards.
CATGTGCATGGTATCCATTGTGGTATTACATGAAATGATATCTAACCTCCTGTGTTTGTTAATGAAATCTGCACAGATGGATGCTACAACCCCCAAATACTCAAAGGCTAGGTATGATGAAATTATTAAGGAAGTGTCATCCTACCTGAAGAAGGTTGGGTACAACCCTGATAAGATCCCATTTGTTCCTATCTCTGGGTTTGAGGGTGATAACATGATTGAGAGGTCAACCAACCTTGACTGGTACAAGGGCCCAACCCTCCTTGAGGCTCTTGATATGATCAATGAGCCTAAGAGGCCCACTGATAAGCCCCTCCGTCTCCCACTTCAGGATGTCTACAAGATTGGTGGTATTGGTACTGTCCCTGTGGGTCGTGTGGAGACTGGTGTCCTCAAGCCTGGTATGGTTGTCACTTTTGGACCTTCTGGTTTGACCACTGAAGTTAAGTCTGTTGAGATGCACCACGAGGCTCTTCAAGAAGCACTCCCAGGTGACAATGTTGGGTTCAACGTTAAGAATGTTGCTGTTAAGGATCTCAAGCGTGGGTATGTTGCCTCCAATTCCAAGGATGATCCAGCCAAGGGGGCTTCTAGCTTCACCTCCCAGGTCATTATCATGAACCACCCAGGCCAGATTGGTAATGGTTATGCCCCTGTGCTTGACTGTCACACCTCCCACATTGCTGTCAAGTTTGCTGAACTCATGACTAAGATTGATAGAAGGTCTGGTAAGGAGCTTGAGAAGGAGCCCAAATTCCTCAAGAACGGAGATGCTGGTTTCGTGAAGATGATTCCGACTAAGCCTATGGTTGTGGAAACCTTCTCTGAGTACCCGCCACTGGGGCGTTTTGCTGTGAGGGACATGCGTCAAACTGTTGCTGTTGGTGTCATCAAGAGTGTGGATAAGAAGGATCCAACTGGTGCCAAGGTTACCAAGGCTGCCCAGAAGAAGAAGTGAACCGTGCTGGCTCATAAACTCTGCTTTAATAACGCTTGTCAAAAAGAATTCTCTTGGTTTAGTAATGTTGTACTAGTCTGGTCTTCGTTTTATTTCATGTGTTGTAGTCTTTTGCCCTGTATGTTTGGTACCCATTATTCACAGAATTGGGTACTAGACAGGCGGTGGCGAGTCTTGTGTCTTTTAGTTTTCTTGCTATGTGGTTTGATGTTTTGAGGTGCCTTGGTATATACAAAGGCGGCTTTGGAGTTATGTTGCCATGCGGCGAGTGTTTGATATTAATTTATGAACTTGTTTATGTTAATAATTTGCTAAATTTTTACATGTAAAAGAAGATACTAGGAGAGAATTTAACTTGTAAGCATATAATTGGAACATTGAAACGAATGGGAGTTTATAATTGGAGAGAGAATGGGAGTTCATAATTATTGTACTTTTTGTGAGTAAAGAATTATCTAACTCGGTCATTGTAAAATTGTGTTTATATTAACTTATTAAAACTTATTAAAACTTATTTTCTGGCTTTTTGTGGAAAAAATCATTATCTTAGACAAGCTGCTCTCATCTCTAAATTTCGGACCGGAAATACTTTCTTTTGCCAAAATTTGACATACCAAAAAATTTATGCATTAGCCTTACTTTTGCACAAATTGACTTTTGACTTTTGCAAGGGTGACACATCTGACGGAAAGAATGATGCCTAGATAAACACAAACAAATCGTAAAGTACTTGTTATTACTAGCTCCTAGTTTCTAAAAGCCCCAAAAATAACTTAGACAAATGGAGTAATACAAATGCAAAACCAACCACCTGTCATGCCACATTTTGGATAACAAAAATATAAAATACATGAACCATTAAAAAAATATGAATTGTCTCTTGAATGCTGGAGATACTAGGTTTTGAGAACTCAATTTAGAGGCTTTCTTTATTGAACTCGGAGGAGCTAGAGATGGGCAACCTAGCAAGGAAAACGTGCATAAAACATCTCAAGATGCTCAAATCACACCGGGGGACTAGAGTACAAATCTGGTCTCTTGCTCATCAACTAGTAGCATCCCTGTTGTAAAATAGATCCAGGGTCTTTGCTGGGATACGGTGTAGAAGCTCCCTAGGGAAGATTCGGAGGAGTGTCCATGCTAAATCAAGTGACTGAAAGATGTTGCGGGTGTCATATGCTCCTTGGGTAACAAACTTCCTCTCAAATTTGTCTAGAAACTCTAGGTATAGCTGTTACATTTAAGATATATGTGTTAGCTATCTGAACACTCAATCACATAAAAAGGAGGGGGTAAACAAACGGGGTTTTGTTAAGTAGCAAACCAGGTCCTCAGAAGAAAGTGCTTCCTCTCCAACCACAGCTTTCATTGCTTGGACATCCTTCCCAATGGCATAATTTGCATATAGCTGGAAATAGAATAAAAAACAAAAGCTATATGCATAAAGAACAAAATCAAAAAGACTTCAGTCTACAATTAAAGAGTAAAACGGGTATTGAGCTGGCTGCTAGTCAGTCTGCTACAATTGATCATTACCTGGTTTGAAACATCTGAGTGATCCCTCCTAGTCATACCCTCTCCAATAGCACTCTGCAACAAGTAACTCCAATATTATACTCCTTCCTCTCCAACTCTTCGTATAGTTTTGTCAATTAGAGCATGCAAACAAAGCCATGGACTTACCTTCATCAAACGAGACAAGGATGGAAGCACATTGATTGGTGGGTATATCTGTAAATTTAAAAATCCATTTCAGATCTACTAGTCCAATTTCCATTAAGAACAATGATGTTGGAAGCTGTTAACGACAGATAAATCAGCTCCAGGGCTCGAATGGAGGGTTATTTGTAAAGAAACACAGAAATAGTATTCCTATTAAAACTAGACATAATTTTTCAAGGAAATCAAGTTCATGAATCACATTGATTTCAACAATTTAATATGGGCATTAACACAGCAGCAGCAGAACACAAGGCACCTCCTGGCAAAACTCAAGAAATGACTGGCAGGAGGTACAGGAACTCAGAATACGTATATGAACACCTTGACATTCAATCTGCTATCTTGTTGACCATGCTACTGATTAGATGCTTTTACTCATATCCTAGGCAGTGTTATATAAGCTTGAGGCACATGACCATTAGGAAGTTTTACTTCCTCATTAGAAGTACTAATATATGATGCATGAATGTCAGTGTTACCTGCCGGTTATGAAGCTGTCTATCAATATATATTTGTCCTTCTGTGATATAACCCGTCAAATCAGGAGTTGGATGGGTAATATCTGTCCAAATAAACAAAGGAATGCTGATTCACAAAAAATGTAGGCAATAAGTTGGTGAAAAATAATGATGCAAAGTAGTAGAATATTACCATCATTAGGCATGGTCAAAATTGGAATTTGTGTGATGGAACCTTTTCTTCCTTCAATACGTCCAGCTCGTTCATAGATTGTTGCCAGATCTGTATACATATAACCAGGATATCCACGCCTTCCAGGAACTTCTTCTCGAGCAGCAGATACCTAGAGCACCGATTAATGCCACAGTTCCAGCAATGTGAAAAAAAATATTCAGGAAATTTGACCATGAAGCCCCACCATTGAACCCACTTCAAGTTTCTACTACATCCTCATGAAGAAACATGAGATGATGATGTATAAAGAATTCAAAGGAAATACCTCACGAAGAGCATCAGCATATGAACTCATATCTGTCAATATCACAAGAACATGCTTCCCACATTCATATGCCAAGTATTCTGCAGTTGTCAGAGCAATCCTAGGAGTAATAATACGTTCAATAGTAGGATCATTAGCCTGCATGAAGAAAGTATGAAGCACACATAAATGGACAGAATGTATAGTTCCACCTTGAAGAACACATAATTAAGTATCGAATACAGATAATCTTGGTTTTACTTGGACATTTGCCATGGGTTTCATTTTTGGCCTCGGCCTTGGCCTTGATTACACTGTTAGGAAAGGGGTTTTCCGACTTACAGAGATAGATGGTCTGGCACCTAGCAGCGGCCATTGCATCGTAATAGCTTTTCCAGTTTTTTATATAATATGATATTGTTCAAAAAATTAACAAATAAAACTATTGGTATGATATTATTTGAAAAATTACCAAGTTCAGGAAAAGGGTCACTCTCTCCATAGATCCATTTTCTTCAAAATCACGTTTGAAAAACTGAGCTGTTTCCATGTTCACTCCCATAGCTGCAAAGACAATGGCAAAATTGTCCTCTTCACCACCCTATTGACATCATGAGCAAGCAGAAAAAATAAGAATCATCCTAAATTCCTAATATGACTCAATGACAAATGTATCATATATATGAGCAAGTAATACAACCACTCATCCACAGATATATTGATACAATATGAATTGCTTACACAGCTAGCTCAAAAAAATTCAACCTCATGTTATTATGGGAAATAGATAATACCCACAATGCATAAGACTTAAACAGGTAAATATTCACAAAAAATTACTTACATCAAGAAGATTTTCAGATTTCTCCAGCCGCTTCACCAAACCAGCCTGGCGACAGATCTGTGCAGCAATTTCATTATGAGGAAGACCAGCAGCAGAGAAGAGGGGAATTTTTTGCCCTCTAGCAATTGAATTCATGACATCAATTGTTGAAATTCCTGTTTGAATCATTTCTTCAGGATAGGTTCTCTCACTGGGATTGATAGAACTTCCTGAAGTCAACCAGTATATACATGAGTGCAAAACAGATAAGAATCTACATAAATAACACAAGGATATTCTGGAAATAAAATTTTACCAGAAATGTCCAAGTAAGCCTCGGGAAGAATAGGAGGACCATTGTCAATTGGTTTCCCAGAACCATTAAAAATGCGACCAAGCATATCCAAGGAGACTGGAGTTTTTAAAACCTGTAACAAAGAAATCATCAAAGGTACTAAAAAGAAATCATCAACAAATGTTCTTTTTTTTTTTTCCAATGAGACGAATAAAGAACATCAAGCTGAGGCATTTCACTTGGAATATTTAAGAGTAGAGCTTCTATATGAATAAATAAATAACATGAGAATGAGAAAGAATAATACCTCCCCAGTAAATTGCACCGTTGTATATTTGTTGTCAATTCCAGAAGTTCCCTCAAAAACCTGGTTATTAGAAAAATAAAACATGAAGCAAATGATCAATTACTTAAGTGAATTTAGCGCTAAACTGGTGTTACCTTAAAATGGTTTGAAGGTTAAAAGAAAGAAACATAATTTAAAAAAGAAAAGGGGGGGGGGGGGGGGGGGGGGGGGGGGGAGGGGCAACTATCCAGCAAAAGAGGTTAAGAAACAATTAACCTGAACAACAGCTTTCTCCCCATCGACTTCCAGAACTTGTCCACGTCGGGTAGTTCCATCACCTAAACGAATATTAACAATCTCCTGGTACTTGGGTCCCTGCCACAAAATATTTATTTGTACAAATCTCAGTCATATCACATTAAGAAAAGGGATTTCGAAGGTACACAAAGGAAACAGATCAGAATGAGAATAATAAAAGGTAATATAATCACCTTGACTTTGTCAAGGATCACCAAAGGCCCTGCAACTCCAGAAACAGTTCTATATTCTGCAAAAATGCATCAATGTAAGTCCATGACAATGTTTTAAATGGAACTTGAGGACTTTCACATCCTAGATAGTTCACGGAATTGATTACAAAGTCAAAACCACAAATAAATATATAAAAAGAAAATGGAACCTTCTGTTCAGAATAAAATAAGAATATTTCCTTTCAATATCCACTGGCAAATTATCTGATATAGTGAAGGATGAGTACTCTAAACAATTATGAGTTACAGCAAACATTCTCCCATTGCTTGAGTTTTTTAGCTAATGCTATAAAAATGCTTATGCACTACAGAAAGCCAGAAGGTTCTAAAACCACTAGAATCACCCCAAAGATGTTACGAAATTACCCGGTCACCTGTGAGTCATAATAAATGGCTCATTTGTAGCTTGCCTGATACCACTACCAGTAATTATAAGAATGCACATGTAAATCGAATAATGATTTGATCTGGAGTAGGTTTGCAATTTTCAAGTAGCATATGAGAATATGCAGATTGGTGCATTCCATATTCATGTAGTATATTAAGAAATTACCCATGCCAATCTCCAGAGTTCCCTCCTCCATGTCAATACCATTTTGAGCCGGCATGTTTTGAACTGGAAAATCAACCAAAACAAATAAAATCACATACCATACGGAATCAACCAAATAAATATATAGAATCACTACACTCAGTGATCTCCAGATCATTCACTTCTCTCCATCATATCACAATCATCTGCATTGACCAACGCACACATACAACTCATCCATGCGCATATAAGCGAATGATTCATTCTCCGTAATAAAACATATAGGACAGACTGACAAACAGTAAAACTCTAATTATGCGAACTCTAGATCAACAGCGATAGCGGTGAAATCGGTGAAAATACAAGTGAGTGCAGTATTTATTAAACAAAATGACTAGAAATCAAATCAGATAAACAAAATCAAATTACGTTTGAATGGAACGCAGAATTGAAAATTGATTGATTCGTTGATGGATCTGGAGATGAAAACGAAAGGTGATTTTACCTCTCTGGTTCGTTATCCTGAAATCCGGCAGAAGAAGACAATAGCAGAGTCGCTGAGACAACGGTGGAGCGTGGAGAAACGAAGCTGAGATCTAATGGGACAGGGAAGGAAGGTGTTCGGCAAGTAAATTTCCTTTGTATCTATAAGACGCAGAACCGGCGAGGCTGAGATTGGGATTTATTTTTTTATTTTTATTTTTCATTTTTCATTTTTTACTTTGGACCTTACGTATCAAAAATCAAAATACCCTACTATTTATTCCACGTTTGTAATGATTCATGTACGGTGTACAATTTTGAGGGGTTAGGGTAACAATTGAAATATAACTTCCTTTATATTTGATTTTTTTTTTTTTTAATACCTATTCTCATTATTGTATGATTCATTTGAATTCAATTTAGATCATACCTGTATAATTTAACTTAGCAAAATTTGACTCATAACACTTTATTATAATGCACTATTTGTAAAAATCTAATATCCGACCTTCCAACTGCATTATTTATTTTAGACTTTGAGTAAAATAAAATAAATAACTATGTATCTCATTCGCAAGATTCAATCATTTAATATTTGTGTTAGGTGAGTTTGAATAACTTGTCCACCCTCACCTCAATTTGTTGTTATACCATGCACTAGGGTTTACCTTTCAAGGTGGACCCTGATCCTAATTTGTGTATTTTTAGTATTAGAATCGCGAACATTTAGAATATAAATTATATTTTTAAGTTTTGATAATTTGTTAATACAATACAAAGTCATCACAAATTGTGAATTTTCAAAAGGTAAATTGTGTTAATATGTAAACTATGCAAGGTGGACCAGAGTCCACATAATAATTTACCCACCTCAATGGCCCTTTCCAGCATGACAAAATTGTAGATAGGTAAATCATGTTAACTCAATGGTTCATTAAATGGGAAGATTGGTTTTTGGTGCTCACAAACAACCACTTACACAAGAGGGTGAAATTCTTCCACTCCCACAAGATAGTAAAATTCGCACAGTGCTCGATTGAACAACTATTTATTGCTAAAATATACTTTTATATACCTTTATTATTTATTTCATGATTAATTACTTGCTATTATATTTAAAAATATATCTAAATTGATAGTCATATATAGAACAGATTATGAATTTTGCACCTATAATCTAGCACAATATGTGACTTGTCTCAATTTTCTTTCATGGATTATTAACTCTATCATTTACAAGTTGTGATAAATTGAAAATGACAGTTCGTTGGTCATAATTGCATAACCAAGTAGCTAAACATGGCATGCATCACTATTAATATGACAATGACAATTTGTGTGGCATGGGCAATATTAGCAACAAAATGCATTTTACATAAAATGGTAGAGTAATTATATATGTAACTTGTAACATATATATTATTATCCATCTTTTTATACCAATTTAATTATATAAAATGTGTTAAATAATACAAGATTTAGATTGATTGTTCATTGATATAGATAGCAACCCATCCTTTGTCCAAAATAGGGATATGATCACAGTTCTCATGTATGAGTATGTTTACACAATAATAGAAAAAATTACGTGGTAAGAGGTATTGAGAAAATATAAAACAAATACTAACTTGTAAATAATCACGAGTGTTCACAAAAGTTGTGGATAATAATATTATTTCTTTTTTATTTTGGCACGTGAAAAACTCGTAGTCACCATATTAGGGTTGCACTGAATAAACCCAGCCACACTAGGAAGATCTCGTGTCATATGCTGGAGTAAGAGGATGTTCATAAGAATCGAATTCGTAACCTCAATGTATGAGAATTGTGCTTTACTCGATCACCATTTTAGGAACATATTATATTGGCTCTGTTTGGTAAAAAATTGGCCTATAGGTCAAGTTTGGCTTCTTTTTTTTTTTTTTTTTTTTTTTTATCACTATTAATTGTTTGATTTAGTTAAAATATCAATATAAGTGTTTGGTTAATTAGCTTTTTGTAACTCCAAAATATTAAAATTAAAAAAACTATTCCAAACAACTTTTTCAATTAGCTTTTTTAGAAAAAAAAAAAAAAAATTATACCAAACAGCTATCAGCTAACAACTAATTTACCAAACACTTTTCTATAACAGCTAATGTTATCAACTAGTTATACCCTCTAATTAACACAATCAGCTAACCGCTACCGGCCATTTACCAAACAAGGCCATTATATTATTGATGTATGGTTTCCTTGTGCTTTAATTTCCTTTGGCTAGATGGCTAGATAATCGGAAAAGTCGTGGATCCTGTTTTTGTCCGTTTTTGTGGTTGATGTGGCCACACAACCACATGGCTACTTGAAAGTGGTGGATCCAAAGCCTTGTCACTTTGTCGCCGAGCGTATCCCTCGGGCCGGAGAGGATGAACACCGCATAAGCTAGCTCTGATCTGGCCTGGGTCTATAAGAACATCCATATTAGTGGGATTTATTTATAATTTTTGAATAATTTTTATAAATGTGATTAAGAAAGAGGAAAAAGATTAAAAAAAAAAAAAAAAAAAAAAAAAAACTTCTTAGCGCAACAGCCACGCAAGGCCTGTCACGTTTGATTTATTTTTGATGTGAGTCCCACATCTTTTGCCATAAACCCCAACCTTCTTTTTCTTGTTAATCTTTCATTCATGTTGGCTTTGTATTTCTCAAAATCGTACATAATCCCTAAATAAACCTCTTATGTAGATGCTCTAAGGAGTTAATTTCAGGAATGGTCCTCTGACTATATTGATTTTCCACAATTAGTCCTCGATTTTTAATTTAGACAATTTAGGTCCCTTGACTTTTGAATTGTTTCCAATGTTGGTCCTTCCGTTAGATGAAAGTTAAATGGAAGTTAAATAAAAGGGGTAAAGTAGTCCGTTCACTTGCTTAGTGTATAATTATTTGTATTTTTCCCTGTATACGCCGTACGCGCAAGACATTGCTTCCATTCCTTCCAATATCAATCTGTACATAGAATTCTTTCGGTGGAGAACCCAACTGAACCCTAGTAAAGTAAAACCTGAACCATATTCATAAGAGCTAAGAAATCAGTAATGATTGTTTAAAACCCTAACAGATCAATCAACTATTCATATTATTCTTAAATAATCCTCCTTTGCATTCCTAGTACAATCAAAACTGGACAAGATCCAATCCAAAATCAACTCGTTAACAGAGATAAAATCACTGAGAAGTGAAAATCCCATTAAGAAATATACAGATAATTTCAACAATTTGCAATTTGGCATTCAACATAACTTTGAAAAGTATAGAAATACAATCAAGTTAAAGATTCGTGAACCAAAACTTTCTACTCAAGACACAAAGATTTTATCTTTTACTCAATTATATGAGAATTTTGAATCTGGTACAATAGAAACTTCGGCAACTTTCTTGAATAGATATAAAGAAGAAATCAGAGAGAATTTATAGGGATTACCCAACGAGAAAGGGATCGTAAGTGCCTTCGACGGGGAAATCAACGACGCCGGAGGACTGCAAGATTCGGCCGTGATAGACTCGATCTCTCTCTCTGAGTTGACTCATCTCCACTCCATGACTCGTCGGAAATGCCCTCTCCAGAGTGAAACTCAACGACCCTTCGCCGCATAAAACCGCCGCCGCCGCAGACATTAACTCGCCGGAAATTACCACGGCCACCAAATATCTTCCCGGCGGCATTCTTATCCACAACTCTGCCTGGCTCTATCTATCTATCAGGTTTTTCGTTTTTTTTTGTACATACTAATTCACCGACAGTTTTTATCTTTCTATTTATATGTATCTATACCTTCATCGAATGTGATTCAAAAAAAAAAAAAAAACATACCTTCATCCAATGGGTCAAACAGCTTTTATCTTCAAACAGATGAAAAGACTATTTTACCCCTTCATTTAACGGCCATTTAACTTTCATCTAACGGAAGGACCAACATTGGAAAAAATTCAGAAGTCAAGGGACCTAAATTGTCCAAATTAAAAGTCAAGGATTAATTGTGGAAAATCAATATAGTCGGAGGACTGTTGCTGGAATTAACTCATGCTCTAAGCCTGATCGTCCGTACTATTTTGGGGTCCGGGGACTAAATCAATGTCGTCTTCTATGTAATATTTCAATGTTATATTGTGCATTAAAGTTGTAATGTTTATTTGAACACCAATAACTAATTCAATAATGCAAATTTGACAAATGTTAAGGTCATTAGAAGTTATGCGATAACGAATGAATGTGAATTTGAATCCCCTAATCAAATGATTGCAGGAAATTCGTTGAGGGATTTGAAATAGTGCTATTTTATCATGTCTTGAGGGAGAGAAATTAATATGCTGATAAGCTGGTCAACATCGGTCAATTTAGTGTTTGAAAGACGCCCATTTTTGAGAATCCTTTAAAATATTTATTGAATTTCTTACGAGCTAATGTCGAGGACGTATTGATTCGGAGAATTACTTAGCGGGGGCTTTTCGCCTCCTCCAATGTACCCAAAAAAAAAAACAAAAAAACAAAAAAAAACAAACAAATTTGATAGTAACACAATTTTAGATTAATTCCGCTAGTAAATACTGCAGAATGTGTCTTTTTTTTTTTTTTTTTTTTTTTCTAGGCGTAATTTACTTTTTCACCCACAAACCCAGAGCTGGAATGAATTGAAGAAACCAGATCTAGCACAAATGTACAGGGAGAGAGAAACCGACAAGAAGTCCATTAATAAGAAAACGCCAACAATTGCTAATCAAATCACAGGTTATACTAACACAAATTAAATTAAAGATACATTCTGGAGAGATGAGAGTACTATATATGCACTTATGCAGCCTTGGCTGTACGACCCAAAGAGATGGAACCCAGATCACGCAAGACAGAAGCGAAATCAGAATCTCCGGGTCCGGGGCTTGTTTGATTTCCCCTCTCTGCGCCACTACTGCTCCCCCAGGTATCTTTTGGTTCAAACGCCGCCGCCGCCGCCGGGGTTTTCATGGCTTTTCTCCGGCGATCATGATCCGCCATCCTGCAAAACCAAAAGCGCAGCTTCTGTTAGAGTTAGCTAGGTAGGTATGTAGGTGGTTGAAGTGACACCAAGCTAAGAAGAAGAGTAGAGATGGATCAAATCCGTGGATAGTAAGTACTCTTGAGGGAGAGGGAGAGGGATCCCTGAGAGGCAGACTGGAAGTCCAAAGTTGGCATGGAGATTTGGTGCTGCTGAAGCCATTTCTTTTTTTGGTTCGGATCGGAGGAAATAATAATGCAGGCCGGCTTAGGGTCTGTGTTTGATGAAAGTTTCACAACGAAACGCTTTGTTTTTTGTATTTTGCACGACGTGAATATCAGTATATAAAAATATCAGCGATAGACTGTGGTAAAAAAAAAAAAAATAGGGAAAAGGGTTAAATAGGCCATCAAATTATTATCTCTAACTTTTTAAAGAAGCAATTACACACATGATCAATGTATTTTGATGTAATGAAGCTCAAATACTGGCAAATGACCTGCTATTATAGGTCATTACAGCTCCGGTCACTTTCCGATATATTTTCATGCAAAAAAGTGACCGGTGAATGGTCGCCGGTCACGGAGAGGCGACCACTCACCGGAGACGCTGGAGAAGGCCACCACAATGGTCGCATTCTCGCTGGAGAAGGGTTGCCTTCTCCGTGACCGGCGACCGTTCATCGGTCGCCTGTCGCCGGTCACTTTTTTGCCTGAAAATATGTCGAAAAGTGGCCAGAGCTGCAATGACCTATGATTGCAAGTCATTTATATGTATTTGGGCTTCATTGCATCAAAATACATTGTTCATGGGTGTAATTGCACCTTTAAAAAGTTGGAGTGGCTAATTGACTTTTGAGCAATAGTTTGAGGGTCTATTTGACCTTTTTCCCAAATATATATATATATATAATTAAATCCGAACCCAATAAATTCTTACAGGGCATTTGGTTGGAAAGAATGAATTAAGGGGGAAAGAAATTGTAATTCGGTAGGAAAAGAATAAGGTGTGAATAAATTAGGAATTATAATTACATTGTTTGGCAATGAGGAATAATGGAAATGAGAGAAGTGATATGAAGACTAAAATACCCTTGTATAATAATATTAATAAAACATTCAAGGACAAATATGTTATTTCCTTCCTTTTTCCATTTTCATTGTATGGATGAATTCATTGAATTGCAATTCATAGGTTCATAGGGACCTATGAATTGCAATTCAATGAATTGATAAGTCATACTAATTCACTCTTACTATCATGCGTGGTTCTGGATAAGAGGAAAGTTTATCTTTTCTGAACAAAGTTAATTATACTCGATCAATATGGTTGGCTCATTGTGAACACTAAACACGAATTCTCCTATCAATATTATGTCGGTTTGAGGTGTGAGACCTAAGGGAAGGACATTTTCTATTTTGTGACTAAGTATATGATATTAAATTGTAACGTAGCGATCAATCTGTTTTTGAGCAGGGGATGAATTATGAGAGAGGGGGAGTGGGGGGGACCTTTCATTCTTGGGGTGTTAGTTTTCGGTTCAACAAAAAAGAGGTATGTGAGGCTAAGATAAGATTCCATTTGTTACTTAAAATTTACCATGTGCATCATATGCTATATATTATCATAATAAGTTAAAATAAAATGGAAATCAATGTTAAAATATGACATTTGTGGGATCCTACAATTTAAGAAGAAAAGTGAAGGTATTAAAGTAATTTGATATTTTTCTTAAAAAAACAAAGTAAAATGATGCTCTAAGTAGTTTTTGGTTCATTAAACTCATTTTCAAAAGTTATTTACTAAACACTTGTTATAAATATGAAAATTCACAATTTGAATAAATTGAAACTCTAAAAAATTTCAATTCCAATGATTAAATGGACCATAAAAACACCAAATTCTTCACCATCTTTTTGAAAAAAAAAAAAAAAAAAAAAAGAAGAAAAATTAAACTATATAATAAAACGTATTACTCGTCATTAATCATGTCAACAAATATTCAGTGATTGCCGTTTAATCTTGTGTATTAGTATATAACTAGTGTGAGCAAATCTTTGTCCTCATGGTTGTCAAGGTCGTCATTTTTCGTGCGAGCACATAGAACACAAACTACACTAATCAAACGATAAACAACGTACCAGGCATTTACTAGCCTTTGTCAAAGTACATTAATTTAATGTCATATCCCATCATGCCATTTTGTCAAATCAATTAATAGACTAAACACTAGTATTGCTATTTTAGATGAAAAATACTACATGTACTCTTATTTTTTACTTTCAATTTTTACTTTCACACACAAAATCTTGATGTAGACATTTGAATTGAGACCCACATGAAAAAAGCAGTCTATCAATGCCCGCCACGCCACATCAAGGAGTATGATTTATGAGTCTATCAGTGAGCACCGGTCTAGCCTCTATGGTTCATGTTCAGTTGAGTCACCATGATTTACATCCTCCCAAATGCTCTGTCGAGCAGGGGTATGGGGGCCCTTAGGGTTGGGGTTCAGCCTTTGGAAGAATAATTTATGAGTCTATGTAGTAGAACTGTTTTTTAGATAGTGTGGTATTTGATTAAGGAAAATACTACATGTACTCCCACTTTGTATTCTCAACTTGTACTCCCAAATACAAAATCTTGATGTTGACATTTATATTGAGACCCACATAATTTTTTTTTTTTAAAAAAAAAAAAAAAAAAAAAAAAAAACCTTATCAGAATCCGTCACATCACGAAATAAAATTTAAGAGTACATATACTAAAACTTGGTTAAAAGAATTGGTTTGACAAAATTATCTTTGTATATCGGAGGCCTAGGAAAGGTACACGAGGAAGGTGGTAATAAGGTTGTGGGAGTAGGTGAGAGAGGGTGGGTTGAGTTGTGGAAGTTGATGGTTTTGTTGTGAGTTCATTCTGGAAAAAGCCCCACAACCACAAAATCAAAGGAATCCAAGGGGCTCATTAATTTATATTTTATTTTCTTAGAAAAAGTGTTAAATTGGCCTCCTAAGTTGAGTGGATAGTGCAATTAGGTTCCCTAAGTGAAAAAAGTTCCATTCAGGTCCCCTAAATCTGTAAGATTGTTCAATTAAGTTCAAATTGACTTGTTTATCAGGTTAAATGCATACAGTATTGATACATGTCTTTATTTTATTTTTTATTGAAAGTATTATTTATTATAAATTAATTAAAATAATAATAATTAAAATTTTATTTTTATTAAAAATATTATCTATATTCCACATGACATCACCTTTATTATATTCCACTATTTTTATTAGTACTACTGACTCTATTACAATGAGGTTCATAACTACTTTCTCAACCTACACAAAGAGTCAATACTGTCACCACTAAATCCAACGGGGTAGCACATCAAGTGGCAAATGAGATCTCCTTGTGGAGAAGAATTCCGGGATAATTCAAGTTCGATTCTCACAAGTGACGATACCTTTGGGCCACCTCTCGTGCCTCCTGGAGCAAACCGGTTAGTCGGGTGAACTTTGACCGTTTAAAAAAAAATACTGTCAGTCTGTCACCACTAAGGATCAAACCCATAAAAAAAAAAAAAAAAAAAAAAAAAAAAAAAAAAAAAAAAAACTGTCACCACTAAAGATTAAACTCATGACCTCCCTTTTAGTAGAGTCACCTTAGATCACAAAACCATTGGCATAATTACCCACTAAAAAAGATTAAATACATGACCTCCTATTTAAGTCACTTTAGACCATAAAACCATTGGCATAATTCCTCATAAATGGTTATAAATGACCATAAAACAATCATAGTAATAATAATTCATCCCCCATTCTTCTACGGTAAATTAAAAAGCAGTATATTGAAAGCAAGGGGCAAATAATGAGGATCTCAACAATGATCACTCTATGAGCTCTCATTTTTTTATTTTTTATTTAGGTTGTATCTTGTAACAAAAATTCTGCCTTAAAAACAAAAAAAATAGAATTAACACAACGGATAGGATCCGCTAATAAGCTCCGACGCTACTAAACCGTCTCATTGTAAAAGTGATGAGGCAAAACAAACATGCAGAAACGAAAGCTAGAACAAATATAATCTTCAAAACTAATAAATAAAGGGAGAATGTTTCAAAAAAACAAATAAATAAATAAAAGGAGAGACTATGAGCGTGCACATACAAATTTACTCAAGTAGAACAAAACTTTAAAAATAAAAAAATAAAAAATATAACCCAAAATGAGTAGTCGAATAGGTGAAGTGAAGCATATATGACTCTTGTACCTGCAAATTACAAGTTCTAATATTCTTGCTCTCCATTATTTGTCCACCACTCATTCAAGTTTAGTTCACAGTTTGAATTGAAAGTTTGACTGTAGGTACCGTTGGTAGAAAACACAAATAATAATCAAAAATAATATTATTATTTTCTGGAAAGAAGGGAAGAAAAGATGAAGAAATTTGGCTAGTGTTTGGTGTTGGGTTTTTGCAAGAGTCAAGTGAGCACTCTTTCCTTAAAACCTTATTTGCCACCTCCCAAAGATGCTAGGAGCGTTGTGGCTTAGGCTTCCCAGGATAAAATTTGCTAGTGATTCAATGTTTGAGCACTCAAACAAGGAATCCGGCGAGCAAGACACGGTTATGAACACAGTATGGCTAAGAAGAGGAGTAGAAGCAGAATTTTGAGGTTGGAAAACAAAAGTTTCGTGCAGTGTTCTTGCTGTTCTCACTGTGTGTAAAACTCTACTGCCTCTACCCTCTCTTATATAGGGTTGAAGGAGCCAATAACCTTTATTATGGCAATTAAAAATGACATTAAAGCTGCCTTCCAACAGCTATAACAGCAGGCCACTACCTGGGAATTGAATTCAGAATTCAAAATTGAAATTAATAAACAATTAATTCCGTAACAGATGAATTCAATCCCCTCAATAGGTGGCTGTTGCACGAGAGTTGTGCTCTCGGTGCACCACAACCTCTCGTGCTCTCTTGTAGCATGAGAGTAGGTGCTCTCGGTTCGGTTCTGGCCGAACCAAGTGGCTATACCAATTGGAAAATGATACCGAAGTTTGGCATAACTTAGCCCGCAAGGCCAACCAATAACATTCGTGCCCCCAGGTGCCGGCGCACACGAGCTCGGGCTTGAATCAAGCCTTTTTCAATCTCTGCTAGTTGGAATTTGATTTGCACCCCCCACCCCCCGCGCGAGAGAGCCTCTATGCTATACAATTCTACAAGCTTCAAAAGAGCTCTTGTATGTAAGGGGGGAAAATCTTCATTCCAAAGCAATGTGGGACAAAAGCCACTTTTTCCCTTCATTTTCCAACTCAAATGGGTCTACTTTGAGAATCAATATCTCATTTACCCATTATTCGTTTTGAGCGTACAATATATCGATCTCTTCGTCTCACTACGAAGAATCCGAATCCACTTTGACCCGACCCAAATCGGAAGTGGACCCCACTGATAATTGTACCACAAAATAGCAACTTAACATGCCATTTTATATCATTTTAAGCTATTTTTTCCAACATTGACTGCATCCTTAACTCAAACTATTGGATTATAAGAGTAATTCCATTGATTTTTTTATATGTTTTTTTTTTTTGTTGTGTTGGAAGAAAATGAACATATAATTAAATAATAAAGGAAGGTTCTTGCAAAAGAATAGCTTTTTTTTGAAAAAAAAAAAAGAAAAAGAAAAGAAAAAGAAAAAAAAGACATACAATTAAATGTACACAATGTGCCTAACAAGTTTGTGCTCTTCATGCGCTTGTTAGGCAATTGAACTGGTTGTCACTTGCATTGCAGCCATGCCAATTCTCTTTTTCTTAGGAAAGAAAGAAAGAAACAATATAATACTCCATATTTCAATTCGTTACAAAAAAATAGATGAGAAGTGATTAGCGTATCATTTTATAATTTTTTAAAAAAGATTAATATACATGTATCCATCAGTATCTTAATGTGATCTCCATTAATTCTTTATATATACTATATAGATAAGAATAGTTGACCTTCTAAACCTAAGAATGTTTGAAGCAAATTTCATAATAATTTTTTTAATGACGAGAGAAGTACGCAGTCATTATTTAAAAGTGTGTGTCGGGTAAATTTCACTTTATGATTTTAGTTGATAAATAATCACAAGAAGGTTAAGTAGTTTAAATTGTCTGAACAACTCAAATAAAAAAGGCTGATAAACTACTCATGTAAGAGTTAAAACTAATTCTTTTTTCTATTTTATTAATTAATTTATAAATAGTTATTGAATATGAACATTTAAGATACATAATATGCCACCAGGACTATGTGGTCTAATGGTACTCGGGTTGGACTTCCATTTGGAAGATTATAAGTTCGAGCCTCAATGGAGGCGTTATTGGTTCTTTGTGTTTCAGTAGGTTGAGAAAGTATATGAACAGATACTACAATGTAATAGAGCCAGTAACTTTCAAAAAAAAAAAAGATACATAATATGCCATGTAATTTGGTAAATAAAAAAGGGACTTCTAATAAAATATTTAGGAATAAGGGTCAAATAGGCCATCGAACTGCACTTGCAATTAGGCCACTAAACTAAACAATTTCATAATTCAATTATTCTAATTTACAGGTTTTGTAGGTTACTAACAGATCACCCAAACAATTTAAAAAATTGTTATTTAAAAATTATAAAAATTTTTAAAAAAAATATATTAACCATCTCCGCCGGAGACGAGTTTCTTGTCTCCGGCCATGGAGACGAAGAGTTTCTTCGTCTCCATTGTCGGAGACGAAGAAACTTTCTTCGTCTCCGGTAGAGACGAGTTTTTTTATTTTTTTCATTTTTTTAAATTTTAATTTATTATTTTTAAATAATAATTTTTAAAAAATATTTTAAATTGTTTGGGTGACCTGTTAGTAACCTACAAAACCTGTAAATTAGATTAATTGAATGAAATTGCTTAGTTTAGTGATCTAATTATTGTTTTTTTTTATTCAGTGGTCTAATTGCATTATTGTGTGCAGTTCAATGACCTATTTGACCTTTATTCCAAATATTTATAATGGATAAAGCTTCAATCATTCATTGTGGCCCCTCCTATCATTTTGCCCAAGTTATTAATGTTTTTCCAAATAGAGTTCAAATGTGCTGTGCTATGCCTTCGTATTAAATGCATCATGTTTGGTATAATATAAAATAGCATCCTCATAAGCTCTTGACTTTTCACGATTTTTGAAATATCATTAAAAAGGAGAAAAGAGTGCAAGAAAAAGAAAAAAAAAACGAACAAACAATTTTTTTTAAAAAATTAAAAACTTTATAAATATATGCTTACTGGGCGCGCTTCTTGCCCTCCACGTGTAAAATTCCTCTATTGTTTCCCTTTTCTCTCACATGACAGGTCCCACAAAAAAATAATAAATAGCACGAGTAAAAACCAACAAACAAACACTATCTACATTTGTTAAAAATCAAAAACCTCTAATTTTTTATTGTTCTAAAAACCATGAAAGAAACTCTATTGAGAATGCTCTATTCTAATGAGACTTTTTATTTATTAGACTATTTTTTATATAATAAAAAATTTACAATTTATTACACGTGTGCAATTTTAATTAATTTACCGAGTAAAATCAAACATTAATTTGCTTTTTTTTTTTTTGAAATGAACATTAATTTGCTTAAAATAAGAATAAAGTACATTTATTTTACACACACACACACACACACACACACACACACACACACACACATATATATATATATATATATATATATATATATATATATTAAAAGTGAATAGTTAATTCATCTAAAACACTTAGAGTAGATTTAATTCACAAAGTATTTTAGGATGAAATAACATTTTTTGAGAATAGGCCTATCATTTTATTTGATAAGCTATTTTATTTTCAAGAATAGTATTAACTATCAATGAATTATTTCTCTTTCAAAATGAATATATATTATGAATTAGAGCATGATATTAAGTTATATTCGAGTTCTCATGAATAGCGTTTTTTTTTTTTTTTTTTTTTTTTTTTTTTTTTTTTTTGTAATACTTAATTTATACTTACTTATTTTTGCTAAGTATTATATAACAACAACAACAACAACAACAACAACAACAACAACAATAATAATAATAATAATAATAATAATAATAATAATAATAATTTATTATGTGAATGTTAATTTTATCTTTTGAATGCTTATTATATTTCTATTATTTTATCTAACAATATATTATAATACAATTTATGAATTCTAACCAGTTTGGTTAGAGGGTAGAAAAACTTACTCCCTGGTTTCTAGGGTTTCCCGACTGTTACTCCCTGGTTTCTAGGGTTTGAGGTTTTCCGGCGACGAAGGGCGAGCGGTAATCGGCAGGCAGCGTGGACGATGGATGTGGGGGACATAATCGCTTCCACAGCAGACATGACGCTGGAGGACGAGGAGGGAGGCGTGCGCTTTGAGGAAGAGATATTCGAGAGTCCGGTGCTACCAGCAAGTCGAACAACATGGACCTTGGTTGGGAAGTTCTTAACCGACCGAATACTGAAGGTCGAGATGATGAAACGGGTGATGGCTTCGGCTTGGCAACCTCTTATGGGAATAGAGATAACAGATGTACTCCCGAACCTGTATCTCTTTACGTTTTTTGATGAATCTGATATGCTTCGGGTGTTGGATGAGGGGCCTTGGGGTTTTGAGAACACGACTTTTGTATGCCAAATTTTAGAAGATGGAGTTGATCCAACGCAGGTGGTCTTGAACACAGTAGATTTTTGGATACAGGTGTATGATATCCCGCTGGGATACCGTACGGTAAAGGTGCTGGAGAGGATCGGGGATTATGTGGGGGTGTTTTTGCGGTATGATGAGCGCAACTTTCAAAGGTCTTGGACATCGTTCTACAGGATACGTGTAACACATGATGTGACGGTGCCGTTGAAACGCCGTATGAAGATGATTGTACGGGATGGAACATGGACATGGATAAATTTCAAGTATGAGCGCCTGCACATGTTCTGTTTCTTTTGTGGGATAATGGGGCACACTGATAAGTTTTGCATAGCTGCACGGCGGTCCTTGCTAACCCCGGATCAATATATGTTCGGTTCGGCAATGAGGGCGGGGGGGCATAACCCGACCAAGTTGGTGGGGGATAAATGGTTCAAGCTAGGGCAGGAGAGGAGGAACGAAATCGGTTTTGGTATAAGCAGCTACGGGAAGCCTATTATGGCTGGGGAGAGGGAGGGGGCGGTCGGGTTAGGGAGAGGGATAACGGAAGTTGGGGTGGCGGGTGAAGCTGAGTGTGGGCAGTCGGGTTTAGAGAGGGGGAAGGAGGTGGCGGGAGAGGATGAGGGGGTGAGGGTGGATCCGAAAAGGCGAAGGGTGGATGGTGAGATTGGGCGTGGGATGGGTGTGGGTGTGAGTATGGATTCGGTGATACCGGGGGACGGAGAGCGACGGGAAAACCGGTTAGATGAGGGAGTGGTGGTGGAGGAGGATACAACGATGGCAGACGTTCAAAAAAACTTGCTGATGGCGGGTGCTGCGGTGCAGACCCGCCCGACCCAATGAGTACATTGAGCTGGAACTGTCGTGGCTTGGGTAATCCACGAACAGTTCGAGAGATTGAGGACATGGTGTCCCGTAAGAAACCCGACTTTGTATTTCTGATGGAAACTAAGGTTAACCGGGATCATGCAGAACGACTTCGGATTAAGCTTGGCTTCGAGGGATTGTTTAATGTTGACAGTGATGGGTTGAGTGGAGGATTGGCGATGTTGTGGAGGGCAAACAATACGGCAAGATTAATTGGTTACTCGAATAATCATATAGATATTGAAGTGGATATTCCGGGTTTTGAAAAATGGAGAATGACTGGGTTCTATGGCTTCCCGAAGCGACCGCAGAGGAGAGAGTCATGGGATCTTATTCGTTCGCTAGCAAATAGATCGGAATTGCCGTGGGTAATCATTGGAGATTTTAATGATCTCTTATTTCAGTATGAGAAGCGAGGAGGGAATCCCCATCCAGACAGTTTGCTACGGGGTTTTGGAGAGACTATTGAGGAGTGTGGATTATCACAGTTACCAATGGCTGGATATCCCTACACTTGGGAGAAGAGCAAAGGCACACCAAATTGGATAGAAGAACGACTGGATAAAGTATTGGCTACACAGGCGTGGAGGGATTTGGTGACGGAGGCGAGTGTACAGAACATCCTGACCCGAAAGTCAGATCACTCTTTTCTTTTCCTTGGGATTCTCAATCCTCGGGGAAGGCGGAGAGGTGGGGGAAGGGAATTCCGTTTTGAGATGGAGTGGCTTCACGATGAAGGATGCAGAGAAGTAGTGGAGACCTCGTGGAGTGAAGGGAGAAGTAGAGGACTGTTGGAATGTACCGCTTTTTGTGGAAATCGATTAACACGCTGGGGTGGAGATCGGTTCCATAAATATGGGGAAAGAATACTAGCCCTACGGAAGGAACAGATGCGCCTCAGGGGTTGTACGGATCCAGCATCACTGGCTGAGTTTCGGAGATTAGATGAGGACTTGAACCGTATTGAGTTGCAGGAGGATACATACTGGAGGCAGAGGGCCAAGCAGCACTGGCTCAAGGATGCGGATGCAAATACTAAATTTTACCACAGGTATGCTTCTCACCGAAAGAAAAAGAATGCTATTTCTAAAATTATGAATAGTAATGGGGATTGGGTGGAAGGTGATGCTATGAGAGATATTATTTCGGATTACTACCGTGGAATCTTTAATTCGAATTCTCCTACTGTTAATGCTGAGTTCTTTGAGAGTGTACAACCACGAGTAACTGCTATGCATAATGAAAGCCTTTTACGCCCCTTTGAGGCAAGTGAGGTTCGAGCGGCTTTATTTTCTATGTATCCGGATAAAGCCTCGGGACCGGATGGGATGAACCCCGGATTCTACCAACAGTTCTGGGATGTGGTGGGTTCTGATGTATCCTCTTTTATTACGAATTGCTTGAATAATTGCTCATTACCAAATGGGCTGAATGACACGAATATTATTCTAATCCCAAAAAAGAAGGATCCCGAAATGGTGTCTGATTATAGGCCTATTGCCCTGAGTAATGTCGTTTACAGGATTATGGCAAAAGTAATTACAGGTAGAATGAAGCCGCTGATGGAGAATATTATTTCTGAGACGCAGAGTGCGTTTATATCTGGGAGGCTTATTACGGACAATATCCTGATAGCCGCGGAAGTTGGCCATTACTTAAACAGAAAGCAGTGTGGATTAGCTGGCTGGGGGGCGTTGAAATTGGATATGGCAAAAGCCTACGACCGTATGGAGTGGTCGTTCCTGCAAGAGATGTTAAAGGCCCTAGGATTTGATGGTAGATGGGTGAAATTACTGATGATGTGTGTGACCACTGTGTCATATAATGTATTGGTGAATGGTGCGAAATCTGATCAAATAATTCCAACACGTGGTTTGAGACAAGGTGATCCGCTGTCCCCTTACTTGTTTATTATTTGTGCTGAAGGCCTTTCAATATTATTACAGCAAGCAGAGATGAATCGAGAAATCCATGGGTGTAGAGTTGCCAGAGGCGCACCCCCCATCTCTCACTTGTTCTTTGCAGATGATAGCCTACTATTTTTCAAAGCAAATGTGCAAGAAGCGGGAGTGGTTAAACGATGTTTGACAGAGTATGAAATGATGTCTGGTCAAGCGGTTAATTTCCACAAGTCGAGTATATGTTTTAGTAAGAATACACGGGGCGAGATACGAGAGGAAATTGCTAGCATATTGGGTGTAGTGCAGGCTCAAAATTTTGGGAAGTATCTGGGGCTTCCATCATTTGTGGGCAGGAATAGAAGAGGTGCATTTTCCTATATTGAGGATAAAATAAGACAGAGAATTGGCTCGTGGAATAAGAAATTGCTATCACAGGCAGGGAAGGAGGTTCTTTTGAAAAGTGTAGCTCAGTCTATGCCTACTTTTTCAATGAGTGTGTTTCTGCTGCCTATAAATTTGTGCACTGCCATAGAGAGGACTATGAATCGGTACTGGTGGAGATCGGGGAATGACCAGGGTATTCATTGGAAGGCCTGGGACAAACTATGTATTCCAAAGAATTTTGGAGGACTGGGGTTTAAAGAATTGAGGGCCTTTAATCTTGCAATGTTGGGTAAATAGGCGTGGCGTTTTCTGACGCAACCACAATCACTTGTTTCAAGAGTATATAAAGCCAGGTATTATCCGACTAATTCTTTCTATGAGGCATGCTTGGGAAATAATCCAAGTTTCTGTTGGAGGAGTATTTTGGCGGCTCAGGAATTAGTTTGTGGGGGAATAAGACGCAGAATTGGGAATGGCAAATCGACTCTCATTTGGGACCACCCGTGGCTACATGATGAGAATCAATCGAAAATTATGACAGCAATGCCGCCACAGTTGGCACAGGCAAAAGTGGTGGGTCTAATGGACCAGCAGACTGGCACCTGGGATCAGAATATTCTCACAGATATTTTTATACCTCAGGATGTGGAGCGAATTTTAAAAATACCTGTGTCCCCTGACTATGATGATATGTGGTATTGGTATGGGGATCCTAATGGCGAGTATTCTGTTAAAAGTGGATACAAGGCGGTGGTAGGCAATTATACTCAACCAGTGGGAGTCTTTAAGGAATGGAAAAAACTGTGGAGTTTAAAAATCCCCCCAAAGTGGAAAACATTCTTATGGAGAGCCCTAACTGATATTTTACCCACCACGGAGAACTTACTTATAAGAAGAGTGGATGTTGATCCAACATGTGCAATGTGTGGTGTTGGACATGAGAATCTTGTGCATTCTTTAATCACATGTGATTACACAACAAACATTTGGACACTATCTAACATTCCAATCCCCAATAGTGTCACAAATATTTTCAGTGATTGGTTTAATGACTTGATGAATATTTTAGATGATAATGAGATTATTTATGCAGTGGCCCTCTTATACTACATATGGCGTGCAAGAAATGGAGCTGTATGGGAAGCACAATTACCCAGGCCTCGGAAATTAGTAGCAATGGCGTTTTCGGCCATGAATGCGTGGAGGATAGTACATCCAGACCGACGAAGCAGCCCGGGCAATACCGTGCCGCCACCGGGCCGAGGCACGACTGCTACCTCATCCCGACCAGTCACGGCAGTGGCTCACCCGAGACATGGAACCGCACCTACGGCGTCTTCGGCCTTAATGATGCCTACAGTTACGATGCATCCTACTATGCAACCCATGAGGGATCAATGCTATTTCGACGCGGCTTACGACTCACGGACCAACAGGGCAGCAGTGGGAGCTATTATTCTGAATTCACAAGGAGGATACGTATCGGCTATGACTGCACCTATGATAGATTGTTTTTCACCCTTAATGGCGGAGGCCTTTGCATGCAAGGAGGTCCTGTCATGGCTACGACATCGACAAGTAAGCTCAGTTGACCTCTATACAGATTGTTTGGTACTACAACAATATTTATCGTCTACAACACATTCAGCTCGAAATTATTTGGGCTATGTCATTGATGGCTGCAGAGCTAGTTTATCGTCTTTTGATTATTGTTTATTACATTATATTCCTAGACTAGAGAATTATTTGGCGCATACATTAGCTACTTCCGCTTTTGGCCAGCTGACTAGTATGTATTCGGACTATGATCCGTTGCACTCTATTTCTACATACTTTCAATAAATGCCGAACAGGCTCTTTTCAAAAAAAAAAAAAAACCAGTTTGGTTGACGTGAATGGTTGAGCACACACTCTCATCTTTTAAGCGAGGTCGGGAGTTCAAAACACGTACCCTTTCGTATAGAGAAACCAATATAGCTAGCAGATGATCCCTTAATTGGACTAGTCCGATGCCAACAATGATTAGTCTAAGTATGGTTTGAGTTTAAAGGAGTCTCATATAGTTAGTTCTACTCATTGTGAATTATATTACTTCCATGAACCAAATAATTGAATGACATTTTTATTTTTTCCATTCTTTATTATATTCCCAAAAAATAGGATTTATATTCATCAGTCTAAGTTGACTAAATGCTGAAAATTAAAGAAAATGCGACAACATTTTTTTTATAATTACAATTTATAACAGTGCATTTAAAAATAATTTATAGTGCATTTTCGAATAACTAACACTGCATTTAAGATCACATACGTGTGCACTATTTATTATATGAGAATGCACTATCAAGAATTTTCAAACACAACATTATAATTATGAAAATATCACTGTATTACATTGTTTCCTTAATTTTTTGCCCTTGATCAGCTAGCCCAGAATTCAGATGAATAAATAAGATTAATCCTCACTTTTTACATTGAACATGTGTTCTCATGTAAAAAAGTGATGGTTGTTCATAGTTGCGTATCAGAATTCATTAATGGTTGATGATTTTTTATTATAAAAAAAAAACATGAGGTTAATTTCATAATTATTACAAACTTTTAAGTTTAATTTGCAATATTATAAAATTGATATGATCTATTTTTCCATTATTTTTCAGCGATTCTCAATTGTTAATATATCCAAATGGATGAATAAGATCAATTCTTACGTTTTACCTATAAACATGTTCTCACATAAACTTTCCTATATATATACTTGCTTTTGACGGTAGACTGAGAATTTGATTCCTGCCACAAACAATATCTAGAGGCTTGGGATTGAGATGAATTCTTTATGCGTATAAATATACAATTTATTGTAAGTTCATAGGATCTAAGGAAAAATCTAGTTTAAAAGGATTTAAACCTTCGCCAACCATATACCTGTCAACCAATTAAATTTTCAACCAAAAGGGGTCCATATGCTTTGATTGATTTTGCTAGCTGGGTCAGTTTGATGACGGCTTTTTCCCTTCCCGCGTAAAACCAAACCAATAAATTGCCATAAAATTAAAAAGGGAAAATAGCACTTTTTCCCTCTATGTTATATACTTATAGCACTTTTTCCCCCTCAATTATTTATGTAAGCACATTAGCCCCCTCAATTATTTTAAAAGTGGTGATTTTCCCCCCTAATATATTAAATTGACATTTCTACCCTTAAAGTAAACATTTTATTTATTTTACTTCTCCAACAAATTATTGCGTATATGTAGCGATTACCACGGTTCGGTTCGAACTGAACCAGACACTATAGCAATCGAATTAAAAGTTTTCAGTTATGATTCAGATCTAGAACCCAATATTTGGATTTCAATTTATTAAATTTAAGAATAAAAAAAACTGGATCATGAACCGACGGTTCCGGATCCCGTTCGCGATTTTGAACCGTCTTTATTTTAAAATTTTATTTTTTATTTTAAAATAGTTTAAATTCAACAATAAATGTATTTTATTTTTTCAGTTCGGAACATGAACCGGCCATTCCAGTTCGCGATTTTAATAAACTCTAAATATCGCATTTTGATTATAAATTGTAATTGAAATATTTTGGTTTGGTTACTATAGTATCTGGTTTGAACTAAATTATAGTAATAATTTATTGGAGAATAAAAATAAATGAAATATTTATTTTAAGGGTAAATATGTCCATTTAACATTTCAGGGGGAAAAAGAGCCACTTAAATAATTAAGGGGGGAAAAGTGCTATAAGTATATAACATAGGGGGAAAAAGTGCCATTTTCCCAATTAAAAATAAATTATTTTAACAGAGGTGATTTCGCCTAAGGTGGCTGACGTGGTAGAGGTAACGTCAGCTTCATCTCTAGAAGTCTAGAACGCTATACGTCTTCAAAACCAAATTCTGACCACATAAACCAACATAATAATTTGGGATTGTTACCGTTTGACTCGGTCAATTTATTCACGGCACTAATTTGGCATTATATTCTCATCTGAAAATATTTGAAATACTAAAACCAAAGAGACTATAAAGAAAAAATAAATATTAAAATGTTAATGTACTTCATTTGTCTCATTTTATCTGTCTCACTAACTATTCACTGATCAAATTAAATATTTATTCTGTGCTTATTTCTATTAACATTTTTTTATAATTTTTAAATTTATTATTTTTTTATTTAGTAGTACTAGTTTCTAAATATATGAACAAATACTACAATGTAATAGAGCCAGTAACTTTCAAAAAAAAAAAAGTTTCTAAATATATAAATTTTACATTTTAATTCTAAATTTAATATTATAAAAAATTAAATTGTAAAACTTCAGTCAAGTCTCGTTAATTGAACCCGACACATAAAATGGGACGGAAGAAATAACTTTGTTAACAATTAAAGAGTTAATACCCAAAATGGTCCCTCGACTATGGCATAATTACCAATTTGGTCCTCAACTACCATTATTACCCAATTAAGTCCTCAACTATGTAACTTTTACTCAATTAAGTCCTCAACTATACAATTCTTACCCAATTTAGTCCTCAACTATACAATTCTTACCCAATTTAGTCCTCTGTATTAATTTGACTGTTTGTTGACTGTCAAAAGTCGGGATAAAATTATAATTTTACAAGATTTCTCCTTCCTCTCTATTTAGCAGCGCCAAACCATGCAGCAATACACTCCGATCAGATTTCGATCGTCAAAAAATCGTTGGAAATCAAATTCATGGGCTATCCGATGCATACCACTACTTCGATACTGACAGATTTAGAACCCAACCGGAGCTTATTGCTACATTGTTTGGCGCTGCTAAATGAGGAGGAAGGAGAAAACTTGTAAAATTACAACTTTATTTCCACTTTTGACAGTCAACAAACAGTCAAATTGACAAAGGACTAAATTGGGTAAAAATTGTATAGTTGAGGACTTAATTGGGTAAGAATGATAGTCGATGACCAAATTGGTAATTACGACATAGTCAAGGGACTATTTTGGGTATTAACTCACAATTAAACTAGGGAAGTACATTACAATGACGAAAAAAATAAGGGATTAAAATTATTAATAGAGGATAATTGAGGGATAAAAACACAAATTTGCCTATAAATTTAGCTCCAAGTCCTCTATTGGACCTTTATATATGAACAAGTCAGCCGCACAATAGCATAACATACAGATTCATTTGAGGGTCGCAGATGAGAGTATGAATACCACAAGAAAGGCGATGATGAGAGATGAAGAAGGCCGCCGGAAACACACCCGGAAGTTTCACTACGCAGGAGAGATGATGCCACTGCCAGTACTAACCATGGCGGCGCGTGGCTGACCTTAAGAGAGGTTTAGGCCAGGCTGCAGGTCGGTTGTATTAGTGTTGGTGGCATCATCTTCCCTGCTTAATAAAACTTCTGTGGTGCATATATGCATCCAATCTCTGCCGTCCATTACCAGGTGACAATTAACCAATGTTGTTTACAAACAGTTTATATGAATCCTAGTTATTATATATATAGATTGTTGGAAGAAAGAACAAAAAATAAAAATTCAAAGTGCAGTGCTATATAAAGAGCCATCACGGCTCATGCCTGATGTTAAGCTCAAGTTGAGATAAGATTCCTTGCATGAGCAGTTCTCTTAGTTCTTAAGTGATATAATAGACGATCACTCATAGTGTGAAAGTTATATCAAAAGTACTCCATCACATAGAGTACATAGTTAGCTAGTTAAAATTATACTTAACTTGGTTAGTTAGTAAATGTCCGGGACCAAACTCTGTAAGGGGTAAAATCATGAAAAATAAGTAGCCATTCATATCACTTAGATCACAGCGTTACTGAAGCACATCCAGCAATAGATGCTCCCTAGGGGACGTGAGGAGCTTTAGAACTTTAAATTTAGAGTTACAGCAAATGTAATGGGCACAATGTGAGGTTCTACATGTGAGAGAATTTTGTTTTTTTGGATAAGTTAGGTAGTTGATATAAGAATGATCAAACTTGAGATGTGGGTCATCCATGTCATTAAAGAAAACAATTGTTTCTTTTTCTTTAGGTTTTCAGTTTAACGTTAATTATATATGTTTATATCGAACTAATCGAAGAATGTCTTAATTTCTTGTCGGCAAGCTATAAGTCTAGCTAGGACGACAAAGATTATTCTGGCATATATGAGTGGGGGGCAGTGCGGATGGACGCGCACGCGCCGCCGCAAGCCTCAGCTCCAACTAGCTGTTCTAGATCAGAAATTATATATTTATATATGTTGATTTGAAGGGGAATTGAAGAAGCCTAACGTCGTTAGACAAGTCACATATGGTTCTTGCATCAATAACGGCGGCTATGGAAAGTTGAAGAAGTATGAGCCATATATAAACCCTTAATTTGGCCATTCATGGTGATAACGACGTTTACCAGTCCGTTACGTTCTATTGGACTGCGAATCTGCGATTCCCATTCCCCAACGTTGTTTATTGTAAATTTTATATATATATCCATTCCGCTTACAACGTAAATATTGTGGTGGAAAATAATACTCCTTCCATACCATTTTATGTGTTTCATTCAATTAACAAGACCTAAAGTTATTTTTTATTTAATTTTTCATAATATTAAATTTAGTATTTATATACAAAATTTATATATTTAGAAAAAGTACTATAAAACACAAAAAATTAAACTTAAAAAAACAAGTAAAAAATACTATAGAAAATAAACAAAGAAAAGTTTGAC
This sequence comes from Ipomoea nil, assembly GCF_001879475.1. NCBI lineage: Eukaryota > Viridiplantae > Streptophyta > Magnoliopsida > Solanales > Convolvulaceae > Ipomoea > Ipomoea nil. The sequence continues at coordinate 3,445,112 of NW_017619254.1, read as the reverse complement.
CAAGACAAGTAAAATGGAATATTAAACCTTGAATTGTGTTGTGATAATTATATATAATAACAGCTAGCCCAACCTCGTTCAATTCATCACCCTTAGCTTGCTTGATGCCCTCGATGTGGCCGCAAAGCCCATCTCGACGCTGGTGGCGGGACGCCGTCGGAAAAGGCAATTTATATCGTGCATCAGGGCGCATATTGCATTGTATGTCATTGTACAAAACGATGCTGTTTTAGACTCTCTTTTTTTTCTTTTTTTTTTTTTTTGAAAATTTTACTTTTTTGTTTTTGCTGTTAACTTGTAAAAATAAAAAATAAAAAAAATCATGTTTTGAAAATGTATATAATTGTATACTAAAATATATATAATTGTATACTAGAATGTACATAATATTGTATACTCGAATGTACATAATTGTATAACATAATGTACATAATTATATAACATAATATACATACACCTTGTCATGTTGACTCCTCACACAACTTAATAAAACAGTGTCGTTTTGAGAGACTTTAGGTGCACCGTAGTGCATGGTATAACGATTGGTCGTCGGAAAAAGTCATGCAGAAGCACTTTTCTTTCGGCTTCGTCACTTTCCAAATACTGGTTTTGACAAAGAATTGTTAGTTTCAATTGAAATTGTTTAATCCAATTTATTGTCAAGCCATTTATTATTGATAAAATATAAAATAAGTTTATTGGTTTTCCCGGACAGAGTGAGTGAGATTAAGTCATTATTCTTGAAGTTATGTGTATAAGTTCATGTTGAATAAAGATTAACTGGCTAGGATAACTTAACTTTAACTGAGTTGGATGGTCATAAACTTATATGTGGACTTGAATCATGCAAGTTGCTATTAATACGGGTGGATTATTATTTTATTGATCGAATTACGTGTGTAGTGAAGGTTAAGAGCAAGCAACGCATGTATTCTCTCTTAAAAAGGATTTGATGGATACCCAAAAAATTCGATCAAATCACCTAACAATAAATTGAGACGTGACCAATTATATTGGTCGATTTTCGACCCCCTAAGTTAAATTACCCAACATTCCTCCCTAACCCCAAATAAATACCTCTTTATTACTCTTTTAACTACCCATAACAACCCATTAATCCCACTATTATCACTTAAAACCCACTAACCAACCACCAATTTATGACCTCTTAAAATACTCATTAAAATCCTAATAAAACACCCTATTTACTAGCTACCATTGAATACTCCTTACCCAGTATCTAGCTTTCTCTCTCTATAAGAAGAGATGAGGAACGAGAGGAGGGGGAGGGGGGTCCATTTTTTCATGTTCAAAAAATCTCTACACAAATACATGTACAAAATTTCCTATAATATAGTGAATTTCTAGTTTGGCACCGCCCAAAAAAGTTTGTGATTTTTCCCTTTGATTTTTACGTAAAAATATTGTGTCTATCTCTCTTTTTCCTTTCATTATTTGTATTTTTATTGAATTGACCAGTTGTGTTGAACTCCCGATCATATGTGAATTGAAGATCATCTCCAATGTGTAGTGGAACTTGTTAGGTGTTATTTAAATTTTTGTCTAAGAAAATCAAAATGAGAATACCATTATCTTTTATATATTAGTGTTGTTTTGGTTTTCCTCCTAAATAATTCCATCCATTAGGACAATGAATAAATACACCACTTGGGAAGAATGAATAAATACACCACTGCGCATTGGTGACTAATTACAGAGTATGTATCATTACAACTTATAGTAATTAGGACAAAAATTACACCTACCTCATAATTCAAAGGCCAAAACTATAATTTTTTTCTCAAGCTTAAAAAGTTGGGAAAAGAGATACCTTCAAGATGATAATCACTATTTGTTGTTCATATATAGTTGTAATTGTCATGCCGTAAGTCTTTGAGATTGTATTTAACAAAAAAAAAAAAAATACTAAAGAATAAAAGGTAAAAAGGGTACATGTAGCACTATTCGTTTAGACAAGATACCTTAAAGTGAAGTTGATAATAATTTATAATAATAAATAATGTATATTTTTTGAAAGCATAAATAATGTATATTTAAAAGGGATTAATTGCTTATTGTTCATGAGTTTGAACACTCATATATATATATATATATATATATATATATATATATATATATATATATATATATATATTATTTGGCAATTTAAGTTTTCTGTGAGACTTATAATACATTTTATAAACTTATAAAAGGTATTACATGCCTCATGTAAGATTGATCTTAATCCGTATTTATTATTATTTTTTTGAGAAAAGAGTTAAATAAGCCATTGAACTTTACATAAAAAGTTAATTAGATTCCTAAAATTTTTTAGAGTAGCAATTAAACCCATCAAAGTTGTATTTTGGTACAATGAAGCCCAAAAATAGTTCATCACTAGAGTTCCAGCAACATCTAACGATACTCTGGTGCCATTTCCGACGAAAAAACGATCAGCGACCGGCAAATTGGTGTCAGTTGCCGTTGAAGCTGAAAAGGAAGGCAACATTGGTCGGGGTGAGAAGGCGACCTAGTGGTCGCATTCTCCAAAGAATGCGACCTGGAGGATCACCTTCATTTTCGGCTTCAATGGTTATCGACACCGGTTCACCTGTCGTTTTTCGTCAAAAATGACATCAGAGTATTGTCGGAGGTTGCCAGAACCCTATCGCATGTCACTAATCGTTTTTTGGGCTTCATTATACAAAAATACAATGTTAATAGGTTTAATTACTATTTTAAAAAGTTTAGGGAACTAATTGACTTTTTAGGTAAAGTTTGATAATCCATTTGACGATTTTCCCTTATTTGTTTTTAAAAATTATTGTTGACAAATGTATAACTTCAGCTAACATGACATTTATCGAGGATCCCACCAAAGACCCTACATAAAATTGAATTTTGCTTATTCCTTTGTGGAAAATAATACATGGACTGCATCCCTTACTCCTTCTCACAAAGTTTTAATGTAAACAAATTTTCTTGAGACTCACATGTTAAAAGTATCATGTCCTTGTTTGCCATATAATAATAATAATAGAGTAAAAGTGCAAAAAGTAAAATTTAGAGGTGCATGTAATACTTTTCTTATTTTGTATTTTGGGTGGGTCCAATTCAACACGGAGTCGTCCGTTAAAACGATGTGCGGTAATGCTCTGAATCAACTTTCTCCCAATTTAAATTATCATAGCCAACCGAAAAAGGCGGAGAGTAGTTCGTTAAGGCGAGGCGTCCCTCTCTTTTTTCCTTCTCGCTGTAAAACCAAAAAGCAATTCAATCCAATCCGATCGAATTGGTGGTTGTGGTTAACGGCGGAGCTTGTGGATTCCGGTGATTGTGCTGCCTCTGTGCGCGACAGCCGGAGTGCAGTGTGTTCTGAGAATCGAGTTTTAATTTATCGATTTGTAGAGCAAAGCGGACGGTGAGGAATGGCGTACAGGAGGAAGCAGGGGCTCACAAAGTCATCCACATTCAAGGAAGAGATTAGCCGGGATTCTTCGGAAGATTTAGACGACACTTCTCAGACGTCGCCTTCGCTGGCAGCCAAGGCGATCAGAGCCTCTGCCGCTCACCGTGACTCCTCCCTCTCCTCCGCTTATTCTCAGTCCGCCTTCCGCGACGAATCAAAGGTGTTCTTCTAGATCTCTTCTTATTTCGTTCCTTTCCTTTCAAGCTACGGCATTGTTCTTCATCGATACACCCTGTTTCTAATTTTTCATTTCAATTTGTTGCCAAAACGCAGATAATGAAAATTCCTTTCTGTATTTATCATCTTCTCAAAACACATTTATTATTTCTTCACTGCTTTAAGAACCAGCATGCATGGCATTTAATTTAGAAAAAATATTTTCAGTTTAATTTTATGGAACGAGCCAGGTTAATGAGGTTTTGTAAGTAAATGCTATTGAAGATTACTAGAATTATTGATTATATCACTTATTTCTTTCTGCTTTGGACCAGAGATGGCCTAAAACTACTCTGAATTTATCTATAATCTATAAGTAGATTAATAACTGAGAACAAATGAATCCAACATATTAACCTATTGTGCTGTGTATATAATTGTTTTAACTTCAGCCTCAGGGTTCTCCCACCTATGACTATACCTCGATGAAGGGTTCAGATGAAGTCGGCGGTTTCTGGGGTGTTCTAGTTAGGAAAGCTAAAGCTATTCTTGAGGATGAAACCATGTCCCGGGAGTTTGAAGCCACACCAAAGGCCAACCAGGTGATTAACTCATTATCACATCATCTTTTTAGCTTATTATTTGCTTCTTACTATGAACTATGAATAAACCACAGGAAGCTCAATCACCGAAGACAGACATGTATTCAAATAGAATGTCTCAAAACTTCTGTATTTTGAAATTGTTACAAGCACATTTTCTGTTTATGATAGCTAGGCTGTTTCTAATTTTGTTTCATTTTCTTTTCAAACTTCACGATGCTATCAGTCTTTTCAACAGTATGATAGTTCCAAAAAAATGGAGAACCCTACTCTTAGGAATGGCTTGGATGCATTCACATCTTCCTTGAACAACTTTGGAAATGCATTGTAGGTATATCCTGGGACGGAGCTAGAAAATTTTGTGAGTGGGAGCGAAGTTTAAATAACGTTAGAAATGTCAATTACAAAATATCAAACAGTCATAATAAGGTTAAAATACAAAATACATTATAAATTACAATAGAATGTTTTTGATATATTAGTAATATTACTTGATAGTTAGAGTCGGAGCCAAAAATATACTTGAGTGGGGTGACAATGTGAAAATATTTATGACAATATATGAAACATAATCAATGAGATAAAATAATTTGAATAATACTATATTCATAAATACGTTTTAATTTAATTTTTTTAGTTAGATCAACTTTAAGTTTTTCTAAATTAATTCGAATACAATGAAGTATATTATAAACTTGTATATTACATTAATTGAATGATTCATAAAAAGTAGATTAAAAGAATATTTAATTTGTTAATTAAATGATTTATAAAAGTAGACTAAAAAATATTTATCTTGGGAAGGAATGAAAGAGATAAAATAAACAAGTGAAAGACACTTTCTTAAGTAGCAAAAAAATAGAGTTCAACCAACTAAGCTACCCAAACTATTAGTAATTTAAACATAAATATTTTTTTTATATAGCATCTAATGCTATATATGTATATATATACATACATATATATAAAGGGGTGGGATGGAGGGAGTGGGAGCAGCTACCCCCACACTAGCTCCGTCTCCGTATATCTATCAGTTACCTTCTTAATGTGAAGGGTACATATAATATTCTATAATAATGCATTTCTGCTATTTCTCATTTGAATTTTTCTTCATAGTGATTGGCATGATATATAAGGTGTACATAATAGATGGAATTAAGTTGCAGGATTACCATTTCAATATACATTTATTTCTTTATTTCCAGGAAGGACGTAGTATTGTTGAGAACAAAACTGCAGACATCATTCAAGAAACACGCAAACCACAGATAAGGAGAAATGGAACTTTCCCCAGTGAGCAAAATCAGGGCTCTTGTGTAATGAAGCAAACAAGTAATGAAGATCAACTCACGGAATCTCGCAAAGTAAGTTGTGAACCTGTGTAATGGAATATCTGGTTATGTTGCAAGAAGAAGCTTAATATTCATTAGAAGGCTCTCTGAAATGTTTAATCTACTTGAAATCTTTTAAACCAAACTTATTTCTGCAAGAGTAAAGTGCCTTGTATTACTCAAAGTCACCACTCTATATTCCCAGCCAAAAATGGTGATGGTCTGATGGATGATAGCTAAAAGGAGCAACTGTTGATAATGACAATAATGAAAAATGTTTAGCCAAGATGGCACTGAACGTAATCATGAAACATGCTTGCAAGATGTTAAACACCATATAACTATATTCTCAATTAAACATACTAGGTAAAACTTTGAGCTCAAAGCTTCTGTAGTATTTAAAAGTGACCTTATTTGACTATATACTGTAGTATTTATAGAATGACAATGTACTTAAGATTAGAGGGGTTATAGCATCTTGAAGCTTACAGTGATAACTTGCAGGATAAATGTCATTCATGTACAAATCTTATCTGATGCAGCCATGAGAGCATTCAAAAATTCATTTTTAATTTTTTGATGGCTTCTCCTTGCCAGTTTTGTGCATTTTGGCATCTGTTTATTTATTTTCCTTACAGATGGCAGTGGCAACAGCTGCCAAAGCTAAGCTTCTTCTGCGAGAGCTGAAAACTCTTAAATCAGATCTGGCCTTTGCAAAAGAACGGTGTTCTCAGCTGGAAGAAGAAAATAGAAAGCTTCGAGAGACTGACCAAAAGGGAGACGATCATGATGATGATGACATGGTAATTCGTAATTCCGTTGATCTATGTTTGAAATCTCGGCCCGGTTTTAATTTGGTGATATTGAGCATGACATTTGGAGATGTTATATGGCCTTTTAGGGACTAAGGTAGTGTTACTGCATTTGGCAATGTAACAGAATGAAGCAGTAACTAAAACTAGAAAACAAATAAACCTAAGACACCAAAATTAAAGCATGTGTTTCACCTCAATTAAAAGTCTAAGCAATCATGACCTCTTGCGGGATGACTTGATACTAAATTGAAGCATCAAAACCTAAGCTGATAGTTGAATGACACACTTATGTTTATATATTACGTAGAATATGTTACTTTTCCACAAACAATATTGATGATTCTCCTATAACTTTGCACTTGTAGATACGCCTCCAGCTTGAGACATTACTAGCTGAGAAATCTCGGCTGGCAAATGAGAATGCTGTGTATGCTCGTGAGAATCGTTTCTTGAGAGAGATTCTTGAATATCACCAACTCGCCATGGAATTTATTGATTGTGACGATGACGGTGACATTGAAGAGGTCACAGAAGTTTACCCGCCTCTTCCTGCAGTCTCAAAAATGCTCTCTGGTTCTCCACCCTCACCTTCATCCCCGACTTCCCCATCCCGAAGCTCCTTTATGACAAAGGGTCAACCGCAAGTAACAATGGATGTTCCACCAACTGAAGTTCCGCCTAGTCATACAGTTCCTGAAGTGGAAGATTCAACAAAAACTTGTTAGTGTCTGTGTGTTTTCCCTCTTTTTTTTCATTCTTTCTTTCGTTGGAGATCAGAGTATTCGTGTGTAGTATTATTGCCTTCTCCCTTTCTGGTCTTTGGTAGGAGGAAGTAGGATAGCAAACCAAAGGGGTTTGTGAGAGATCTTTTCTCTTTTTTATTTTTATAAATTGTAATTAATTGATTATTCATTCTTGTATGTAATCATTCGTATGTACTAGATTTTCTTTTGGGCCTGGTCTTATTATTTACGAAGTAATAAAGAACAGAAAGCTTGTTGTGTTTGGTATTGATAGTGATTCAACATTTCAACTAATGACTACGACATGTAGTTTGAAGTGTTCTTCCCAATTACGTGTTTTGAAACTGAATCAAACTATATCTCATCATTCTTACTAAAGGTTTTTTTTTTTTTTCCTTCTTTTCCTAAAGAAGTTGTAGCTTTAAAGAAGTTGAAAAACTTATTGTGATAAACTTGTAAGTTTGAGAACTAAAACTGATAATGCTTCAAACTCAAAAAAAATTTTGGTGAAATTTACTCTAGATAATATTATGTAAGTGATTTATATATATTCTAATTTAAAAAAAATTGAACTTAATTTTAATTAATCTATAACGCTGAGAAATATAATGGTTTATTGGACAAATTGAACTATTGAGAGTTGTGACATCGCAAAAGATTTCTTGTCATCACATGACTAAGTGAATCTGTCTTAGACAGCCTTTAGACCTTAACAATGCAGGCTAAAACAAGGGAGTACAGTTAAGATGATAAGAAGCAAACAACCATGATATCATTTCTATACCTTCCCAAGACAGGCTAAAACAAAAGTGTAAGATGATCAGAAGCAAACAACTATGCTTTGATTTCTTTATTGTGATTGAAAAGTTATTTGAACTTTTCTAAATTTCGTGTCAATATTTCTCTATTTTGAAAAAAAAAAGTAATTTGTTTAATTCTTATTAATACTTTATGACATATACACATATACTTTTGTTGAGACAATCATAATTAAATTGGTTAGACTATTAGTTTGGTAATTACAATCTTTTAATTCCAATTCAGTCTATTAAGTTTCATGGTTTGAATCGCTCAGTTATGAACAACTTAAACTGATTTACCTTTTTGTATTTTGTCATTGGCTAAGGTCATAAGACAATTCTCAATACTTTTGTTTTCTTCTGCTTATATATATACCCGTTGTTTTTAGCCATTACTTTCACTAAAAATGTACTGTCATTATGATCTTTTAACACTTTAAACTTAATTAGGATCTAATTAATATTGTATTATTAATTATTATTAAAAAAAATATTGTTTTTATTGTTATTTTATTTTATTTTAAAGAAAGTTTCTTTATCCGCTAAAAATGAGCTGTCGCCATAGTCCGTCCAGTTTCCTAGATAAGCCACATGCCCATAAACTTCCCATTTTCTTAAAATAGTTAAAAAGAAAGGGAGAGTTTCTGAGAAATAAAAGCATAAGTTGCATAGTTAATGCGAAGGCAGTGTTTGACCACAGTCATACTTTGACTCTTGATTTTTTATTAAGTTTATTTATTTATGCTCAACTTTGTTACTACGCCGACACGTGTCGGCTCCATTATTATGGTCTTATAACTGTTGCACAGATTTTTTATTATTTATTTTTAAAGTTGTGTGAGCTTATAAAATTGACACCTTCTTCTTTCATTTGTTTGGTACCACAGTGCCACAGTCCACAGACAATAACACAATACCGCATTTTTTTATTCCACTTTTACACAATTAAAAAGAAAATGAAAATAAAACTTGAGCCAGCATATTAATGTTTTTTTTTTTATTTGAGCCGACCACCTATGAGTTAACCTATACGGCTATACTGGTTTATCTCATTGTGATTCTTTATCAGCTAAAGTCACTAGACGCAATTACACAGTGCACATTCTCGAATGATTGTTGCGGGTTTCCTCGTCACCCAAAATAATAAGAAAATAAAAATAAAGCATGAGTCCGCTTATTGACCTTCTTAGTTTAAGTTGGTCCGTTATTAACAACGATTTAGATTGATTTATTTTATTGTGATTTTTTTTTTTAGAGTCACAAAATAAAATTTACCTAATTTATATCCTCATATAGTGGCCGAGAGTCTTTCTGGACTAAAAGAAATTTGATATTTTTCATGTGAAGTGTTGAACACTCGACTATGTATTAAGATATTAACAATCTCATCTGTCATAAGTAGACACAAATGTCAATATGCAAGGACCACCCGTGAAGTTGTCAAAGGCGATGCATGTCTTCATATTAGCTCACTTGCCATTTTATTTTACTTTTTTTTTTTCCAATATTCTTTGGCTTGACTCCTCTCTCACTCGTTTTTCTCGAGATTAATGAAGTTAATTGTGTCACCTAAGGTGATAACTCCAGGTTAGATAATCACCGAAAGATGTGAAATTTCTTGATATTTCCCGATTTTAATAAGGTTTCATATTTCATTGCAAAACAGAAATATATAGTATAGTTCTAACCAAATTGATTAAATAATTGACATAAGAATCACAAAAATTTCTATTTCTCCGTGGTAACTGTTTATTGATCTTTTGGTAATAAATATATATACAAACTTTTATCTACACATCAAATGAAAACATGTAAGTATATATAAATACAGATTTGGGTGTATCATATGTAAATAACGTGACAGGTATGAGGAGGGGATATGCCCTCTGAAGCCTCCACTCCATTATCATTCTTGTTCGGGGTTGAGGGAGTTGATGCTGTATGATTTAAAATGTCAATTTAAAATAAAAGGATAAAATTAAAACGTTTAGAAATTGGTCTATATTTTAAAATTCTCATATAGAAATTCTTTGTTTTACTTTTGTCAAAAAATCGCTTACAACTCGTTCAATTTGATCACGAAATCAAATCAGACCCAAGCTATGGTCAGGATTAATGATGAATAATACTCCATATTATTCATAGAGTATCATAATTTTTTGGTGTGTGCGTGGGGGTGGGGGTTACATGCATGATAAACAAATTGAGAAACTACCTTCTTTATTTTTTAATAATATTAAAAACACATGAATTTTTGTATAGCTGTATTAACATTTTATAAATGTTTTTTGGAACTTTATTTAATTAATTTACGGTAAAATTAATTAGTTAACGAGTATAAATATTATAAGTTATGAAACTTGTGCTTTTATATATATATATATATATATATATATATATATATATATATGATAAAAATTTGTTATAACTATTATTGAGAGTTGAGATTATGATATTGTAATGTGAAATTATAATGTTTGAATAAGTCTAACGATCTAATTAATAATAATCAATTTATTACCGAATGAAATCTAATATTAACTAATAGGTTAACTATTTTACCAAACATGGCTATAGTAACTTAGCACAAGGGTTAAGCCATTCCAAGCACAACGCAAAAAGGATTAAAAACTCAACATGAGATAGTAGAATAAGACAAATTATATTGTGAATTATGATCCACGTTGTAAAGTAGACGACTGATATATTTTAAATTTTAGTATACTAATGTCCATTTTTAAAAACGAATATACAATATACTAAAAATGAGTCATACAATATGGACCATAATCCATAGAGAAAAGGGTCAAATAGACCCCTAAACTTTACCCTAAAGGTCAATTAGCCCCCTAAACTTTAAAAAAAAGTCAATTAAACACTCAAACATGTTAAATTTGGTCAATGAAGCCCAAAAACCGGTAAATAACAGGCCATTTTAATTTCGGCGACGAAATCCGGCCACCGGTGACAGATTCCGGCGACCGGCGAATTTTTCCGGCGGCCGGCGAGATTTTCCGGCCGTCCGGTCGTCTTCTCCGGTGGAAGACGGCCGAAAAATCTCGTCGGTCGCCGGAATCTGTCACCAGTGGCCGGATTACGTCGCCGGAATTAAAATGACCTGTAATAACAGGTCATTTATCGGTTTTTGGGCTTCATTGACCAAATTTAACATGTTTGAGTGTTTAATTGGCCTTTTTTAAAGTTTAGGGGGCTAATTGACCTTTAGGGTAAAGTTTAGGGGTCTATTTGACCCTTTTCTCTAATCCATATTATAACAATTGGTAAAGTAAGAACATACCAAGTCAATACAAATATATAAGTTGTACAAGGCTAATCGTCATTCTCTTATTAGTCTTTATACAAATTATATCAAAATTTATAAATATCGAGCACTCATTAGACATATACTTAAAAGCATCTCAATAGGAATTTTGGCTCAGTTTTTGAGGAGATTTAATCTAAAATGAAAAAGAGAGTTGTGTTCGAGAGAGAAGATTTGGATTGTTGTAGGAGTGCTGATTTTTGTTCCCTGAAATGGACCTCACAAACTGAAACAAAAAAAATGTAGCAAGTGTGTGTTAAGTGCACCAGCCGCACCTAGTGGGCGCGTGTATTACATTAATTGTTTTTTTTTTTCCTTCCTTCCACTTCCCTACTTGGATTCTAAAAAAATATGCAAGATCTTAGACTATTGAAAATGCTCTAACATGTATTAATTTCTAACACCCTCAAATAAAAGGAAAAAAAAAAATGTAGCAAGTAGCAAGATATTTAATCACCAAACCAAACAAATTAAAAAAAAAAAAAAAAGATTGATTTGGGTTTAATTGTGAGGAATAATAAATTCCAAAAATGAAATCTATGATTGCACATTTGTATAAAGCAGAGAAGAAAATAATAAAAAAAAATCTCCTACCGGCACTAAATTACTAATTTTCCTCCCTCCCATTCTGCATCTGTAGCTGTATTCACATTTCCATTTCATCCCCACTCACTCACTCACACGCTCTGTCTTTTCCCGTTTTCTTTCTCTCTCCTCTTTTTCGCATATACACACACACACACACACACACACACACACACACTGTCTCTCTCTCTTCTTTCTCTCTCTTCTCATCGCACCAGTCTCCACCAGTTCATCACAAGCTTATCTTCTCTCCGTCTTCCTCCTCCTAGATTTGCCGTCTTTCATTGGATTCCCGCTCCGAAACCGCGTTTCGGAAAGTGTGCTGGATTTTCACCGTGTTGCGTGGCCGGAGGGGAGCGGGAGCTTCCGGTCCGGTGATTCGTCGGCGGCTCCGACGGACAGAATGCGAATTCGGTTTCTCGGTTGTTGGAGCGCTCGGCCTTCTCTTCTGCGTGGTTCGAGTCGGGGAATGGAGATTTAGCTTTCGTTAAAGCTTCTTTATTTTTTTCTTCTTCTTCTATTTATTTGTGTAATCAAGTGAACGGAACGGTTCCACATTGCGGCGGATAGCTGAGGATTCTGCTTTAGGAGCTAGGAGTTGTTTGAGGTGAAATTTGCTGCCCTAAGTTCAGGTACTTGTGGAAAAGTAAAGTGTAGTGTATTTTTGCTCCTTCGGATGCTTTTCTTGTGGCTATTTCCTGCACTTCCTCTTTCTGATTTCCGCATCTCGAATACATACATTGTTCTAGTATTTAAAGTGAGATTAGAGCTATGAAAAGGAGAGCATTGAAGGACTCCTAATTGCAATTTTGGTTTGGCCACTGATTATGAGGTTTGGGGTCTGGATTTGAGTGGCCAAATTCTACTTTATCGTTCTATTTCTTTTTTAAGCAAGGATTCCAAAAGGAAAAGGTCCCGGATATAATTTGCGACTTTGCAACGGCTTAAAGCATTGGCTGCTTCGACTCGCTTTGTTTATCTGGAGAATACTTCTTTTGTGATACAGTTACCGTTCTATTTGGCATTCAGAATCAGATTCGTCAACGAACATTCTGATTTTGGAAGAAAGTGAGGTGTGACTGTGAAGCTTCTGTGTTAGTTGATATAATAATAGGTATTCTGGTCAGGTTTTCAATCCTGTTACCATTCTGGATCCAAGAATTTTCCTGGATAAGTTAATAATTTGGTGGTTCCATTGTGGTAACTTTGTGGGCGATCCACATTGACTGGGACTGTTACTGGTTGGTGTTTGGATATTGTGAAGCGTCGATGGGGCTTCTTGGAGGTCTGTCGATGCTTCTTGTGATATGGTTGTTCTGGTTGCCGCAATTAGGCAGTGCTCAGTTGTCTGGTTCTGCTCTGGCAGCTGCACGGTCTCTGGATGCACTTCTCCAAGATTATGCTTATCAAGCATTTGGTCGACGACCCAAAACTGGGGTGGTATACGGGGGAAGTGTCCCCTCGAATTTGACAGGGATTAAGGTTTCTGCATTGAGGCTTAGGAGTGGCAGCTTAAGGAGTAAAGGTGTCACCTATAACGAGTTTGAAATACCTGTTGAAGTTATAGTGCACCCTTATGTTAAGAGGCTTGTCTTGGTCTATCAAAACTTGGGCAATTTGTCTATGAAGTATTATCCTTTATCTGGGTACATGTATTTAGCTCCCGTTCTTGGTCTTCTTGCTTATGATGCAACAAACCTGTCAGCCACGAACTTGCAGGAGTGGAATATTACGGCATCTGATAAGCCCATCTCTATAAGGTTTCCAGACGTGAAATCAGTGCCTGGTGGATCTACTGCAAAGTGTGTTTCAATTGATTTAAAAGGTTCTGTTAATTTCAGCAATGTGTTATCCGACAACATATGCACAACGTTCCAGCAGGGCCATTTCTCTATTGTGGTCGAGTCCATTGCTCCTTCTCCTGCCCCAGTGTTTCCTCCACCACCGCCACCAGCAGGAGCGCCAAAACAAGCACAGGCACCAAGTTCCGAGGGTAAGAAATCCAAAAAGGTTGGGATCATAGTTGGGTCGGTGGTAGGAGGATTGGCACTGTTGGTTCTGTTAGCGTTTCTTATAGTCTGGGTGTGCAAGTACAAACGCAAGAAGAAAATGCAACAGATGGAAAGGGCTTCGGAGGTCGGGGAAGCATTGCAAATGACCAGGGTTGGAAGCACGAAAGCGCCTGCTGCTACTGTAACAAGAACTCAACCAACACTCGAGACCGAATACATGCCCTAGCCTGTGAAATTTGTACAAAACCCACCTCGTCCGTTCACATTCAAGTGCCCTAGTCTGTCTGTCCAATTTGTACAACCCGCCTCCTTGTCTATTCACATTCAAGTTTCATTCACACAGTTGAATTCTTCTTCTAAGTGTCCATTCTGTTGGTTTATTCATTTTTTGTTAGGTTTCAGTAGTAGTGATGTGGGTATTACAGGGTTATTGTGTAAATAATCATCTGTTACCTTTCACATTGTGAGGATTCGTTGTGTGCATTAGGCTCTACCCCAGATTGACTATATATTTGTGATCATTTTTACTGTCCCATTGAAAACCAATAAAATTTGTTATTTTCTATGTTGCAATATCAATATCAATATCAATCCTTGTTTCCAGCCTCAAGCTGTTCTTCATTTGTTGATAGAATTGAAAATTGTGTGTTAAAGTTTAAATGATAATTGGACTGTATATTTTATTTATTTATGTATATTATTTGGGTGAATTTGTTTGTATATTTTATTTATTTATGTATATTATTTGGGTGAATTTGTTTGCAGAATGCTGAATTCTTTCATATGATTTAGCCACTTATTTATCCCAGGTAAATTATTACTGTTTGATTGTTTTACTGTTTAGATTGTTCAGTGATGGTGGTAGGATTCGCAATCTTTTTTTTTTTTTTTTTTTTTTTTTTTTTTGGGAGGGGGGGTTGGATTAAGACAGGCTAATTTAATAAAGAAAATAATGGTGTGTGTTGTGTGAAGAGTTGGAATGGTAGGCATGTGTTGGGTCGTGCACCCCAGAAAGCGAAACAAGAACATTACGACGTGGGATGCAAGATGTAAACTTAACTGTTTGTGGAATGATTTTGAACAAAAAGAATAGGGTTGAAAATGAGCCGACCGAACTTCAATTGTTTCACATTATTAATTACAGGGAGAAAAAGGAGGACATGGAATCATCAGTATGATTGAAGTTGGGCTTGGGATGAAAAGTAGTGCCAGTTATTGTGTGGTTTAAAGAGGCAAATTATACCATACACGAGGGTCTACCAGGCATTGTAAATCCAGGTCAAAAAATAACTTTCAGATTCTGTGTTTATAGTTGACACATTCTATATTTACAGTTGATAATTTTTGTACCTATAACTATCATATTATGTGTCACCAATATCAAGTGACTTTGTTACAATATAGTACCTATTCATATTTCTTTCTCAACCTACTGAAACACAAATGGTCAATGTCCCCTACACTAGGGTTCTAACTTTACTACTTACTCTGTTATGCGAGGTCTTTGGCGGCAATTACATCTCATTCATAAGATAATGATGCCAACTTTAATAAAAGAGTTATTTATTAAACATTGAATCAACAATGTCGGTGGAGTCAGACAATAATATTGAACCAACAATCTTGTTTGATTCCTATTCACCAAAAACGAAGGCTGTCTACTCAAGAATTAATAATAGGGGATTAGGGGTGGTGTTTCTAAAGTGGCAAAGTTGATTTTGCATGATGGAGTCTAATCAAGAACATATCACTATAGGAGATGAGACGGTGGAGATGTGAGTTCTGACAAAGAAGGCAAGAAGAAGAAAAACAGTATTGTTCACATGCAGGCATGAATGATGAATCTAGACTCACTCTCCTGGTCCTGCCTTCTTCTAAACTACACTCACTGCAGTCATAATCGACTTAGGCTGTGATTCAGAAGATACAGTATTAAAGGCATGTAGACACCACAAGAGACGACATTGATTGATATTTTCCAATTTCCAGGTGGTCCTTGGGAGAGTATAGGAACACACTGTTTGTCCTATTATGCTGTAGTAATTAAATGAGCAAAACCTCTGCCCACACCTGGCTTCCTAATGCCTTCAATTCTCCTCACTCCCCACCTATTATAAATGCATACATACATACATACATACTTCCTGACAAATAAAAACCGCAACCGTAACGAAAACAGGTATTACCTCTTCCACCAAGACAAAACTAGGTGGTGGGGGGTTTCAATCATTTGTAATGAAGCTGGTATGACTGCATCATTATAGTCATTGAAGGAGAACTGGAGTTTTTTGAAATTGCAGTGACTGTAAATCGTCATCATTATTGAGTAAAAGAATGTCATGACTTTTTTGTTACAATGCTTGGAAGCACAGACCAAAACCACAAAGCAAAACACAAGAGATGGACATTATAGGTGTTTGCCCACAATTTCAGCAACCAAGAATAGTGGAGAACTTTTTATTTCTAAACACCCCGTTTGTAAAGCTACCTGTGGCATCAGAACACAAACATGTAAGATTTCTGCTAATGAACATGTACACACATGCATACAGTAAAAATTTCGCCCCACCCACCCAAAATATATATATATATATATATATATATATATATATATATATATATATATATATATATATATATATATATATATATATATATATATATATATGTGTGTGTGTGTGTGTATTCAAATGAGGATAAGTATCTTATAGAGGACTGTGAGGACAGATGTAGTGTGTGCCATTAGCCGGTATGTCGTGTGCATGGCCGAGTGTAGTTGTGTGCCACAGTTTGTATGTCGCGTGCTAGATTTGTTAATTTATAGAGCCTGGGTTCGAAACCTGATGTTTACATTTATTCTAGTGTGCCATTATGTATTAATTTGTGTGCCAGGTATTAATTTGTTGTGTGCCCATTATTTGTCCTCACAGTCCTCTATATATTGTTGTCCTCATTTGAACTCAACCCTATATATATATATATATATATATATATATATATATATATATATATATGTATGTATACACAACCCACTGTTGAGTGTTAGACTGTTAACCATTAAAATCTAGAATTGCCCAATTGTGTGATCACCTATTACTGCTAAAAGTGACAAACAAATTCATCATGAAACTTGTTTGTTAGATCAAGTTATTGAAGGATTTGCATCAGAAATTCTTTCAAGAAAAAGTAGAGATCAATTAATGGTTCCAAAATTATTTAAAAAAAAAAAAAATTCCACATAATACCCATTAAGAAATGAAGACTGATAGTATAATATGCATTTGATGATCACTTCTAGCAGAAACAGGTCATCAAAAATTGGGGAACTCTAGCTAATGTATAAGGCTTGAGTCCTGTTAAATAACATTTCATTCTAATGCATAAACACATGAATATCTTTGAAGTTGAATCAGAATATAGAATTCTTAAAGCATGCTACATATATAAAACCTACTTGACTGGATGAAATGTTACTACTAAAATCAGTTAAGAATACATCTCAAATGTATCCAAACAACACCAGTTTCAGGTCAAAAATAAATTGCTAATTTCATGGAACATCTCTGCCTTTTTCAGTTTGCAGAATACCCCTGTTTTGGTCATAAAATAGGGTCCTATTGCTAGCATTCCACCCCTTTCAACCACCACCTACCAGGCTACTATGGTGTTCACTCTCCCATATGCAATTGAGAGTAATATTGTACTCTAAACATTATTTTCAAAATTCAAAGATGTCCATGGGAAAAACCATTTTTAACCCAAAAAGGAGAAAAATCACAATCACTGAACCCCAATAACCAAGCACCACCACCTCCACAAAAATCAAGAACAAAATAATAAATCAGCATTACAATCCTAGATACGCACCCTAAAACTTCACACCCTCACAAATCAGTAACAGAAGTCCCAACTTCACACCCTATTAAATGTTTTCCAAATCCATCTAAAACAAAATTATGTCCATTTGCAAAACCAATGCGACATTTCATTACTTAGGCAAGTGGAAGAAGATAAACAAAATAAAGTATTACAAAAAAAAAAAAAAAAAAAAAAAAAAAAAGAACGAAAATGGTATTTAAGGCAATGAAGATTCTGGCAGTGTGCTGACAAATGAAGAAGAAAGAAGCAGCAAAAGCGGGAAGGGAAAAAAGTGACAGAGAGAGTCAACTATGGTCTATGGTAGTCTCTCTCTCTCTCTCAATAGTGCATATTTCATCATATGACAGATAATAACAGAGAGTAACATGCTTCACCATACAAGGCAAAGGGTCCAGCACAAGATGTGTATTTATCAACTGCATGGTATCATGCGAAGTTGGAGCAAGCTATAGAGGGGTACAAAAAACACACAGGAAATCCATAGTAGGAAAGGGATCAATGATTTATATATAATTTCTCTATTTATTAAAGATATGGGTAAATGCGGGTAGGTGAAACTTCACATCAATCAATTTCCACCCATCCAAAATCACTAAATTAATTTTGCAAATTTGACAGCTCTAACCACAGGAAATGTTTTTTTTTTTTTTTTTTTTTTTTTTTTAAATTGTTAATGGACGGGGGCACCCGGGGCGCACTAGTTGCGACACAGGAAATGTTTAATTTGAGCCTGCATACACCATCCTTATTTAATTCACACTGGATGACTGAGTGGAGCATTTAGATTTTTTTCCTTGATGAAAAATCAACAATTTCTTGTATTTCAAGAGAGCTAAGAATCCATTAAAAATACCTTACCTATACATCCTCTCCCGATTAATCGGCGCCTAGGCGCTAGGCGCCATTGCGCCGCCGCGAGGAACGGCCTCCGCAGCCGGCCGCCTAGACCGCCTAACCGGCCGGTTCGGCGCTATAATTTTTTTTTTTGTTTTTTGTTTTTTTTTTTTTAATGTTGAAAAAGTTTCGGAAGGCATAACTTTTGACTCGGTTGTCCGTTTTGGACAATTTTTTTTTCAAATCGCGTATTTTTTCGAGATCTGTCCACCGCTAGTCCACTAATTTCTCAAAAAAATGCTTCTTTAGCTCTTAATTTTAGTTTTTTATGTATTTAGATGGTTTAAACAATCTTTTGAACACTTTTACAACTACTTTCGTAAATAATTTCTAAGAAATAACTATGGAAACCTTATGTTTTATTACTAAATTTTAAAAATTTTTAATTTTTAATTTTATTTTTAATTAACAAAAAATTAAAATAAAAAATTAAAATAAAAAATAAAAAATCGGCGCCTAGGGGGCGCCTAGCGTGTTTTGCAACATTGCTAATAATTGAAATTAATTTTGTGGAAGATACAAGAAATAATGACTTACCTTTGATTTCTGTTGATTGTTGGGTAACATTTGATTGTCTTACAAGTTCAAAAGCACAGAAAGCATGCCTTTTAAATTTCAAGTGTTATCATGCTACAGAAGTCCTAACTCATGCTACGAAGATAATATTTACTTAACTGGGATAATAACTTGACATTCCCTTTCGACCACAAGCTGAATACATGTGATTATATTCTAAACATCACTTTCAAGCAAAAAGTGGTTAAGAGCCAAGTAGGGGTAATCTCACAATAATGCTGTCTACCAAGACTACTCTACCTCAACTGAGCATATCACCACCACCATAATTTGTATGACAAATCAACACCAGCAGCCCAAATTTCACAAGATAAAAATCTCTTCAAATTTTTATTATTTTCCAAAAAGCTTTCTATTTTTTTTTTTCAATAATTAAAGGGCATACTTGTCACATAATAGTGCAGTAGATAATATTCAAGCTTCACCATAGTGATACATTTTGTCATGCTGGATTTTGTATGTGCTTATCTTTGAACTCTAACAGGTTTGTTTAAAGTTGAAAACCCACAAGGGATGCCATGCAAGTAACTGAAGTTCTACGCTAATGGACTTGAGATTTTAGAATGACTTACATAATTTTTCCAATTATTAGATTATATGGGTGTAAGCAGGTAGGTGAAATTTCATGGTGAGCCATCTTCTGGATCAAAATTCACATAAAAATTTCCACATTTTGCAGCTATACACGCAGCAGGATTTGAATCCTATAAATCAATACTACAAAAATTCAATTCAAATTAGGCAGGTGAAATTTCATGGTGAGCCATCTTCTGGATCAAAATTCACCTAAAACTTTCAACATTTTGCAGCTATACACGCAGGATTTGAATCCTATAAATCAATGCTACAAAAATTCTATTCAAATTAGGCAGGTGAAATTTCATGGTGAGCCATTCTCTGGATCAAAATTCACCTAAAAAATTCTACATTTTGCAGCTATACACGCAGGATTTGAATCCTTAAAATCAATGCTACAAAAATTCAATTCAAATTAGGCTGAAGTATCAGTGCAATGTCCTCATTGCTGCGGGTAATAGTGATTAATAAAGCTCAGCTTTTACAAAACCAACCAAATAAAGACTGGCGCAACCTGAATGCCAATTAATTTAAGTCCTAAACTTTGACGGTTTGACCACATGAATAATACTTAGAATTTTATCTTCATTTGCATCTAAGAAACATATACGGCTTAACGGACAAGAGATAAATTAGGGCAGAGAAACGAATTACCAGAGAGAAGACGGAAGCTAATCGGAGGAAGGAGCAGAGAGCATCTCCACGAGCTTCTTGTCCCGCCTTTCCATCGCTACATCCCACACGTCATTCCCGATGTGCTTAGGCTGTAACGTTTACCGATCACATAAATCAGCAAATAAATAAACAAATCAAGCAGAATTAAATTCAAATGAACAATCTTCGGATGAAGAAAAAACAATAGAAGGAAGAGAAGAATTGCAAAATGTAATGAAGAAAAGTACCCGGCCATGGTAGGCTTTGTGGACAAAGTATTGGATATTGCCGGCAACGCAAAGCATACCGGCGATAATTCCCAACGGCAGCGCCGCCTCCAACCAAACAAGCGCCATTTCCTCAGCCTTCGGTTTCCCCCCTCGAGTTTTCCAGTACCAGTTCGAAAACGCACAGCAAATCAGCAGAGACGAATTGAGACAGTGGAGATTGGAGAAGAAGATGCTTTCAGAGTTTCGATTTGGTTTTTCAAAAAAAAAGTAGTTCCGATTTGGTTTTCTGAAGATTGGGCTTTACTATTGGGCCAATTGACTGTGGGCTGTAGCCCAAATTTACTTCTTTCCACTTTTTTTTTTTTTTTCTCTGGGTCTAACTTTCTTGGGACGTTATGCCATGGAACCGTGTTCACCATTCATGGTGAACACGGTTCCAACGGTGTTAGTACACTATTATATTCTTTTTTTTTTTAATTAATTGCGTGACTTTTCTTCTTTATTTTCACATTTTGCGGTTTCACTTTAATTTGAGGTGAACAAAGATTTCGGACATTCATAAATTATGAATTCATACCTGCACATTCACTTTGGAACCATGCCTACACATTCCCGTCCGAAATCACGGACATTCATAAATTATGAATCCATGCCTGCACATTCACTTTGGAACCATGCCTACATATTCACTTTGGAACCATGAGATTATGAATTTTCTGTTATAAGATTATGAATTTTCTGTTATGAGATTATAAATTTTCAGTTATGAGATTATGAATTTTCTGTTATGCGATTATGAATTTTCTGTTATAAGATTATGAATTTTCATTACATTCATAATTTCGGACATTCATAAATTATGAATTCATGCCTGCACATTCACTTTGGAACCATGCCTACATATTCCCGTCCGAAATCACGGACATTCATAAATTATGAATCCATGCCTGCACATTCACTTTGGAACCATGCCTACACATTCACTTTGGAACCATGAGATTATGAATTTTCTGTTATAAGATTATGAATTTTCTGTTATGAGATTATGAATTTTCAGTTGTGAGATTATGAATTTTCTGTTATGCGATTATAAATTTTCTGTTATGAGATTATGAATTTTCATAAAATTCATAATCTCATAACAGAAAATTCATAATTTGATCAAACGACGCGTCGTTAACTCTACATCCGCGATTTTTTTTTTTTTTGCCTAAAAACGACGTCGTTTTGCCCTGTGTTCACCGTTCTCGGTGAACACGATTCCATGGCATAATTTGCGAAGAAAGTTCGCAAATTATGCAGTGGACTCATGTCCACAATGTATTGTAGACACAAGTTCAAAACGATGTCGTTTTCAGGAAAAATGCGTCATTTCAATTTTAAAAAAAATTATTTGATTTTGTCTCGCCGTTAACGGCGTTATTCGTTTGTGCCATTATGAATGTACAGTTATGGAATTATGAATGTACAGTTATGGAATTATGAATGTAAGTTATAAAATTATGAACATAGAGCTCTGACATTATGAACTTATAATTATGAACATATAGTGATAAAATTATGAACATAGAGCTCTAAAATTGTGAACATAGAGCTTCGAAAATTATGAAGTTACAGTTATTGAATTATGAATGTACAGTTACAGAATTATGAATGTACAGTTATGGAAGTATGAATGTACAGTTATGGAATTATGAACATAGAGCTCTGACATTATGAACTTACAATTATGAACATATAGTAATAAAATTATGAACATATACTCCTATAAAGAAGCGGTCTGAAATTATTTAAAAAAAAAAAAAAGATAAATTGTTACCCACGTCCAGCATGCATGCTGGACACGAGTCCATAGCATAACGATTGCCAAAAGGCTGAATCCCCAACCTAAGGGCCCCCCACACTTCGACCCGACAGAGCATGTGGGAGGATACTTATTTTGTTTTCTTATTTCAATTAATAGACGTTAACTTACACTATATATAATATTACTAGTATTTTTTTTATGTGTAAAAATATATGTCCAATATTACTACTCTATATTAAATATCTTAGATTTATTTAAATTTTAGATATTTATATTATTGTATAATAATAATAACAATTGTTATTATTATTATTATAATTTAAATCATTTTTATATATAAATTTGATATTTATATTTTAGGAAACTATTATAATAATAATAATAATAATAATAATAATAATAATAATAATAATAATAATAATAATGGAAACATTTTTTATAAATTTAATATTTATATTTTGAGAAATAACTTATATAGTACTCCAATATATAATAAAAATATTTAGGGAGAAATGTCAAATATGCCCATCTACTACTGTCAAGTGCTCGGTTCTTACCACGAACTAAATTAAAGGCTAATAATCACACTTACCTGTTAAATTTGTTCAATTGATTTTTTTTTTTTTTTTGCAGGTTGGTAACAGGTTACCAATTCAATTATTAAAAAATAATTTTTCACCGACTGTCCGGCGAGGACAGCCATTGGCGGAGTATTTTAACAGACAGTCGTGGCTGTCCGGTTGTCTGTGAAATACTCAGCAAACCGGCTGTCCGGCGAGGACAGCCGGTGACTGAAATTCTGTTTTTTTTTAAATTATTTTTAAATTATTTTTTTAATAATTGAATTAGTAACCTGTTAGCAACTTGCAAAAAAATCAATTACCTGCAAAAAAAAAAAAAAAAAAAAAAGTCAATTAAACAAATTTAGCAGGTAAGTATGGTTAATTAGCCTTTAATTTAGTTCGTGGTGGAAAGTGAGCATTTGATAGATGAGCTTATTTGACACTTCGCCCAACTATTTATGGTGTTGCAAGTATTTCTTTTTCACATTTCTATACAAGTTGATGAGGGGACAATAAGAATAATCGCACTTAAGAAATTATTGAACTTTTTATCAAAAAAAAAAAAACAAATTTGAAAAAAAAAATAACAAAAAAACAAAAAAAAAAAAAAAAAAAAACAAAAGGAGAGTGGTCGCTAGTTGGTGACCACTCTTAACATTCCCACTTGGATTTGTTGGTGTGTGAAACATGCACTAATTAATTTGTGTCCCCCCCCTACCCCCCCCCCCCCCCCCCGGCGCTGGACTTAAAAAAAAATCATAGCCCATTCAATTTTAAGAATAAGCGTTATGCTGTGCAACCGTGTGCACCATGCAAAAACGACGCCGTTTTGACGTTCAAATTTTTTTTTTTTTTTTTTTAAATCAGTTTCGATTGCCGTTAATGACGTTATGTTGTGCATAATTTGAACTATACATTCATAACTTCATAACTATGCATTCAGAATTGCATAACTACACATCTATAATTTCATAACTATACATGCAGAATTACATAACTACACATCCATTAACTTCATAATTATACATTCAAAATTGCATAACTACCCATCCATAACTTCATAACTATACACTCAGAATTGCATAACTACACATCCATTAACTTCATAACTATACATTCAGAATTGTATAACTACACATCCATAACTTCATAACTATACATTCAGAATTGTATAACTACACATTCATAACTTCATAGCTATACATTCAGAATTGCATGCATAACTACACATCCATAACTTAATAACTATACATTCAGAATTGCATAACTACACATCCATAACTTCATAACTATACATTCAGAATTGCATAACTACACATCAATAACTTCATAACTATACATTCAGAATGTGAAATTATAACTTCCTAACTATACATTCAGAATTACATGCATAACTACACATCCATAACTGCATAACTATACATTCAGAATTACATAACTACACATCTATAACTGCATAACTATACATTCAAAATGTGAAATTATAAAATTATGAACGTATGTTTACGTAACTAACAGCAATCAAAAATGTTTTATTTTTTTTTCTTTAAGTAAAACGACGTCGTTTTTGCAACCGTGTGCACCATGCATGGTGCACACGATTGCACATCATAATTTGCCATTTAAGAAATTGTTTTATGTGTTAACAAACTTTCATTTTTCATTCTATATATTTTCTATTTGAAAAACTTGTTTACTAACACTCATTTTTTTCAATTTTATTTTTTAGACTAAAGTTATAAAATTAACACAAATGTAATTTTGAGTGATTTTTATACCTTACCTTTAAAATATATTTTGATATGTTTGGTTTAAATGGAATAAATATAATTTTTACTTTTAAATCTAATATATGTAAGATTTTTACATTTGATATATGAACCAAATATATATCTGTATATAACATAACTAAAAATATATCCAAACCAATAACACATTAAGTTCACATAAAATTTAGTTTAGATAATTAATATTTTTTGAGCTAATATTTAAAATATTTTTGGATATATTTATTTCAATAAATTCTATATATATAATTTTTACTTTGAAGTTTAATATAACTTAAATTTCAATATCCAATATACATACTAAACTTGTATTACGATATACCATAACTTAAAATATCCAAACAAATAATCTATTGAGTTCAATCAAAGTCTAAAATTTAGTGTAGATATCAAGTTTTAATTAATTGTGATAATGTGAATAAAGTCTAATTTTAAACGTAAGTAAATAAGTTATGTTTATATATGGGTAAATGTGAGTATAAAAGATAGAATATAGTAATAAGTAAAATAAGATGATAATAATTGTGGCCATAGTACAATAAATAAATATGTAAGTAGATAATGGTGAGAATGCGGTTATATTCATATATAGTTAAATAGATGATAGATGACTCAATTTTTCATTAAAAAAAAAAAACAAACAAACAAACAAATTTTAGAAGTTGTTCAATTTTATAGAAAACTATAGAAAACGATGGGGCAAATGTACGTTTAATGAATAATGCAAGTTGCCGATTAACAATGGAGGTTATGTCCTAATCACGCAATTAATTAAAGATTAAAACGCCCTCCAATCTCAAGACAAAGATTCTGGAATCCGCTTTTGTTGTTTCTAAATGGGTTAATATGGAGATCGGCCAGAAAAATTGAGTTGGACAAACCCTAAATTAAAACACATTTCACCAACAACAGCAAAACTCCAAAAGCAGTGACAAATACGGCGCCGCTGCCGGAGGACCAGCCGGCATTTAGGTGTAAGGCATATACTGCGCCGTAAAATTCTCCGGTAAATTAAACTTTGTTCGGTGGTCGGACATGGCGCTACGTGTTCGTATACGGGAAATTAAACGACATGGTAGGACCGTAGTTGAAACACAAAACGACAGGTCTTTCACGCGTAATATGTGTATATGCCAGTTTGGTATATATATAATTATAATTATTATTATTTGTCTTATACGGAGTAATAAATTGTTATTGATTGAGATCAATAAATATTTAGATCAAACTAAAGATTTGATGTTTATTGTTTTTAAGAAAATTATATAATTATATAATGTCGAATAATAACAATGTGTATACGGATGATATATGGCGAGTCTCTTCCAATTTAATTAGAGATATCAAACATCAGGAATATAATCGATATTGGCGATATGGCGGGTCACTGGATCTCGATTTTCCCCCGGATGTACTGAAAATATTTATGGAGTATCGTCGAAACCCTAACGACCTGTTATTATACGCAACTAACCAATTTATTAATTTCAATGCACTAAATTGACATATTAATGTATTTAATTGTAATTTTTAAAAGTTTGAGAATCGTATAAAATTCAAGTCTTGTATTTAACCATATTTCCATTAAAAATAGGAAGGGATGTGGACCACACTGTCAGTCTAATTGTTATACCATGGACCATGATTTATATTGCATTGTGAACTATGATACAAAAATTATGTATCTTCAATTAATATATTTTGTACCTACAGTTAATCGTTTCTGTACATGTAAACAAATAACTTGATAATTGCTGACTATAATATGATAGCTACAGGTACAGAAATTATCCACTGCATGTACGTAATGTGTCAACTATAGATACAAAATCTGACTTGATAATTACTGACACATAATATGATAATTACATGTACAAAAACTATCAACTACATATACAAAATATGTTAACTATAGATATAAAATTTGAAAGTTATTTTTAGATTATAGTCTACAATGGTAGTGATCCATGTTATAATTTGCTCTGTCAGTCCAGCTTAGATATGGTTGGCACATATCAATGACCATTGGCCGCATGCACCCAACATACAACGATACAAGTGGGCCCCGTTCCCACGGGAAATAAAGGTTTGCATGCATGACGTGGAAAAAAATCTTATTTATTTGAATGGATATTTTCGTCAAAAGAAAAGTCAATGAAAATGATCCAAGCTTACCTTTCTTCAATTATACTAATTCGTAATTACACACAAAAAGGATAGACATGGCATCATCCAACCCAAGATATTCATCTTAAACTTATCCAAATACTTTAACTACTTGTGGTTGGAATAAAAGAAATAAATTTACAATTTTTTGAATTATAATACGGTATTTAAATTATATTCTCTTAATGTGTATCTCTAACAAAACACAAGATACAACTTAACAGAGCACGCGATATTATAATTCACAAAATTAAACGATTTTTTTTTAATGTCTTGAGTTTAAATATTGTGAGCAAGATAATGTAGGAATTCCAAATACCTATAGTACATGTAGAAAAATTTAATTGTAATTTATAAACCCCGATATGATTATTGAATAATAAGGGGTCTAATCAAAGTACTTAAAGAAAAAATATGTATATCAATGACAATTTTTAAAATCAAAATGGTGGAATATACTCAGAACTGTCACACAAACATTGATGTTGCATAATAATTCTTCTTGCCCAAGAAACACACCCATATAATCGATCTTCTGTCACAATCACGTCATTCTCACTAGGTGGCTCTAATATAACCCACATAACCAATCAACCACTATTTGTCTTGAAAAGTCATATTAACAAGGCAATCTCCCTTCTATCTAAATGACATAATTTGTAACATCTATTTATTTTTTAATTTTTGTTGGTATTCGTTAACTATTTGTAAATTGATTTATCTTATTATACATTAATTAATTACACCATTACCTGGTGTGAAATTTATTGCAAATAAGTAAAAATGGATGCTCAAATCGTTGTTGTATAATTCTAGTACTTAAAAGTCACGACGAATTTGATTCTTGCCAATATCCAATTGATTAAGCCAATAAAATATAATGTTCCTAGTACAGTTTATCTCTCATGTGTAGTTTATAAGTTATAATACAATAATAAAATTTAATTAATACGCACCAATGATTACAGGTTTCTTTTGTAAAAAAAAAAAAAAATAGTGCAAATATAAATTAAGTTTTGTTTTTATAAATCATGTAAAAAAGTAATTGCATCACTATAAATGGCATTGTTGAGTGGGCCCATTGATGTTAAGGTGGTCCCTGGGAGAGGAAGCCTCCATTGTCTTTTATTATATGGTGTGAATGAACATGGCTGCTCAATTGCTTTGCCTCTTGTTGTCAGCTGCCAGGTAAACACATGAATCTTCTAGATCATTTGAAGGAGAGTATTTGTGGGTCCCAAAACTCCATTGTCACTTCATGCCACCTTTTAATTCTCTTTATATTCATTCATTCATTCTGGGCATTCTCTCCCAAGTCCCAACTGTTCATTCTCAGACTCAACTACAATGTTTGGGCAAATTGAGTGGAGGACTTTCAAGTCTAAAAAAAATATTAGTAATTTCTACTATGCCAATCGACACTGGTTTCTTTTGTACCAAGTATAATTATATGTACAGTTTTGAATTATAATATGTATCATTAACACTTGTCCTGTAGCTACTAATTCAATCTGGACGTGATTTCGCTCACAAAAGGCGAAATTCCTCGTCTTAAAGGTTCCCACACTCTGACTTGATAGGATTATAGATGAATAAGTTATGGTGATTTAACAGCTCATTAAGTGAAAAGACTAGTGGTTGGTGTCTGGTGTCCATAAGAGAGTAACACTGCGACTGTCAGTCTGTCACTGAGCTACTTGTGCGGGCAACGTGTAAGTGATGTGCTACCTTTTCTAATAGATCTTGGTTGGCTTCCTGTGGAAAGTGCAATCTACAAAAGATCACTCAAACTCAATGCAGCCACTTCAAAAGCAGAAAAGCACTGGATTTTACCTGAGGCTCAAGCCTATAAGTGGATGAAAGAAACATGTGCACCCTGTAGAAGCAAAATGCAGGGCTTAAGGGTAACCCCAGCTAAGATGACTAAGGATATAAACTTGTAACTATAAGGTCACAAGTTCGAATCCCAGCCTTCTTGATTTAAGCCGGTCAGTTATGGACAACCTAGGCTGGTTAGGGTTTCCCTCGTCACCCCCCAAAATGCTGGGCTTTTAACTTCTGCTCTTGCAGTGTGGTTTATAGAGTCTGTTTGCAAGATCAAAATTCTATAGGGGACCAATTGGGGTAACAAAATTAAAACGAGGTTTTCACCTGTACTGCATTGTACTCTACAGCTACTAAAAGAGAAAAATTTCCTCGTATTGATATGGAGAAAATCTTTAAATCCGATCCTAACGTCTTTCAGGCACTCTTTTTGGACAAAAACAGACTGTTACCGACTTGCAGATGGCCATTACCTTATGAAGTTATGATGCTCAGAAGCTTAGAGGAGACCAAAACGCAAAGTAAAGACGAAAGGGATATTGAGGGTGTTTGACATTTGACACGGATTGGGTGATCGAAGACCGTTTTAAACAGAACATTTTACAATCAACATGTTCGGGTGAGGCAAAAACAAGACACGAGGTAGTCACACATAAAGATATGTATTTGACAAACGCAATTCTCGGTCTGAGCATGACAACCAGATTGATCTTATGTGAGACTTCAAGTCTTCAACCAAGAAAGACAGAAAGTTGCATATGAATTAAAAATTTGTTTGACACTTCTTTTATTTATCAAATGACCAAATGCCTAGCTAGAAGAGTTTTCATCTGAAAGTTGTTTAGTTACAGACTAACATAGAGTAATAATTCCAAAAGATATACGAGGACCTAAAACCAGTTCATTTAACATTTTAACCATGGGAGACATTCAACTAGAGCTTCATACTTTGACCCTCTTCAATGTCCTTCCAAAATGAACTAATCGGTTCTATTACCTTAGCCTAAAAATGTTTCAAAACAAACCTTATTTACACACTCGGAGGTCTATTCTACGATTTGCACCCCTTCCCTCCTTTGCAAACGAACAATGTTGAAGAAACCAATAAAGGAAGGCTGATGTCAGACTATCCTAAAACAATAAGCCACAATAAATGTTTTAAACTTATTTAAACTAAAGAAACATCCTGCTCGTTAATGCAAAACAAAGTCGATCCCTTTGGGATAGAGATTAAAGTGTTGTAATATCGATGTTTGATTGAAGATAAATCCTTCTTGCAAAAAGCCAGTCCTAATACAATCCCAAGCTCAAATCAAACAGCTAATGATAGGTATTCCATCTTAAACCTAAGCATTAAATCCCATTACTCTCCTGCTAAAACTAAAAAAAGTTCAATTAGAATCACAAGAAAACACCAGTGCCCTTAACCGATTGCAGTTGCTAAAGCTCAGATGCCATGAAAAAGATGAAATCCACTAAGTAGAGACCTTAAGAAAAGGAAAAAAATGTCAAATAGGTCTTAAGATCATTGAACTTAAAAAGTGTGCAACAAACCATCAAAAAAGGAAACTATATGCAATTGGGGCATTTTTCCTTTTTTTTTTTTTTTTTTTTTTTTTTTTGCATTAGAATCCGATCATATTGCTTACATGATATGTATTATGAGTCGCCCTTTCATCTTCCATACTAGTTGTGTGGAAAGATTGAAATGTTTTCAACTCAAATTGCATTAAGAGAAATCCAACAAATATCTCAATTGCATACTTTTTAAGTTCAATGACCCAATTACACAAATGCAATAAGTTTAGTAGCCTATTTGATACTTTTTCCTAAGAAAAGTCCTAAACTTTAAGCACATGAACTCCAGAGTGCCATTTGCAGAGCAAAAACTTAACCAGTAAAGATATAACTATATAAGTTAGGCCAATAAAGTGAAGAAAGGCAAAAGGGACCAACCAGAACTCCAGAAGGAGCAGACTATCTCCATGAACATGGTCCCGCTTTCCAAACACTTTCCGATCACATATAAATTTTTCGAAATTATGAAGAACAAACTGAAAGGAACAATCTTTGATTGAACAAGAACACAGCAAGAAAACAAGACCCAGAAAATGGAAAAGGAAAGAATAGTAATTACCCGGCGATATAGAATTTCAGGGTGGTTCTAAACATTGCTAGCATTCCGGCGATTTCCCGACCGGCAACGTTCGCCGGAGACTATGGTTTGGGAGGTTACGTGACGTCTGCTTCCGCCGCCGCGGCGCCGCCACTGTGTTTCACAGGTGCAGCTTGCTTTTTACCGTGAGCAGGAGTACGAGAAGAGCATCAAAAGTTATCATATTCTACTGTTAAAGGCGGACAGAACTACAGAAGTGGACAGCGCAGGGAATATATATATAATTTCACTCGTATATTTTTTCTCTAGGGAGTATTATTAGGATATTCTTCTTACCTAATAATATAGTATATATTTTAATTATTTAATTTTCGAATATACGACAATTCTAAATTTCTAACAGTCAAAAAAGAGATTTTTGCTTCCTTTTTCAAATTTCACAGACCCTTTTCGACTCTTCTCTTTCCTTTTTATTTAAACCCTTTACAAGGGTTCCCTCTGTCTCTCTCTCTCTCTCTATCTCTCTCGTTTTTTCTTTTCTTTTTATTTTTTCTTCAGCTGCTGCTGCGGCTAAACCCTAGGACTGAGGGGACCCTTTCATTTCAATACTCATTTCTATAACCCAGTCGGTGCTCTGTATAGCCATGTCAGGATATAATCCGAACTTCTCACCTGCAAGATCTGTGTCTCCACAGATTAGGAGTACCCTTGATGTGGACAGGTATAATCAGAACTCATGGTTTTTGAATTCTTGTTTTGTTGGTGTTCTTGTTCTGCTAGCAAGTAGTATGTTCTTTTGGTTTTTTGAATTGGATTTTGTTGTGCTATGGTGTGGTTGGGTTTTGATCGATGTGGGGTGTTTGTTTTGGTCGGACTTTTTCTTAGTAATCAGTACTTGTCAGAGCTGTTGGCGGAGCATCAAAAGCTTGGACCTTTCACT
Organism: Ipomoea nil; assembly: GCF_001879475.1. Classification (NCBI taxonomy): domain Eukaryota; kingdom Viridiplantae; phylum Streptophyta; class Magnoliopsida; order Solanales; family Convolvulaceae; genus Ipomoea; species Ipomoea nil. The sequence continues at coordinate 3,413,265 of NW_017619254.1, read as the reverse complement.
CAAGTTCTTCCCATATGTACCAGGCTGTTGAATCAAGGTAACATTTTTAGCTACTAATTCTTTGGTTCCATGTTTTGGATCTAGTTTTTCTGGGTTTGAAGTACAGTTGGCATTGATTGGCATTAGATTTTGTAACTTAGATCTAAACCCAATTGATTTTATGCTGGTGACCCCCCTTGGATGCCATTTCAATCTGTTCTTGACTCTTTTATTATACTAATCCACTCACCTCACTCCCCTTTGTCTCATTTTAGGATATATTTGCTTCCTGTGCTATTATTATGATTTCAATTTATTGAATAATGTCAATTTCTTATGCAAATGAAATTAACTTGCTGTGCCTATGATGGGTATGAATGGAATTCCTCGTGATCAGGGTGTAAAAGTGCTTTTAGAAAACTGTACAGATCAAACATGTTTAGCTTTTTCGACATGAGTTGCAATTTGTCAGCAAGGAGATATGAATGGTATCAATGGAATGGCCTTTTCTAACTTGACATTTAGTAGCTGGTTGGCAATTATGTCTTCTCAGCCTGTACTGTGAATTGAAGCTATATATGTTCTTTCTATGTGAAATGTTATCTTCTTGGCCTTTGAAAAGTGTGGCCAGTTGATAGTCTGACTCGGGTTCTTAAAACATTCCATTTCTGGCAAGTGAGAAGTGGGGTAATAGAAAGGGAAAAGTCTTGTTGTAGGTGATATAGTTGATTTCCATTGGGTTGGCAGTTGGGATTCTTGAAAGTAGTTTATCTGTTGCTTTCCCTGGAAAAGAGAGTTTCTGAACTCAAAGTATTGGCTTCGCTGTATTAAAAGTACTTGTAGAATGTTATCTAACTACTCTATTTTGATATCAGTTACCATAAACCATAAATATTCGAATACCTTTTGATTTTGTTCAGAGATCTTGAGGGTATCTGGAATGTTGCCGAACCAAGGTTTTGGTGAGCTAGATAGACTGAGACATAGAAGCCCCAGTCCTATGGCTTCCACAAATCTAATGTCAAATGTTGCTGGAGCAGGATTGGGTGGTTGGAATGGACTTCCTCAGGAGGTATTTGTCGTGCTAATCTAATTTCTCACTTCTAATTCAGGATTGTGGCCTCTTCGTTTTGGTGCATAAACCTTTAACCGTGTTGCCTATTCTTTTATTGGCTGGGTATAATGTTGTATGGACCGCTACTTCCCCTGTTTCCTTTCAAGAGGAACCATTAGATATTTGCTTAACGTAATTGATACTTAATCCATTGCCATTTGTTTTCATGTTCTTGTTGAATGGTGTTTCTCACTTAACGGTCTTATTATTCTTGGTTTTCCTCTTGCTATTTCTTTCTGTCTTTTATCCTTTATGGGAGACGAAAAGTGAACGAGATTCCTCAATATGTTGCAGAGGTTAAGTGGTCCCCCTGGAATGTCGATGGATTGGCAAGGGGCGCCAGCAAGCCCTAGTTCATATACTGTGAAAAAGATATTGCGTTTAGAAATCCCAGTTGATACTTATCCAAACGTAAGTTTCTACTTGTTTATGTATCCTCTTTTCTCACTTCGTTCGGGAAGGGAAATCATTGATCGATTACTAAAGTATTTTGTGGATTATAGTTCAATTTTGTAGGACGACTTCTTGGCCCCAGAGGAAATTCACTGAAACGTGTGGAAGCCACTACAGGGTGCCGTGTATATATCCGAGGAAAAGGTTCTATTAAAGACCCAGACAAGGTAATCCTAAAGTCTTGGTTGTATCATTTAAGAGTTGTTCGACTGTTTTTTACTGTACTCTTACTTCGATAAAGAAGATGTTTTATGAAGTTTCTTTCGACTGGACTAGATAATGAAATTCTAAACTCTATGCCTGGAAATCACCAGGAAGAAAAATTACGGGGGAGACCAGGATACGAGCATCTGAACGAACCACTCCACATTTTGATCGAGGCTGATTTACCTGCCAACGTTATTGATATTAGACTCAGACAGGCACAAGAGATTATCGAAGAATTGCTCAAGCCTGTGGTAATTTTTACCTTATAGTTACTCCCCTTGTATTTGACCTTTTCTTTCCAACTTCAGAGAATTTAAAGTGTGACCCCTACTCATGCTAGTTTTGGTAAGGAATGCGATGAAATGGTCGGTTTACTTGAAAGTAGTGTTTAATGGGCACCATACAACTTTCTTAATAATCCTTATTGCATCACCCCCGTCCCCTCCAATTATATATATGATGCTATGACTCTTTGTATGACAAGATTTACCTAGCACATTGTACGGGTAAATCCCTGCCTAGGCGCCGCTCGGCTGCGGCAAGGAAGGCCGGAATTGGCCTCCTCCGCGGTCGGGCGGCTAGCCGGCCAAACCGGCGGTTTTTTTTTTTTTTTTTTAGGGTTTAGGTTAAAATTTTTGCGAAGGCATAACTTTTTACTCGGTTGTCCGTTTTGGACAATTTTTTTCCAAATCGCGTATTTTTTCGAGATCTACCCACCAATTTCTCAAAAAAATGTTTCGTTTGTTCTTAATTTAGTTTTTTTATGTATTTAGATGGTTTCAACAATATTTTAAACAATTTTATAGCCACTTAAATAAATAGTTTGTAAGAAAAAACTATGAGAACCTTATGTTTTATTAGTGAATTTTGATAATTTTTATTTTTTTTTTTACATTTAAAAAAATTTAAAAAAAAAAAAAATCGGCGCCTAGCCCCCGAAAAATCGGCGCCCTAGGAGCTAGGCGCCCCCTCGGCACCTAGGGGGCGCCTAACGTGTTTTGCAACCTTGGTTTTACATAACGTTGTGTTTGCAGGACGAGTCACAGGACTACATAAAGCGACAACAATTGCGTGAGTTAGCCATGCTGAATTCAAATTTAAGGGAAGAGAGCCCCGGGCCAAGTGGCAGCGTGTCACCTTTCAATACTAGTGGAATGAAACGTCCCAAGACTGGCCATTATAAATGTTGATGAAACCTGCCATCATCGATACATCATACATGAAGAGGAGGTTCTGTTTCTGATTTACATAGTCATGGCTGGCTATTATACCTTTCGGTTCACCGCTTATTTGCACTGTTACCTGAAACCAAGAATATATTACGAGAAACATACCAAGTGGTGGGGGGCCCTTGCGTGTGGGATTTTCCAGTGGGCTTTTACTTCTCTTTACATCTCAAATAGCATAAAACAATGGGAGTACAGAGGAAGGGACATAAGTTGTTTTTTTTTTTTTATACAGTTGCCTTAATTTATAAGGTTGGTCGTGCGAGTTGGAGTTTCGTGTGGGTTCTTGTGGAACTTCATTCTTTGGATTTATTTGTCATGTTAGTAAATTGTAGTGTGAAATATGCTAGCAAAATTACTATTATTATTGTTATTAGTTCATTGTAGAGGGTTAGTGGGTTTGAAAGCTTGTAGCTAATACCTTTTGCCTTGTCCATTATTTTGTTAGTGAACTGAACAATGATGATTAATATTTGTTGCTTTAATTTCCTCAGACCTTAGCTCTATTCTTTTGTTTGTTTTTCTCAGATCACATTGTATAATGTTCTTTTTTATTTACCTTAATATCACTTGCTTGAGGGGTGAAGCTGTGTAATGTTGTGTTGGATTGAATTGAATTTTTCAAAATCAAATAGTTGATATTTTTTTTTTTTTGAAATGCTATCCGAGTCAGAAATGTCTCCATTGAGGTTTGATCTCATGACCTCACACATGAAAGAAGTTACTACACGTCATATGAGCACAAAGTGCTTGACAGTTGATAGTTTAGATATAGTGGAATTAAACGGGACTTGTTTATTTTTTATTCTTTTTGTCATTTTTTGCTGATTAGGATTGTAATTTACAAGGTGAGATTAATCTAATACTCATCAGGTAATGGTTAAGGAAATTTCTCTTAAGAGGGTGTTTGGTAGCTTGAGAATTAAAAAGTGGAAAACTGATTCTGTTTGATGCTATTTTTTCACCATATGGGGGTAGGATTCTTTTTCTTTTTGATGCTAAATTAACCAATACGAAAGATAATAACACTGTTTATCGAAAAATTTACATAAAAGTACATAGCCAATATTCTTGACTAGTTTTCTATTTCAAATATAAGGCTTAGTAGCTATGCATGTCGCTTCTTTTTTAATTTCATTTACTATATTCTGATTCTTGTTTGACTGTTTGTAATATGATTCCTTGCATCCAGTGTGTGTATATATAAACTCTCAATTATTTGTTGTGTTTTTTTTTTTTTAATAAATCACAAGAACATATTAGATATTTTAAAAAATTTCTATGAAAGATTAAATGAACATCTTAACTATTTGTTCAGGTAATTTAATTCTTATATTTCTAAAATAACACCAATCATATTAATTAATATTTTTACAAAGTTATTCTCAATGAAAATATTTTCATCAATGTTGAAACCTAAGGACATCCTCAATAAGAAGATCGTCATCACATTTTAGAATAATAAAATACCTTGGATAAATTTTGACAAATGAGGTGGGGATATTTTGGAGAAGTTTTGCTAACCAAAACCCTTGTCCGAAAAAAAAAAAAAAAAAAAAAAAAAAAAAAAAAAAAATTTGCTGCTTTTTCAGAGTGGCCCACTGGCCACTCTGAAATTTAATTTTCGCCGTTGCCATTGTAACGGCACACCTTCTTTCTTTCTTTCTTTGTTTTTTTGTTAAATTATTATTATTATTATTGTTTTTATTATTTGCTATAAATATCACATTTTTCACAAATTTTAACACATTTCAATCTACTTTTAATTTATTTTTATAGTTTAATTTTTAAGCAATTATTTGTTTAATTTTCATTCTATAACTATCGTATTAATTAATTAGACGTACTATGTTTATTTTAATTACGTTTGGAAATGAAAATTTTAAGCAATTATTTGTTTAATTTGCATATTTAGGTATCTTCATTCATTTATAAATTTATAAATCAAATAAATAAAAAAATAATTAAAATATGGAGATAAAATGGTGGGTCCACAAAAAGTTGTGAAAAACTTAAAACTAATGGAAAGAATAAATTTTGTGATCGAGTAAGATAATAGATGATGATGTAGATGTTGAAGCTCACAAAAATCTGGGATAAAATCTTCAACTATTGAAGATGCCAATGAGCTATTATGACTCGTATACACGTACTTTTTGCAGAATGATCATTTTGTTATTTTAACCTTATCTTATATATATAAACTTTTCACGGGTAAGTTTTAAATTAATATAAGGAGAGAGTGGGGTAGGTACATTCGGTTCATCTGCAACAAATAGAAAATGAATCTAGTACCAAAAGCATGCGAAGTGCATGGGAGAATTTTAATATTTGGCGGAAAGGTTTCGCAAATTTTAATAATTTTGCCCATTGGGAAATGTTTCATTGTCGTAATAGCATTATTTGGTTGACTGGATCTAGATTTTGCTCGGAAATAACGACGCCGACTAAATTCGTGAGAATCGTGTTGGCTTTGTTAATTGTCACCTTGCTTTCTTTAATTCGTTGTTATAGCCATCGGATCCGACAGAGATGGCGGCAGCTTAGTTGAATCACATCAAGATTCTCGCCTTCGATCTCTTTCTTTAATCGTTCCCTTTAATTTCCCTGATCTTTTCCGGGCAAATTGGCTGCCATGGCGACGTTAGCTCGGCTCCGTCACTCCGCCGTCGCTGCCCTTTCCCGGAATTTGAGTCCTCCAACTCGTCAATTTTTCTCCGGCCGAAACCCCATTTTTTCCGGCGACTGTACTTCTTCCCAGAAGGCCGTTTCCAGTTTTTCTAAGCAATCAAACTTGCGTTCCCTGCTTGAATCTCGCGGCTTTTGCTCGGAAGCTGGAAGACGGAGTAGTTTCCGACCCGCGGCGGCTTTTCTGGCGGGGTGGAGATCCCGGGTCGCCGCCGATCCACAGTTCCCTTTCAAGGTGGCTATGGAGCAATTGGTGGGCGTTAGTGCCTGCGTCGCCGGAGACATGGCGACCCGGCCCAATTTCGGCCTCAACGAGCTGGATTTCGTCTTCTCCACTCTAATCGTCAGCTCAATTCTCAACTTTGTTCTAATGTATATCCTAGCGCCGACCCCATCGGCGACCCAATCTCTGCCGTCCATCTTCGCCAACTGTCCCCGGAGCCACATGTTCGAGCCGGGCAACTACGGCCCGTTCCTCCGCCTGGGCACGTTCGTTTACAAGGGAGCCCTATTCGCCGCCGTGGGGTTCTGCGCGGGGCTGGTGGGAACCGCCATCTCCAACGGGCTGGTGAAGATGAGGAAGGAGATGGATCCGGGGTTCGAGGCGCCGAACAAGCCGCCGCCGACGATCCTCAACGCGGCTACCTGGGCAATTCAGATGGGGGTTAGCAGTAATTTGAGGTACCAAGCGTTGAACGGGATCGAATTCTGGATGGCGAAGGCGGTTCCGCCATTGGTGTTTAGGAGCTCCGTGGTGGTGATACGATGTTTGAATAACGTTGTCGGAGGAATGTCGTTTGTTATGTTGGCTAGGCTCACGGGTTCTCAGAGTGTAGCGAATCAAGAAAAAGAAAAGGTAACTGCCCCCCAGTGATGATTTATTAGCCATGCTATGTTAGCTTAATTGCTTCGCTCTTCTTTCTATTTTTCGTTTTTCATCATGTACTGGTATTTATATCTCCCGAAATAATAAGGCTAATGTAATCAAGTCTAGTCTAAATGGATCATGATGGTTTCGCAACCTAAGACGGTTAGTTGGTTAGCCAACATTATTTGCGTCGATCGACTGCCTGGGTACCAGTATCCGGCCCATCATATCCCATTCAGGACTGTCATCCCACGTAAATTATTCTACGGATCCAGGTCTACCTTGCAGTCCAAATGTTGTTTGTTTGATTATTATTCGCAAACATAAATTATTTTATGTTCACGAACAAAGTATGAGCATAAACATGTGCATGTGTTTGTATATTTAGCGTTCATGAATGTGTTCACGAACATGTTCGCAAACGTTAATGAACACTTTCACAAACTTTAATGAATACTTAACAAATGAACACAAACAGATCGAAATTTTAAAAACCTTAACAAACAAATACGAACAACCTCTTGTTTATGTTCGGGATCGTTAACAACCCGTTAACAACCCTACACTACTAGAAATTATGGAATTTCTGACCACCTGAAAGTGATCTTAAATCAAGTTGAAAGCAAAAAGTGGTCAGAAATAGCAACAAAAGTTTTTCCGGATACCAAAGTGGTCGGAACAAGACTTTCGACTTGATTTAAGATCACTTCCAGGTGGTCGGAAATTTCATAATTTCCAGCTGTGCTACTTGAAATCTATACATTATTAGTATTTAAAGCATCATGTATTATAGAGATATATTGGAAAGGGAATGAACACAAAGAGATCGAAATTTCAAAAACCTTAACAAATAAATACGAACAATCACTCGTTTATGTTCGGGATCGTTAACAACCCTACTTGAAATCTATACATTGTTAGTATTTTAGAGATATATTGTAGAAAGTTTTTTTAGAAAGTTTTTTTTTTTTTTTTTTTTTTTTGTGTGTAAACCACGAGGTGGTCCGAGTTTTTCTCTGTCCATTTAACAGTTCAGGTCCACCCAACTAATCTCCGTTCGCTCTAGGAGGCACAGGAGCTGGCCCAAGAGGAGGTCACTTGTGAAAATCGAACCCGAGTTATCCCAACTATTCTTCTCCTACAAAAAGAGCTTATTTGCCACTTGAGCTACCCCATTGGGTTAACAAGATTTATATACCAAGTATAATTCCTTAAATATAAGATGAGCTTGGTATGCTCTACAAAGGTTGGGAAGTATGGAAACCAAATCCTCTATCCTCTATTTATAATACCAAAGTACAAAGTATATTTTGAAATAATCTCGTTGATAGGTCGTTTAACATGTAATTGTGAAATACCTAGATTTTGTTAACTCTCAAATTATAGTACTAGTAAACTAGTTGTATAAACAGATCATACAATTTTAGTTGTTTAGTTATAACTATTGTGTAGATTTAGTTTATTATTATTATTATTATTATTATTATTATTATTTTGAAAACTAATTTATTAGTTATTTGTGATATTAATTTAATCACTTAAAATTGGTTCTTAGTAAGTCTTGGATTTGATTCTTAAAATTTTTTACAAACCTTAACCTCAAGGACTAAGTAGCTGCTTTGCTAAAAATTAAACTTGGCGATTAAATATGCACCCTAATAACTCAGACGTTATGCCATGGAACCGTGTTCACCATTCATGGTGAACACGGTTCCAACGGTGTTAGTACACCGTTATCTTTTTTTTTTTTTTTTTTTTTTTTTTTTTTTTTTTTTTAATTACGTGACTGCCTACCCATTCACTTTGGAACCATGCCTACACATTCACTTTGGAACCATGGGATTATGAATTTTCTGTTATAAGATTATGAATTTTCTGTTATGAGATTATGAATTTTCAGTTATGAGATTATGAATTTTCTGTTATGCGATTATGAATTTTCTGTTATGAGATTATGAATTTTCATTACATTCATAATTTCGGACATTCATAAATTATGAATTCATGCATGCACATTCACTTTGGAACCATGCCTACATATTCCTGTCCGAAATCACGGACGTTCATAAATTATGAATCTATGCCTGCACATTCACTTTGGAACCATGCCTACACATTCACTTTGGAACCATGAGATTATGAATTTTCTGTTATAAGATTATGAATTTTCTGTTATGAGATTATGAATTTTCAGTTGTGAGATTATGAATTTTCTGTTATGCGATTATGAATTTTCTGTTATGAGATTATGAATTTTATGAAAATTCATAATCTCATAACAGAAAATTCATAATTTGATCAGTAACGCGCCGTTAACTCCACATCCGCAAATTTTTTTTTTTTTTTGCCTAAAAATGACGTCGTTTTGACTTGTGTTCACCATTCTCGGTGAACACGATTCCACGGCATAATTTGCGCTAATAACTAAAAGATTAAATTTAATTAGATCACAATAACTGAAGCCCAACATTTCTCCAAAATGAGATAGATGAATGAAGTCTTGTACACTTTACTATGTATCTATTTATCTGGTAATTTTGGGTACAAATGTACTATAGTACATAAATGTCCACACATGTGAAACACGAGGGATGGGCCGGCTCTACATGCCTCATCACTATAATATTTGTGGTGACATTATTGTTCATGTGCATGCCGTGCTCTTATCCGCTTAGCTGCCATTAAACGTGGGGTGACCATGTATACCATGGTCCATTTTCTAAAGTAGATCATTGCCATATGATATATTTTTAATGCTAAATTTTTAATTTTTGGAAATATATTATTTGATATATTACAACATAAAGAATCTTTTATACACAATTAATATACATTCAGTATATTAAAAATATATATTTATTCACAATTCACGTTGCAATATAAATCATAATCCACAATATAATTTGCCGCTTTAATTAGAAAAGGTGGGATTATCTTTGCTTCAAAGAGAAATTACACAATTTGTTAGAATTAAATATATCTCATGCATCATATAATATGTGATAACAAGATTATACTAACCTCCAGTCATTAGTTCTTGTATTGAGCGATCCGTCTGCTGTAGAGCTTTGTCTCTCACTTCTACTCAGCTCTCTCTAGATGGCGTATGAGGTATGTAATGTGAGCAATGAGAGGACTAGTGACCATTGTATAACCACTGGTCATCATTGTGGTTGTATGTCTTTAGGTTTGATCTCCTAAACTCTAACTAGACTCCTAATCATAATGTTAGTCTAGCTATTAGGTTATTAGTGTTGCACCACATATCAAATACTTAATATTATCATAGCTTATCCTAATGTTATTATAATAATAACAATTAGAGAAAACGTTACACAATTGTACAAAGTCGGATCCCAGGTGTGTTGCAGTGTTGGTGGGGGATGGGATATGATTATATCATTAAAACCTATTCACTCAATTTCACCACTTAATATCATGATAATGATACCTTTAATTTTATCTTTTCTGGTGAAATTCTTCGCCCCAAAAGTTACACACACTGACTCAACAGAATGATAAAGTGATAAATTATAGTGATTCAACAACTTTTTAAATGGAAGTAGTTCGTGTTGGGTACTCACAAGTAGCCAATCAGATTTTATGTAATTCTTACATTGTGACTATCAAGTTTTGATCATGCATTGTCCTTACCCATCATTTATTACCTGAATATTAACTGAGTTGTCCATGCACCTTTTATCCTTAATCATTCTCCAAGCTTATGATTTGCATTATGCCACAACCAGCTTTAATTTAATCTTATTTAAACAAAAGTTTTATATTTAACCCATTTTTCTCAAATTATTTATATTTGACCTTCTTTTTTTTTTTAACAACCGTATCCTCTTGCTAGAGTAGACAACAATTGGCGATGACAATTTGAGGGCCCTTTGCTTTCACTTGCTATTTGGTAAAAATAAAAAAATAAACGTCTAATAAGGTAAATTATTATTAAGGCAGGTAAGATGTTACTTTGATTTATGGAGTCCGGTCTTAATTAATCATTATATGGAAGTATGGAACGAAACCCCTTTAGTAAGAAGTTAGTGAAAAACAATTAATTATAAATTATACAATAACAGGGCATTTGGTTGGAGGTGGGGAATTATGTGGGAAAGGAATTGTAATTCCATGGGAGTTGAATTACTGGGAATAAAGTGAGAATTTAAATTCCAGTGTTTGGTTGATAGGAATAGAATTACTGGGAATTTCAATTCCAATGTTTGGTATACATGGGAATTGAAAGAGAATAAGTAGTATAAAGTCAAAAATGTCCATTATTGTTGTTAGACATTAATTTTAGGTTAAAAACAGAAGGGATAATTTTGACTCATCACTATCTTTTTTTCTCAGGAATTAAAATACCAGGGGGGACATTGGATTTTAATTCCATGAAAATGGGGGAATTGCAATTCCATGGAATTGCAATTCTCTCCAACCAAACTACGGAATTTAATGGCCTTTGAAATTAGGTAGGAATTAAGTGGGAAGGGAATTTAAAATCCCTCCAACCAAACGGCCTGTAATTGTTGCTTGTTTTTTTTTTTTTTTTTTGAAAATGTAATTGTTGCTTGTTTGATTTTGTATATACTTTTAATTATGAACGGTAAAATAATTCAAAATCAATTTAATTTTATTGCTTGCAAATAATTCTAGCCAAGTCCTACCTTGATCCCAATATATTGACATCCTAATGCTTGGACTTCAACTCATCATGTCTCACTTCATACTGCATCCCCTCAATAATTGCATCCTAACCCCCAAACTTCTAACGTTGTCCCACTTTGACATTTACACTTCAACCCCCTAACTCTACTTCTCTTCCAATTGAGACCCACGAAAACCCTGGTCATTGGCTCTGATTATTTCTCGGACCTAATTACCTCTTTGCCCTCCACCCCTAGCTCAATTGACCTTGGACTCATGCCACATGGCTCCATCCAATACTAAAAATGAACTTTATAATATATTTAAAATGAATATATTTCAAAATATAATGAATCTGTAGTAAGTAAAAATAAATTTGTATACCAGTAATCTATCTTGCAATGTGAATCATGATTCATAATATACGAAGTAATATATCAATTAATGCTTTTACACTTGAAATTTTGAACAAGTCTATCCATATACACATATTAATATAATCTAAAAACATAATAAGTGTCAATACAAGTTATATCATTGATTTTTGTCCCTTTTTTTATATGCTAATAAATATATACATTTTGCTTTAATTGTTGTACGTTCATTTGCATTGGACAAAATCACCCTTACACCGTTATAACACCGTTAGTTTTTAATATATCTACCAATCTTACCATACACCTAAATCTATCATATCTTTTTCCTATTTTTAATTATCATTTTATTAAAATTATCATATAACAATTAATTTAATTATAAATTATATTTTAATTAAATATTTATATGAATTTTAAATTTTTTATATATATATATATATATATATATATATATATATATATATAATATGTATGTATATTATTTGTGTATCCATATCAATATATCATATATGTGAGTGTCAGCTTAGTATTATTTGTAAATTATTATTATATATATATATATATATATATATATATATATATATTTTTTTTTTTTTTTTTTTTTTTTGTTTTGATCACTATATTATTCAAATATATGATAATTCAAAAGTATCATCACTTTAAGAAATTACAAAATATAATTTTAACTAATTTTTAAAATTTTGTTATTTACTAATATTTTAATATTGGGCATAAGTTTTCGTGCATCACGCGTACAAAATGCTAGTAATATAATATATCTTGTAATGTAAATCATAATTTAGTGTATAACAATTGCCGGTCAATGCTTTTGCAGCGGAGATTTTGAACAAGTCCATCCGCATACACATACTACAGTGACGTGCGGCCTCCTTAAAAATTGTAGAAGATCAGAGCAACCAATGATGACATGGTCCACTACGATTTGTGAAATTGATCAGGTAAAGTCAAGCGATCACATTGGTCAAACGAAAACATAAATAAATTTGGATCTTTAGTTATAAAAAATGGAGTTATTACTAATTCATCATACTGAAAAATGATACTGAGTATATTAAAACATGAAAAAAATGTTTAAAAGGTATATTTGAATCTGTCTTGTCTATGAAGATCATTTTTTTTCAAATTTTATATTATTTTATTCTTTTAGTATCGTAGTACTCTTATTTTTTTGATTAACAAAAAAATTTATATTCACTATTCAAAATTGTATTATGGATAAAGTACGTATTGTAATCAAAACTGACAAAAGATCACAAAATATTAAATCAACTTAGTTAGTTCATAATTGATTTGCTTTGGATGAGCCATACGGAGTACATACTAAAATCATTCAAACCATTCAGGGTGGATTCAGAGTTGAGCAATATAATGAACCATATCTTTAAATTAGTTAGTCATCTAATTATATATATATATATATATATATATATATATATATATATATATATATATATATATATATATATATAAAAGTTCCCGTGCGGTTGTACGATTAAATCCGAGTCATTGATCTTGCTTAAATCAACATCCAGGATTATTACCAAATTTTTTTATAAAAAAAACGCGGTGACAATTTGGTAAATTTTGCATCTAGGTCAAATTTAAGATGCGTGGGTTGTGTACTTAATGTGAGTAGTTGTTGAAACTTAAGGTGAATAATTTTTGTGCTTAAGGTGCGTGAATTTTGTGTTTAAGGTGCATGAGTTTTGTGCTTAATGTGAGTAGTTGTTAAAACTTAAAGGTGTGTAGTTTTCCTTCTTAATGTGCGTGATTTGTATGCTTAAGATGCGTCAGTTGTGTGAAACTTAAGGTGAACTATTTTAAAACTTTATGTGCGTGGTTTGTGTTCTTAAGGTGCTTTAATTTGTCGTGTGCTTAAACCTTAAGGTGCGTGATTTGTGTTTTTAAAGTGCTTTGTTTGTGTGCTTAAGGTGCGTTAACCGCACTATATATATATATATATATATATATATATATATATATATATATATATATATATAAGCGAATATTCAGGAAATATATGTAAATTTCCATGTGTCGTACGCTTTGTGAGACATAAAGGGATCAGTGAATGCTACGGCACGCCACTAGTGCAAACAAAGTCTAGTGAAGACTTGGCCCAATGACCTTATCTAAGTCATGGTATTGGTTAAAAATAGTTATATCATATATGAAGCAGTCAAGCAGGTCGGTCATGCACATTGTGACAATCTATCGAGATTATATAATTACAGTTAACATTATTTATATTAAATTTACTTATAAATATATAATATGTTAATTGTAAGTAAATAATCTGAACTAAATGGACCTTGATCCAAAGTATAATTTACTACAATTAAGCTCATGCTCCTATCATCATTTTATTAAATAAATAAAATAATTATTCTTAAATCTACTCTTTTATTTTTAAAAATCCTTTAATTTTCATCTTCAACGTATGATGTTGTATTCTGATGACAATGATAACTTGCACATGGAAAATAGAGAATCAATCATATGGGTGATCACATTCAATCCAGCAGAGACCCCATAGCTCGTGCTATTCTTGAGAACACTTAAGAATTCAGATAAGTGATAACCAGGCCAGTAGTAGTACATTCTTTTGGTGAAAAATCAAGTAAAACGCAAGCAAGGTAACATTTTTCTGTATCCGAAATGTATTTTAGGTGAAATATATATTGTAACTCTAGTACGTAGTTAACAAACAATTAAGAAATTCTCCTTAGGATTGGGGTTCAGCCTAGAAGAAGAATTAAGAAAGTCAATAAGCAACTCTTACAAAGAGTCAAACTTAGAATATTGTGATCATCAAATTAATTATTCGACTAATTTGGTTGGGATTGTTTAATTAATTAGTAAAATTCTTGTTGAAGGCAACACATCCAACAAATTCAAAAAACAAAATACAGAGTATAATTTTTATTTTATTTTTTACATGAATTAAACATGTTCCCACGTAAAAAGTGAGTATTAATGTGTGCGTATATATATAGTTGCGTTCAAATGAGAATCATACTTTTCATGCGAATTTGCGAACTTATGAAGAAATGCACAATAAGTTCTACGTGAATGCACAACAACTACTCATAGGCATGCCGATGTGTTCAGTGCATTCGTGTAGTAATTTCGATGCATTTATGTAGTAGTTGTGGTACATTCGTGTATTAGTTGCGGAGGTGGAGTAGTTGCTGTGCATTCATGTAGTTAGCATGGAAAGAGTGGTTCGCACATGAAACAACCCTATATATATATATATATATATATATATATATATATATATATATATATATATATATATATATATATATATATAATGAATGTTAATTCGTGTATTTTTTGTTTGTTCATTGATTGAACATACAAAATAATAGTGTAAATATTCTTGGGTATTCGTATTTATATATGGCATTGTACAATTTGAGATGTAGTTGCTCGAGAAATAAGGACCACCGGTCGAAGACCCCCAAGCTTACAAGCAGTCTATCAAGAGAATTGGGAAAAAGTATTCATTTTCCTTATGAGTGTCTAGCGAGATATATATATATAGGAGATATGGGAGGAACACATGCCAGGGGGCCAACATGTACGCCTCATGTTATTCATGCATTGGGTAGACCGAGGATCCAAGAGATGCGTTCACGTGTGATGGGATACCTGATTAACCAGTAGCTATCGGGCTCGGATCAAGTGTTACTGTTAGCGTATGTCTTTAAGGGCTCATCTCAAGTGCTCGGGGCGAACTTAAGCGCTCAAGTCGGGATCAAGCACTACAAATTAAGAGCACGAGTTCATTAAGCTGATAAGGGGAGCAATCATCAAGTCGGGTCAGTAAGTATTCTCCCGATGTCGAATCAGGTCGGATAAAGGATCCTTACCAAGTGGATAGTCACGTCCGATCAGGTCTTTAGTGCATACGAATCAACATCCTATCAAAATATTAGTTTTTATGAGAATTTAAATCCAGAACTTTCTCATAAATTAAAAAATATTTTTAAAAAAATACTCAGTAAAAATTGGAAAAAGAAAACAGTCAAATTAAGCATACACCGACTCATCTGGCTTCCCTTACCTGTCTGTCAGTTTTTTATTTTTATTCCTAACATGCTTTTGCCTCCTTTAACTCGGGAAATTCTTCTTCTACCATCTCTCTCTCCCCCTGCAAGCTTCTCACAGATCCAATCTACCGCACACTCCGGTCAGTACGCATACTCCAAGGAAAGCTTTCATCTCTGAAATTCTTCGCAGTCGTAATGTTGGACTAACTATACTGATGCATAAATAGAGATGAATCGGAGCTTCCGGAACTCAACGATTGGCGGCGGGAAGAATTTCCCGTTGCCGTCGCAGCACCGCCGTGGCTTTAGTCTCAATGGAGCCTCCAACAAGGAATCCTTCGATGATCCATTGGATCTATTCTCCAAAGGCCGCCGCAGCGTCTCCGCCGCCTCCTCCGACGAGTCAGACGGTACCTTCCTTCGCTCTTATGTGTGTTTGGATATGTATGTATGTATGTATGTATGTATGTATGTATGTATGTAGTATAGATACTTAACCGCCGCGCTGCATAATGGTTGTGGTTGGTAAAACTTACGGTATTTATTACGATATATATGATTTATGATGTATTGAACATTTGAACTTCCAACTGTCAAGTTACTTGTGGATTGGATACCATGGCTCTGGCTCGTGTTGCAATTATTATGCGTCCACACAAATGTTCATCAGTTATGTGAATTAAATATTTTGTAAAATAAATGCCAATCATAATGTTTGAAGCAGATGCTTAATGGAGTTCATGTGCACAGAAGCTTCACTATAAAGAGTGTTTGGATGATTAGCTTATATATGCTTAGAAGTGTATTACAACCTGCTTTTAAACTAACCTTTGACAAACTTGTAAAAGTGTATTATTTAGTCTATGAAATCAGATTTAAATAAACTGTTCCAAATACAATAAGCTAAAAACAGTGGCTAAGGGCTAAGACTAAATAATTTTATTTGCTAAATTAGTACAGAGCAGTTCAATCTTGAGACTTTTGACTGCTGAATTTCGTGAGCAAACAGTAATGATCCTTTTTTTTTTGGATGTCTTTGATTGCTTTACAAGAACAGTTTCGGTTAAACTAGGGAGGCTTTCACTTGGATCTGCAATGGTGGGGAAGAATGGATTGGAGGATCTGTTCTCATCTTCTGATGAAGGAAAACATGATTATGATTGGTAAGTGTTGAAGATCCCCTTCTTTAACTGCATCTTTGCAGCATTGACTGAAGGACCTTAAATGCTGTGGTAGCATGCTGTAGAGTTGTGGTTAGTTCACTCACTTCACTGGATCATGATTGAAGTAACTTTAAAAAAAAATTAATTCCATTCTTGGTATAAAGAAAACTGAGCTATAAATTGCTCAAATGTTTGAAACCTTTGCACGCCATAGGATAATGGCTAATACCACTGGCAGTTTCCGACCTAATAATAATAGGAGTCTCTTTTTCTGGTTGTCTGTGCTGTTCATTTTCATTGACATGCGTTACACTTTTCTTGAATCTCTTGTAGTCTTGTATGAGAAAAATAATTATATTCTTCAATATTTACCTTTTTTGTAATGTCAGTTGTATCTATAACACTTACATTTTCATGTCAATAGGCTTCTAACTCCTCCAGGCACTCCACTTGTTCCTTCATCCAATGGAAATGAATCTCAACCAGCACAAGTTGCCCAGACTCCAAGAGGACGCCCTTTGGGCAGATCAGTCTCTGCAGCTAAGGCCTCAAGGGTAAGTTTACTGAAAATGGAGCATTGATTGTTTGCCTCATAAACAAATTTATTAACACATCATTTCTACAAATTATTTCATTCCAGCTTTCTGTGTCTCAGTCTGAGAACAGCCATCCAGTAAGACCAACTCGCAGCAACTCTGTAACCCGTCAGTCTATCTCTAGTTCCCAGTACAACACTTACTCAAATAAATCAAGTAATATTCTAAACACAAGTTCTTCTTCAGTTTCATCCTATATCAGACCCTCTACTCCCACGAATCACTCTTCATCTTCTGCAAGATCCTCTACTCGCTCTTCATCTTCTGCAAGACCTTCCACCCCCACTTCCCGGCCAACACTGTCAAGACCTTCAACTCCTTCAAGAACACAACCATCCCTTAGCACAGCTTCTAGACCATCCCAAAACTCAAGACCTTCCACACCAAGCTCTAGGCCTCAGATTTCTGCACCATTGAATTCCCCTGCTCCTCGGTCTATATCAAGACCATCAACACCTACTCGTAGAAATTCCATGCCTTCAATTTCTCCAGCATCCTCGGGGCGCTCTGTCAGCAATGGGCGAACTGTGGCTTCTCGCCCAAGCTCCCCTGGACGAGCTGTTGCCTCAGTATCTCGTCCAAGCTCCCCTGGGAGAACTGCAGGTGCAGTATCTCGCCCAAGCTCCCCTGGTCCACCAGTTCGACGAACACCTCAACCAATAGTTCCCCCAGACTTTTCACTTGAAACGCCTTCAAATTTGCGAACTTCACTGCCAGACAGGCCACTGTCAGCTGGTAGGTCCAGACCTGGTGCCCCAGCCTCTGTCAAGGGGGGTATGGAAATTCCAAATGGTGGAAATTTGCAAAGGAGGCACTCATCACCTATTGTAAGCAGGGGAAGACTCACAGAACCTTCTGGAAGAGGGCAAGTGCTTGCAAATGGGCATGTTACAGATGCATCTGACTCTGGCAGAGCTTCGCGTGCCTCACAGTTGCCTCTGAGGAAACCCGTAAGGACACATACAGATAGTGCAGGATTTGGGGGGACCATCTCAAAGAAATCTCTTGACATGGCTATTAGGCATATGGTAAGCACAACCTTTGTTTTTTGCAATTTTGGTTATATTCACTAATCACTAGTATTGCATATTTGCATCTGGTATTTGTGTCCTCCTCTTATATACCTACCTTTCATAATTAGGTTTGATTAGATATGGTAGAATTTCTAGTCATGTATTCAGAATCTCTAAATTATTCTGGTAAATTCATCTTTGCATTAGTTAATGATTTTGCCATCACCAAAGATATTTCATTCCAATAACCAGATTTTCTGTTACCCAAAAAAAAAAAGATGTTTAATTATTTATATGATTGGATGAAGAGAACCTTCTTTTTACCAAATATAATTAACCAGTGGATATTGTTTGTGTTTTTCAGGATATAAGAAATGGGCCAAATGGTGTACGCCCAGTCTCAGGCTCAACACTCTTCCCCCATAGCATTCGATCTAATGGTGCTAAAAGCCAGCAGAACCATGGGTCAAGCTCCCCGGCATCTCTGAGTGGAAGTATGAATTACAGCAACGGCGGCTGTATGTTAGAAAAAGGAAATTATTTCAGCCGGTCTGCAAGCGAAGAGGACAGATATCAACGACCTTCAGCAAGAGTTACAGATGTTGACATCTATGAGAGCTCTCGTTATGACATGCTTCTACTGAAAGAGGATGCGAAGAACACTAGCTGGTTGCACAGCATTGACGACAAGTCTGATGCCATGTTTGACAATGGTTTTGAACAACTCCCTGAACCATTCGACCCTTTATTATAATGCATGCTTACGGAGTAGTAATTATTTTTAATAGTATTTTTCAAGATTTGTTTATTTAGTACAGAAGTTGCCTAAATAAGAAAGAAAAAAAAAAAAAAACGACACGTCACCTGGGTGCAATGTATTCAAAGTACACCATCCAATAATCAGCATGTGAACATGCCCAGTTGCCCACCCAAATCAATTTCCATCATCTGCACTCTTTTTTTTTTTTTTTTGAAAACGTCATCTGCACTCTTAGGCACTAGCTCTTTCACATCTTCTTTTAATCTTTTATGGTCTGAAGTTTTTTTTTTTTTTTTTTTTTTTTTTTTTTTTTTTTTTTAAGGGAGAGTTCTTGACCCATAATATTAATATTAAGTAACTTTTAATAAAATTGTCACTAAATTTTAAATAATATTTTAACTTTATAACTTTGAAATATATTATTTAAATTTAATAACTAAATAAATTTAATAATTTATTTAAAATCTTCAAATATACATTTATTATATAAATTTCCAAACATGCTTCTATTAAAAGAGGATGTGAAGAACTGGTTGCACAACATTGACAACAAGTCTGATGCCATAATAGATACAAACAATAGTTCTGGAAATGATATTGTCATAATTTGTCCGAATAAAAAATTAAGTTACTAATTTTGAATTAAATTTTAATTTTAATTAAACAATCATCACTGTTTGTTAAAAACTAAAAGGACTATCAAGATTGACTTTTACTTTCCTGTTTCTGTACACCCAAAGAATTCTGAAGTGTTTTGGTGATCATGAATCGATTGAGAGTATAAAGTTTGTAGTTCGTTTTTTAGTTAAATAATAATAATAATTATATCCAATTCAAATATAGTGAAAAGTCATCTTGACCTAGATCCTTTGATTCCTTTCAATGGTTCCAATCTTAAGAATCCTCGTTGAATAGTTCAAAAATGTAACTTTGCGAGAAACCATACCAGTCAAGAAACATGTTTTAAGAGCGTGAATGTTCACACCGGCTTCACGTTCTGCAGAAACTTCCAAAAGCTCTATTTTATATATATTTTTTTAACCTTTGCACTTTGCAGCCTGTTAAAGCAGAGCGAAATAGATGACCCAAATCCAGCAAAGTCTTTCTAAATCAAACACCGTCGTGTTCCGTACTAATTCAACCCGTTTTGGGGAGGGCTCTGGTTCGTATCTCATTTTTATCCTGCGATTCTAGCGTATTGCTAGTTGCTAATCCTCGTACTAGCTGGTTTTGCACTTTTGCTTACCTAATCAAAGGAAAAGGTTTCCAATTTTGGGATTTTAATTGCTCTTGTGTTTCCACTTTTGTCTTCTTTTGGTGAATTAGATGTATTCGAGATCTGGGTTCAAGTTCATTTGACGGACTGGAAAGTCGAAATCTTTAGATTAGTTGACTGTTTATGATTTCAGGCTGCCATGTTCCTTGTACTTCTTAGATGAGCTTTTAAAAAAAAAAAAAAAAAGGCTTTTTTCTTTGATTTGAGGGGTGGGGGGTTTCGATTTCATTTGTTGAATTGTGCTGGAATTTTGATGTTTATGCTAACTTTCCTATGTTTTCCAGGTTTCATTAAGGGGGAATTGAACTGTGCTAGAGAGAATTCTGTATCTGTGCTAGAGAATGGGGCATATCTTAGCCAAGTTATGTTTTGTACCCAAGGTTTGTCTTCTTATCCACTTTTTGCTTGAATTAGAGATTCTAACTTTCTTGTTTTTGCTTCTTGTCTAAATTTGGTGGCGTGGTTCGTCATTCTGCCACGTTGCTTTTCTTGGCTTCAACTGTAGGTCTTACTTCTTAGCTTAGGTTATTTTATCTTAGCCTCCTCCAAGCTAGCTCTACTTGGAAGTGGTAAGCATGGATCGAAGTTAAAAGAAAAAACGGAAAATCTATTAAATAAATCACGTGTGTGCATTTTAACACATCTACTTATTGAAGGCGGCATTAGTTGAAGATTTTAAGGCTGTTGTCGGTATTTATTAACTGATTATAGTTTAAATGATCTGATACTCGATAAGTTCCCTTGCCTTGGTATGGTGTTACTTGTGCACGTATCTGTGTGCAAACGGCCTATTAACGTCGAATTTATGATGATCCCATCTTTAAATTCCTTCCTTATGGCATGAGCTATTCCTGAAGTCGGAGGACATAATTTTGATTTTATCATTGAGAGGTCGGGGTCTAGGGTTAAATAAATTGTTCAGCTTTGCTGCTAATTTTAGATGGTCTGCGTGGACATGATCCCACTCGGTGGATTTTTGAACAAGTAGGAATGATTTGCCAATGATTATACTTTGAAACTTGAAAGAATTTTTGCGTTTTAGGGATCATACCAATTAATGTGCTACCACGTGCTGTTCCTAAGTTTGATCTTCTCGGAGCCTTATTAGGAAAGTAAAGTCCAGTTCTTTAATGTTCTTTTTTGTTTTCATGCTTTAGGGTGCTTAATGATTAAGCCAGAGAAGTAGTTTGGGGGCGGGGCTTGAGCACATGAAGAACCGAGGAATATGCTAATATGACATAGAAACTTGATATTTTGGGGTTACAACCTTGTAGTCGGTATTTCATGGCCCATTTTTCCAGTAGCTCTAGTCGTTGTATCATACTTAAACCTGTGCTCATCATGGGCCCATTAATCATTCTGAACACTTGATATTATAGAACTATACAGAAAGAAAGTAGATTTCCATCGCAACATGGAAGTTCTAATCCATGAACACTTTGATTAATTACTGTTGTTCAAAACTGTCAATCTTGGCCTATGGAAGTATGATGAATGCTTTTAGATTACCTTAGGGAATGTTAGATTGCTGAGAATGTTATATTACTGGGAATGTTAGATTCTTGTGTTTGGTTTAAAACTAAAGTATGTAAATAAGGCAACGGTAATAAGATAAATTGATTAAAATGTCAAAAGCCCAAAATTAGTAATAAGATGAGGGAATGTGAGATTACCTAGAAATTGGAGGGTATCTCATATTCCCTTCCAATAGCTAAAAACTATATCTTGAGGTTATGTGACATTCCCTGGGATTCTGGGAAAATTACACAATCTGAACCAAACATGCGAATCTTATATTCCCAAGCAAATATAACCTTAGTTATCTTATATAACTTGAACCAAACACCCGGGTTACTAATTGATGTACCGACGGTATATCAGTTAACCCCAAAGACGCATCATCAAAAAGCAATTACAAAATGAAGGAAGCCTTTTTTTTGTTTTTTCAAATAAATCATATGCTTTAATTGGAATATATTTATTACTTTTTTTATTCACTCTAACCTACTAGAAGTATCTATTCAACATAATGCCAACCCTGATTGGGATGGTGGTCGGACTTGAAACCTTCCTTATGGAAGATAATAGTGATGTCATCAGACAACAAGGTACTTGGTAATTGGTTTAAACTTAACATCCTCTTTGTGAATTTTGACTTCAAGTTTATTGAAGGATGTTGGTGATCCATGATTTTCTTTGACATTGACGAGAATAGAAGAGAAGCAGTGACCATGCCAGACAGTTTCCAAAACCTTAATTACAAAAAAATGCAAAGTTTGCAAACAAGGCTGTAGACTGTAGTGCTTCAACCACTATCGCAGTTATGCATATTTGTAATTTTGTATTCATAATTATCGAAAGGGATCCTCCAAAAAAAATTCTTTAGACACATTTATATGTAGGAGTTTCAAAATTAAGATTAGAAGCCGAGTCTTTTGTCCAGAAAGTTGGTATTTTGATTGATCTTGAACTATGACTTCAGGTTTTACTTTTAGCGTAATTTCTTATTGGTTTTAATACTTGGTCAATAACAAAGTATAGAAATTGCAGCAACGGTCCAAGAATGATGGGGATGACTCTGACCATCACGTTGAATTTGCTGGAGGAAACGTACACCTCATCACTACAAAAGAAAGTTGGGAGCAAAAGCTGGAAGAAGCAAGAAGAGACGGCAAAACAGTAAGTATCATTGGTCCTCCCTCACACATAGGCATAATTTCAGTAAAGTCACTTAATTGTAAGGATACTGAGCTATAGTAGGCTGATTTGAAAATTTTAAAAAGTTGCTTCAAAATTTGTGCTTAACTCGACTTGTCTAAAAAAAAGTAAGTAATAAATGAAAAATACTGGTTTAGGCTGTTTAGCACATAATACACTGTCATTTTATATACTGACCTCTAAATCTATACACTGGCTTTTTTTTTTTTTTTTTTTTACAAATCTATGACTTATATTTGAACCCTAAACATTATTATGCAAACAAAATTATAAAAGTTGTAGCAGCAAAAATCAGACATACCCAAAAAAATTCAGTGTAAAAGTGTAAAACACTAAGGGCCCATTTGAAAAGACAGAAAATGTTTTCTAAAAACATTTTCATTTTTCGAGTGTTCGGTTGAAAGTCAAAGAACAATCTTTAAGTCAGAAAATTATATATATATTTTATATTTGGTTCATTTTTAAAAACATGAACATAAATATATTACAAAGTTATTTCTTAAAAAATATTGATTAGTTTAATGGTAATAATAATAATTATTTATATTAAGATTAAATTATAAATTAAAATTTATAATAGTTGTAAAGATTAATAATAATTATAATAAAAAGATGTAAATAAATATCTTTTAACTTGTAACTTATTATAATAAAAATAAATATAATACTTCTAAACTAAGAAATTGAAGAAAAAATTTTCTTTTTTTGGGATGTGGGCTGGACTAGACCATGATGTTTGGCTCAGCCGGCACCAACCATATTTAATCGGACATAAATGTAATAAGTCTGAACTAAAGAAATTGAAGAAAAAAACTTAAAATGTTTTGTAGTCTTTTGGGTTATGGGCTAGGCCTAGCCAAGATTTTTATTGTTTGGCCAAGCCCAAGCAAACTAATATTTTAACTGGATTAGCCAAATCCAGTTCAAATAATAACCACTCATAGGGAGCGTGTAGATAAGAATCTCAAAAATGTCTTCTGAGTAAAAATCTTGAAAGACAAATCCCACCAAAATGGGTTATTTTTGGACTAGAATGAGTATTTTCCGTTGACTTCATTCTCCGTTGATAGCCAAACACTGGAAAATTCGGAAAATAACTTCTGAAAGTCATTTTCCGGGTTTCCCAATGGACCCTAAAACCTGTTATGGACTTCTGCTGTTTGTTGTTGGACTGGCTAGGCAAGATCGAGAGTATAGTCTAAAGGGCTGCTGTTGTGCTCAAATGGAGTCGCAATGCTGAGCCAATGAAGATTAGGTTTTGTTTCTCTTAAAACTACGTTGTTTTGAGCGAAACAAAACCTAATTCAAAAATAAATAAATAAAGTTGGCTAAGCGCCTAAACTGCCAATTTCTCATTATTCCCTTCAGCCTAGGGCCGCCTAGGCCAATTTTTACAACACTGCCCTTCCAAAAACCAATGGTTGGCCACCTAAATTAAGTGATCCTAGAAACGAAGCTGAACTCCGCTAAAACTTTTAGCTAATGCATAAATGCTATAGAGCGAGAAAAGAAACAATGTCCATTGACTTCTGTTCAATATTTTGTTATGTGTTCCTTTTTGAATACTTTAATGTTGCTTGCATAGTTGCATGACTTGCATCTGTCAAGTGTTTTGCAGCTTAGACATCTGCAAATGTTTGCAGGTTGTGGCAAATTTTAGTGCTTCGTGGTGCGGTCCATGTCGAATGATTGCACCATTGTTCTGCGAGCTTTCAGAGAAACACCCTTCTCTGATGTTTCTGACAGTTGATGTTGATGAACTTACAGTGAGTACATATTTCCTAAAAAATTTCAGAGTTATAATCTTAAGAATCAGGAGTTAATTTTCTCTCATGAATCAGGAATTCAGCACGTCCTGGGATATCAAAGCAACCCCGACCTTCTTCTTCCTCAAAGATGGACAACAAGTCGACAAATTGGTAGGGGCCAACAAGCCAGAATTGCAGAAGAAGATAACAGCCATTGTAGACACCGAAACGCGATGCCAGAAATAGTGCTATTATGGTTATGTTCTTTTAAGTGTTATGTGATCATATGTTTATTTATGTGCAAATGTAAATCCAACCCAGTTTTTCCATGGTCTTTTTGACCAAGAATCCATGAAAAGAAGAGTGCTTTGTGAAAAACATCAATGCTTCTTGATCAAGATGAACAGACTATCATTTTCTTTTTATTTTTCTGAGAATTTCTTTTGCTGTTCTTTACATGAAAACGAGCTGTTACAGGCTGGATAAGATCATGAAATGACAGATAATTGATGACCAAAAGTGGCCTTAATTACATACATTTTAGGTTTTAGAATTTGATGCTGCAGCAGTGCAGCTGTCATGTGCAAACCCAGTTGCGGTGGTGTCCAACCTGTTGTTACATGGTGGACTATACCTTCTTACCGAAATTACAATGGTTCTTAACTGGTGATAAACAGGTTTGTGTTAACGGATTTGTATAAATGGGTTAACACGATAATATTAACGGGTTAAAAGGGTTCTTAACATGTTTACGGGGTTGACTCGTTAAGACACGGAACATAACGGGTCGGCCCGTTAATGACCCGGGACACATTAAGATTAAATACTAATTCATTATTTTCGTGTCCTATCCATAATTGTCACAATTTTTTTTTTTAAATGCTAATTCCCACCGACAATAGATCGAATAACTGAGTTTTACTATGATGACTCTTAAATTCTACTCTTTATACTTCTTGACGTGGCAAGCATGAATATCACATTTTCATCTCATCTTGTGGGTTTAGTCGTAAGATTTGTGAAATGAAGTAAAAGTTGGAAGTAGAATTTGGGAGTACAAGTATATTTTCCTTTATTTACATTAGTTGGATTTTGTGAAAAATAATGAATCTAGTAATGTCATATTTAGAGGTGAATTTTATAAATTAAAATTTAAGAGAATGTAAATATGTAATGAACTAAATCTACACTATAATTTTTTATTTTTTTTTTATTTTTAATTCTACACTATAAAGTAAAATTTACAGTCTACTCCACATTAGTTTCTTTTGAACAAGATTTTTTATTTTAACCTTATAAAACGTTTAGGAGATGAATAAATAATCTTAAATCTATTTTGCTAGATTATAAAAGATTAAAAGTCCATTTAAGAATGTGGTTGGGGTGGAAAGAAGTGCTATACCATGGACCGGGTCCACCTTGCAAAGTGAACTCATATTTAAAATACACAATTTACATATTGAATGTTCACAATTTATATACTTAATGTTTATAATTTACATACTAAATGTTCACAATTTACCTTTTACAAAATTGTGAACATTCAGTATGCTCTCACACTTCTGCTCGTGAGAACGATACTGTTTCTTGTGATAAATTTTACCTGTGACCAGTTGAGTTGCTCATGTGGGCTATAGTAGTAATATTCTACTCATATGATACATGTATATATTCATGATGCAATATAATTTGAATATTGGAGATGGAATTAATCTTAACATTTGATACTTGAAGGACATTTTGGTCTTCCGGTAATCTCATTTGATCTTAACTAATAACTACCAACTTACGATTGATCGCCCATCAAGGAGATGATTATGTTGATGTCCCTATCAAAGTTAGGGGCGGATCTATCAACTTTGAAATAGTTGAAGGGTACGTGGTAAGTGGAAGTCATAAACTATCAAAAAGGAGCCGCAAGTGACTAGTGACAACTCACCCATGTTGATTTGAATAATAAAAATATATAAATAAATACATATAAAGAATCTTAATATTCATCATATTAAAGAAAATGTTTATAATAATAATAATAATAATACTTTGAAATTTTATAAATTTATTTTAAATAATCATGTCTTCGGAGTTCGCCAGTAAGTGTTAAATTAAGTTAGTAATATAAATATTGTTATTAATTTTGAATTACGATGTGATGTATCATACATAAAAGTTCTTTAAAAAAAAATTCATTAGAAATTTAGGGAAAAGTGATTTTCAAATTTCAACTATGATGCACGGAAACTTTTAGAGCATTTTTGTGTTATAGAAATATTTCATATCAAGAAACTTACCCTATAAAAAGTTGTACACTTTTGCGTACAATGAGCTCAATCTTCACATTCTATGTAGGAGGATTTGAACTACCATTATTCCATTAGAAGCGAGTTTTAACTTTTAAATGCAACTTCTCAACAACTAGACGAGTGTTGTAGATACTTTTTATTTTTGCCCACAAAAAGCAAAATCCTTCGTCCCAAAAGTCCCATGCATCGGCCTAACATGACGTAAATCATAGTAACTTAACCGGCATTAAATGGGAAGAGCAGTGGTGCCTATAAAGATTAAAGAACTATCCCAATAAGAAGGTGAAACTTTTACACTACAGCTATCAAAATTCAATCACATATCATTCTCGATAATTTAGTACCCAAGAACCAATTGAATTACTCGAGAACTTATGGAGTGTTTGTATTCTTGAATTCATATTACTATGCCACCAAAAAGTGTGTTGTACCAGGCAATAGTGGGTTCATACACGAAGAAAAGTCAAAGAGGTGGCCAACTGTTTAGTAACATGGTATGCACCATTAATGTTGTACCTTCAGCATTATCATATGCTAACACTTAAACATTGACAAATCACCTAATCAATCGCTTTCAATTTGCCAACATTATCAAATCTCAGTGTGGACCGATCTGTATACATTAAAATAATGAGTGCCAACATTTCACAATTGTCCAAATCAACCCATTCACACTTCTTAAATATTATTTTTACAAGTATGATACAAGGCCACAATCTTTTCAAATCCTCAAACTCTTCTTAAAGAAAGCTGTTTATAATGGCAAATTATTCTGTGAATCATGGTACCCCTTGTAAGATAAACCACTAACAAACGCCTCGTTAAGGCGTTAACTTACACTTATATATTAGCAATTCACTTTAAAAGTAAACACAATTAAGATCAAAGTATCAAAGGAACAAGCTCTTCAAAGTTGTGGGTACAAAGTATCAGACTTATATCATACCGAGTAGCTGTAGATACAACTTACAAAGGGGAATTAAAGGATATTATATCAATACAAATATAATAAATTTATGAGTAAAAAGAATAAAGATAGTACAAACTACAAATTAAAGATCAAGCCTTTAAAGCTTAACCTCGTGATAGTGCATTGCCTTACCTTGGATTGAGAGCGGGTGGGTGGCGGGCAGTGTTTGTTTCAAGACTCAACGTCCCTTCGGGTTCATGATCTGAGAGAAGACGGCGCTGGGTGTCAACCCGTCTGAGTCTTCACTGGCGAGACTCCGGCCACCAATGCTCATCGATATCCCGCTGCTTTGTGTATCAGTCATGCTTGCATCAAAACCAGGGGATGCCTCGGGGTCCTTCTTGTCTTTACAAGTCACATCAAAGCCCTCTTCGATGTCTATTCCTCCGAGCCCCCCTTTGCCGCTTTCCTCTGCGCTCTCTTGAAGTTGTAGAGCGAATTCGAGGTTCCAAAGAACATCGCCCATCGAGGGCCTATCCGTTCCAACATCAGCTACACACTTCACTGCTGTCTCCGCGAATTTCTTGAAGCATTCGGGTGCAATCTTGCCCTTCAAATAAGGGTCTGTGATTTGATCAAGAATGCCCTTCTTATGGCAATGGAAAGCCCATTCTGCTAAGCTCACTTGCTCCTTGGGGAGGGTTGGGTTCAATGCAGGGCGGGCACACAAAATCTCGAAAAGTACCACACCAAATGAATAGACATCTGACTTTTCAGTGAGTTGCTGTCTTCTGAAGTACTCGGGATCCAGATACCCAAAACTACCCTTAACTACAGTACTTACATGGGTGTGATCCAAAGTGGGACCTGTCTTCGACAACCCGAAATCAGACACTTTTGCCACCCACTTCTCATCCAAGAGGATGTTAGTGGTTTTCACATCCCGGTGGATGATCGTATGCTTGGCACCCGTGTGAAGATAGTGTAATCCACGAGCAGCACCTATGCAAATCTCGAGCCTTTGCTTCCATGGCAATGGAGGCTTTTGGGTCTTGTAGAGGTGCTCGCGAAGGGTTCCATATGCCATGTAGTCATAGACAAGGATCATTTCACAGTTCTCTTCGCAGTATCCAATCAAAGATACAAGGTGGCGGTGGCGAAGCTTAGAAAGCATTTCGATTTCAGTTTGAAATTCGTGAATACCTTGTTCTGACAATGGGTTACCACGTTTAATAGCAACTTTCGTGCCACCATCAATTTCTCCCCGATATACTTTCCCGAAACCCCCTACTCCAAGAACAAGAGCTTCATCAAAGTTCTTAGTGCCAGCTTTGATCTCAGCGAATGAAAAGTGGCGGCAAAGGTTCGATGGTAACGAGGAGGTGTAACTTCCCGTGGTGTTCGTCTTAGCAGAACCAGCAGAATGTGAATTCCCGTACAAGGAAAGAGGAAGCCAACCGGATTGTGCATCGCTCGTACTTGTATCCTTCCCGTGGCTACGTTTTCGGGAGACGAAACAAATGACTAATCCAATGAGTAGTAAGGCAACAGCAATTCCACCACCAATCCCTCCACCAATAGCTGCTTTATGATTCTTCCCCGACTTTCCTGATATCGAAGATGGAATAAATGGTTCGATTTTTGATTGCACAGATGGGACTGGATTGGGGCCAGCAAGATTTCCCAGAGTGCCATTTACTTTAAATATTTCCAATCCATTCAAAATCGCATCCAAATAAGTAGACCCCGGTTTTGGATGTAGTGCAAGCCAAAGATCTACCTGTGGATCCCCTTTAGGAACAAACACCCCATAATCCTTATACTTGGGAACTCCATTTTTACCTGCCCAAGCAATTGCATCAGCTCCCGGCTCTGCAGTTTGATTGTTCAGGTAGATGATGAAAACCCTCTCGTTGATTTCGGTAATAATGGTAGTGAACTCACAGAAGTGGAGCCTGACAAGGTAGAAGAACCCCGAATCAACCGGAAAATACCATGTCAAATTGTAATTCGCATTAACACTTGCATTTGGACCCATTGATCGAAGAGTTTTATAGACCTCCACCGGGGCAACATAAGTTGGCATTCCCGGAGGATAGCTGATTGTCATATTATAATCATCTGCAGTCTCCGTGACCCCAGTCCCCGCTGAAAATATATACTTCGAATCTTCATCCCAGGACCTAAACATCCCAGTATCACTCGATGGCGATATGACATTGCCACCGACATTCACCCGATAAATGCTCTCGAGTGCAGTACTATTATCAATGTTCAGTGGAGAATTTTGTCCAACAATCATAGTAGATCCATCTGCAGTGTTATAAATATCGGGGTGCGAAACAACCTCGATCCCATTCACAAACGCAAGAGAGTTGGGGCTGTTTGGGGATGGCGTGAAAGTCACATTCAGAGTCTCGCCTGGGACATTAACGGAGAACTCCTTCACCAAAAAATCGAAGTTCAGAGCTTCAGTAGTCTGGCCTGCACTGAAGTTCTTCAGAAGGGTATACTCTCCAACTCTCACCGAGAACACTGAATTGGTGGCATTGAGGCCATTATAAGACGCAGGATAGAAATACAGGCGAAGAAACTTCCTCCCAGATGCCACCGGGAAACTATAGGTGAACTCGGATTGGAATGTTCGGGCTGTCATAAAAGGAACTTGGGGGACAGACGGTTTCTGAGAATCAGCAGAGGAGGTACTCGACTTCCCCGTGCCCAGGAGGAACTTAGACCCAACATCTGTGGTCCATTTCCTATTATCTTGATCAGTAACCCCATCAGGGCCTCCACAATTCAATAGAATCTTATCAGTCGGCACATAATCCGCAGCCAAAGACACTCGAAGCAACGCCAGTAAAACAAAGCTCAAGACTACAAGGAAAGACTTATCCGCAGCCATGAATGAGCTGAGACAATGCTCAACCACAGTAAACTAGCTGGGAAAAGTCAACACAAGTTTCTGCAATGAAATCAGCAACAAATCC
Source organism: Ipomoea nil (assembly GCF_001879475.1). NCBI lineage: Eukaryota > Viridiplantae > Streptophyta > Magnoliopsida > Solanales > Convolvulaceae > Ipomoea > Ipomoea nil. The sequence continues at coordinate 3,382,147 of NW_017619254.1, read as the reverse complement.
CAATCATTACTTCAACTACAAGCAATTAATGCAACACACATCAAACACAGGTCAGGGTTTATGCAGATATCAACCAAACCAAACCACACGGTAATAGCAGAAAATGTCGAAATCAGCATTGTTGAGCATATAGCCATTAACGTGCAATCCAACTATCAGCTTAGGCTTTCAGTTGAGATGGAGCACATGCTTCAATTTGGTATCAGAGCCAGAGCCAGACCAATCCAACTATAACTATAAGCTTAGGCACTATAACTATAAGATTAGGCTTTTTAGTTGAGATGGAGCACATGCTTCAATTAGCATGAATCTTCCAATATTCACGGTAAATAAGATTAAACAAACAGCTATGATTCCCAAAAGAAGAGACTTCTATTTTTTTTCACTGCTATAAGTTCTAACTGGAATGGGAAAATGCCCAGACAATTTAAAGAATAAATTTTTATTTATTTATAGCCTTTTAACTGTACTCATCAGAGAAAGGTAAGACATCCACGAAGAGAGATGAAAAATAAGCTGAGACAGCTAAGAAAAATGAAAAAACAAAAGCTTAGATTTTGATGTTCTTTGAATCTAAGTATGAATGGAACTTGCAAGATCCATTCAAATGAAGCAGCTAAAGAGAAGAAAAAGATGAATTTGAGCAGCAAATTACCTGAGAGATGAGTGAGCAAAGGGAGAGATCCAAGTTCAAGAGAGAAAAGTAAACTTCAAGCCATTCCCGGGTTGATCCCCAAACCCAATGCTGCGTTGAAATCAGAGAGAGAAGAAAATGTGAAGAACTGAGATGAGCTTAGAGAGAGAGAGAGAGAGAAATTAGGAATATATTTTGAGTAGCTTTTTCATATGAACATAAAAGAAGGAGACATGTATTGGAAGCACTAACTACTACATCCATTAATTCTGGATTTCTGGCCTTGCAGCTGGGTGGAATGACCGTTGTGCCCTTCACCGTGGGCGTTCATTCTTTGATGTAAATAATCCCAACCGCCGCTTGCGCGTATAGTTGGATGACAGGACGGGACAGAGCAGCACGAATCGGCGGTGTGGTGAACGCGTTTGCAGTGGGTCCCCTTCCCCACTCCTGTTTATTTTATTTTGAGGTGTTCGGTAAATACGTTCGTTGTTAACTGATTGCATTAGTGTATTTGATTAGTTGATAGCATTAACTTATTGTAGAAAAATATTTAATAAATAAACTGTTAGTTGATAGCTAATTATATGTAAAATGATTTTAAAAAAAAAATTAATCGAAAAAAATTACTTTAAACAAATTTTTGAATTTTAAATTGTAAAATAATAAGTTGTTACAAAAAATTAATCAATTAAACACTTATATTGACTGTTTAATCAAATCAAACATTTAATAATAGTCAAATAAGTTAAAATTGACTGATAAACTACATATGTTACCAAACAAGATCTTTATCAATACTAAATAGAATACATTGTATAATTATGTATATGTATGTATTATTTAAACACTATTATCAATAATATCCGATTATAATAATGTATGTCATACATAATATTATCGAATATGATTGTTACTTATGTGGATAAAATATGTTAAATTTTTAAAAATTTTAATAATTAGATGAGAGAAAAAAAAAAAACAAATTGAATAATTATTAATTTAATACTCACGTCATTTTAAATTACGCCGCATTTTCTAATTATTATATGATTTTGAAGGGGTTGAGTTGGCAAAAGGCTGGACTGTGGGCCCTTTTTCCAAATAACATCAACTTTCATTTATGCTTATCACGTTATGTGGGGCCTAGAAGATTCCGGCGGGAAGAATAGTGGGCCGCGCTGGATTGGGCTGGGATACTTTAAAGCCCAACTTTATCAAGGTATAACCATATAGAAGTAATTGGGCTGTGATTTGTTAACTTGGGCTATACCTCCAGTTGTGATCCAATTCAACAATGGATATTTTGTACGGAGTATATTAGAAAAGACAAACGTACAGATAACCCAATCACTAAAGACCCATTATAAAATACTACATCAGCCCGAATGGAGTAGCCTGAGTTGTTATACCATGGACTAGGTTCCACCTTGCAAGGTGGACCCTGATCCTAAACGATATATAAATTATTTGTTTTTAGTATTAGAATTGTGAACTTCTAGAATATAAATTGGATTTCTAAGTCAAAACACATAACGATTGTAGAAGGAATTTGTGAATACAATACAGGATCATAAAATCCTAATATGTTAATGTTGTGTAACTGCAGTATTTGAAAGGAACTTGTGAATACAAAACAAGGTAATCAATTATATATATGTTAATATTGTGTGTTTGTAGTATACAAATTGTGAACATTTAGTATGTAAATTATGAATATTTGAACATAGATCCACATAATAATTTGCGGGGTAGCCTTGTGGGTGAAAACTTGAGAAACGAAAAATAAAAAAAAAATTAAAATTAAAATAAACAAGTTTAATTCTCGTTAAATAAACTCAGTAGGAATGAAATAATATAAAGAAGTTGTAACATTATTATTTCATAATAACAGAAAGAGGTTGTAAAATTATTATTTCATAACAGAAAGAGGTTGTAAAATTATTAGTATTTCAAATCTTTATTCCGACAAAAGGTCAAGCAGTTCAACTTCAATTCGGTGCAGTTCTATCATTTGGACTTATTAAAGTTAAATTTCTTAACTAAGTGGCTTGTAGTTCATTGGTATCGGATTGCTCCCCTAAGTGGGAGGTGTAAGGTTTGAACCTCAATTGAGACAATAGTGTGTATATGTAGGGTATTCCCTTCCTTATAATAATAAAAAAAAAAAGTTAAATTCCTTACTTATCAGTTAGTATATATGTTCCATTTTAATTTCCTCTTCTGGACCCAATAAAGACAAAAGTATAGTCTTTTGTCTTACATTACGCCGCCATTTTGATCTCTATCAAACTTTAAAAAAAAAAAAAAACAAAAAACAAAAACAAAATTAGATATGTCGCATCGTTCTTATCGATTTTTTTAAGAGGAAAAGCTATTTTACTTTTTAATTCGGAGTTAGCTCAAAGTATAGTGGAACAAAATATATAGAAAGTTTTTATGTAACATCATCTTTAATATTTTTTTAATTAAATTTATAAATAAAATTTTAATAAATTTCTTACAAAATTAAATATTTTTAATGAAAACAAAAAGAAAACTTATTATAATTAGTATATTGTAGCATAAATATATTAATTATTTTTAATTTTTGAGTAAACTCTAACATATTCATATCAACTTGAATTGGGATAAGATTTGAACTTGTAACCTCCCTTATAGAAATAGACAATGATGTATCAAGTAACAAGGCGCTTGTCATTAATTAATTAATTAATTAATTTAATTAGAATTTGTAATTGAGATTTAGATTGATTGAATGATATATAACTATATAAGTTTATATTTATTAGTGTAAAAAGTAAATGTGTTAATTTATTAAAATTGAGAGTTTAAAATGTTATTTTGAAAATGGCAACAGTTTTAGTTGAACTCATATGATAAATATGATAACCCGAAGTTGTAGGATTAGAACAGAAAATTTTAAATCAACCAAAATCAATAAATTTAATTTAAATCAATATATCTAAGACCGAACAAACTAGCTCCATTGACCTCCCTAAAATTAGTTGATATCTCCTCACACTAAAAATAAAATTTATTTCTAAAATCATAATAAGTCTCAATCTATGTTATACCTCTTATTTATCTCTATTTTTTTATTATTTTTTTATATATAATTATTACCATGCACATGCATATACAATATATTTTCTTATATATAATCTTCAATGGTAATAATGTGTATAGACATTATATATTGAAATAATATAAGAAATAAATTTAATTTTATATAAATTTTAATTAAATATTACCATATTTATATTTAATATTTTATCATATCTAATATTTTTATTTTAACACTATTAATCATATCATAATTATTTGTCTTTCAATGATGACATGATATGCTGACTTTATAACTATAAATTCTACAACTATAAATATAAAAAAAAAAAAAAAAGATTAATTTTATTTTTTGTCCTAGATTTATATGTGACAGTTCACTTTTAGTCTTTTTTTTTTATTACTATTAGAACATACTCATTTAGTCCTAGTATTATTGTGGTATGACCGTATGACCATTTTTAGTCATCCCTCAACAAAATCGTTTAAATGTCGTTAAATACAAAGGTATTTCAATTTTTTTTTATACAAATTAGGTTGAACTATTATATATTTTATGTTTATTTTTTTGAAAAAAAAATCATAATTGAAGACTGAAATACCCTTATATTTAACAATATTTAAAATATTTTGTTGATAAAGGACAAAAAAATGGTCATTCCACAATAATATTAAAACCAAAAGTGAATGTTCTAATAAAAAAAAAAGACTTAATGTGAATTACCACCCATAAATCTAGGACCAAAAATAAAATTAACTCAAAAAAAAAGTATATTTTAATATAATTAAAATTTAAATATTGAGTATTAATATTTCACATATATGTGCATAGCCCATATAAAATACTAAGTAGTCCATATTATAATTATAATTCATATAAAAGAAGGAAGAAAGTTCAATTTGAAACAACATAAGTATAGTGCATGAACTTTGTGTCGTGACACGCCACACTGCAGCCACTTTAGGACATCTGTATCTTCTTGCTCATTACTCATCGTTGCAGAAATCAGCAGCCCCAATTTCTGTTAGGAAAGATAGTTATTTTAGCAACTATTTCCGCAATTACTGACGTCGTAGTTTTGATTTTTTCCAATACAGGGTTATAACCAAGCAACTTCAACTGTACATTGTAAGCTCAGCTCTTGGGTTTCAGAAAACTAAAAATATAAATACAGATACACAGTAACCAGTAATGGGTCTCAGTAAGCACAAGAAATTCAGTTACTGCTGCTGTTCTTCCACCAGAACCCATCTCTGGAGAGGCTTTCAATTGTTGATCAGAATGTCACATCTCCTTTTGAACCAGTTGCTCAGGTATATATATATATAGAGAGAGAGAGAGAGAGAGCTGTGTATATATATTTTTTCTTTGATTATTTTTCAGCTGAATTTTCTCTCATATCTGTTCACTGAATGAAAATGACCCATGAGGGGACAACCATAATCAAGTTGGTCTTTCGTAAGTTTGATCACCACAAATTTTTAAGTTCGACTCTCACGGGAAGCAGTTTATTCGTTTTTTTTTTAAAAAAAATTTTTGGAGCCGGTCAGTTATGAGCAATTTAAACTGATTTATCTCCTTGTAGTTGGTTAGTTTGGTAACCATAAGTTTTTAAGTTCGACTCCGTGTGGAAGCAACTTATTGACTTTCTTGGTTTGAAGCGATCAACTATGGACAACCTAGGCTGATTTACCTCATTGTGGTGGGTCACAAGGCGGATTTACCCCACTCTCGGTTAGTGGCTGTGGGTTTCCTAGTCACAAAGAAAGAAAATGACCCATGAAAGTATGGATCACAAAAACCCAGCAGTATATATGCCACTGCAGCTTGACTGATTTTCTTGCATGAAATGGTATATATGCCACTGTCATGATTGTGTTGCAGCAAACCAGGAAGTGATTCTTTGAAGTTAGAAACTGGTTTGTGATTATCTTGTATGTCAATTTGAAGGGATTAAGAAAACATGTTAATGATTGTACTCCAAGTTAGTTAAGTCTTCTGTGTGCTGCAAAGGTTATCCTTTGAAGCAAAGTGGCAATGTCAATTTCACAGGTAGCATAGAGTGATGGGAAACAATTAGTTTAGTTTCAGAATTTCAGAATTCTCTCCAAACATTGCCTGTTGATCGAGACATATGAGCTGCACAAAGAAAACAGACATCATAAGTTTTAAGGAAATTAAATGTAGATTGCTTATGCTGCATCCTTTTTATCCTTAAATTCGTAGTGTTTAAAAAAAAAAATTGACTGTTTCTTTAAAGAGGAATAATCGAAGAAATCTTGTCCCACCATTTGTTTTAATCTGTTGAAATCTTGAGCAAAATTGGATCAGTGGATCTTTGCTTTAAAGGTAGCTATAGCTTTCTGCATTGGCACTTCTCTGCAACATTAACTTGTTGCTCACACGTAGTAGTAGACGTAGTGTAGACATGGAAGTATATGTATATATATATAGTGATCTTTCCCAATGTAGAATCCAATATATTGAGAAATGGCAAAGCATCAAGTTAAATTTAGTTGCAAAGTTCAGCTTCTGGCTGTTATGTTTACAGTACTTATCGCAATGTCAAACTCGTATTTATTGACAGACACCAAGAGTGATAGTTTTGAGGCATGGGATAGTGCAGAACGGGATTGGTAACGGGCTTTTGGTTTTCTGTGATGGGTTCGGGTGCTTAATTAGGCTCGTTTTGCTTAATTGTGTGTTGTTTGCAGGAGTTACCGCGGGGGTGAGATGGAAGACGAGTGGACGATGGTGCAGAAGAGCGGGAACCAGTTTGTGGCGAATGGCCAGCCCTTCTATGTGAATGGCTTCAACACTTACTGGCTAATGGTGTTTGCAGCAGACCAGTCGACCCGGGGGAAAGTGACCGAGGTGTTTAAGCAGGCGTCGTCTGTAGGCATGACAGTGTGCCGCACTTGGGCTTTCAATGATGGCCAGTGGAGGGCTCTCCAGAAAACGCCTGGAGTTTACGATGAAGATGTCTTCAAGGTCTTCAGATTGAATCCAACCAATTAGCTAGTCTAACTCATGACCTTATAAACTCATATGTTAAAACTGCAATTTCGGTTTGGTTAATAAACCATTCATCTGCTAAGAATGTGCTTGTTTTTTCGGGTTTTAGGCGTTGGATTTCGTCGTGAGCGAAGCAAAGAAGTACAAAGTCAGGCTTATACTGTCCTTCGCTAACAACTGGGAAGCCTATGGTGGCAAAAAGCAGTATGTGAAATGGGGAAAAGATGCAGGCCTGAATTTGACTTCTGATGATGACTTCTTCTCCCATCCCACTCTCAAAGGATACTTCAAATCCCATATTAAGGTAACCTTAAACATGATTAATGTATCTTAGTCATGATTTGATTGAAACATTTGACAGAATCTCCCCAAAAAAATGTCTTGTTTGAAGGCTGTGCTTAACAGAGTAAACACTGTCAACAACATTACCTACAAAGACGATCCTACAATTTTCGCGTGGGAGCTGATGAATGAGCCCCGCTGCGAATCAGACCCCTCGGGAGATAAACTGCAGGTTTGTTCTATCCTTGTAGAGTAACGTTCAATCCAACTATCAACTCAGACTTTTAGTTAGACGGTTGGTAGAAAACCTCAATATGCATGATTTTCAAACCAAAACTGGAATGGTTATGTTACTGCAGAACTGGATACAAGAAATGGCAGTCTTTGTGAAGAGCATTGATCCAAAGCATCTTGTGGAGATTGGGTTGGAGGGTTTCTATGGCCCTTCAACGCCGAACCGGGCTCAATTCAACCCCAACACCTATGCCACACAAGTTGGAACAGACTTCATCAGAAATCATATGGCTCTTGGAGTTGATTTTGCTTCTGCCCACATCTACCCAGACACTTGGTGAGGAATAGCATTTATATTACTACCTTTTGTCACAGCATAACATATATTCTTCCTTCTGTAACAAACTCTATAGCTATGAATAAAGCATTCTTCCTTATTTCTTCCTTCTGCATGAATGAGTGTCCATAACTTAGCTCGGTTTTTAGTTGAGACAGAACGCATTTCTGAACATCTGTTTCATTTGGTGTGAAGGATTTCACAGAACATAACAGATGCCCATGTGGAGTTCACCAAGACATGGATGCAATCCCACATCGAAGACGCCGAGAGCTACCTGGGAATGCCGATCATCTTCGCCGAGTTCGGCGTCTGCACGAAAGATCCCGGCTTCAACGCCACTTACAGAGACACCATTCTCAGCACCGTGTACAAGAGCATCTTGAACTCCACCAAGAAAGGCGGTGGGGGCGCCGGCGCCCTTCTGTGGCAGCTCTTCCCTGAAGGAACAGAGTACATGGACGATGGGTACGCAATAGTTCTCTCAAAATCTGCCTCCACATCGGACATTATCTCTCTGCATTCCAAGAGGCTCAGAGCTTTCAACTCCCTGTGTTCATGGAAATGCCACTGGGGTTGCAAGAAGAAGCAGGTGCTGGATACTTTCCTTGGCCGTGATGAGCTTTAGAATCACTTATATACTGTAATGATTATCCACCATCATGGATCATCTGTGATTAATACTGGGTTCATGTAATATGATCTGAACAATAATAAAGTCATATATGTTCTGTAATTTATGATTTGAAGTGTTAAATCTTGACTTCTCATTTGTTTGGACAGAAGAAATTGTCCTATAATATTTAGTAGTGTTAGTATATAAAATTTATATATTTAAAAACGTTATCCCAAAATTAAATAAATAAATAATTCTTATCACAAAAATTAAATAAATAAATAAAAGCATCTACTTGGGAGTAGGGAACAAAAAGTGACTAACAAGCTCCAAATCATTAAGTAAAAACATCACTAAGCATTGCTGAAAAGAACAACGTTATTAGGTACCAAAAAGACATGTCAAACAAGCACCTAAATCATAGGTGGTAGGAAATCTAAACCAGAAATTAAAGCTGAGACAATCAAATTCAATGCTCCTATTAAGCCATCATAATTTACTGAGAAAGGGAAGCAAATGTCGAAATCCTTGTCAATGGAATGAATGCATATTAGCAGAAAGGGCTACTGTTTTGAAGGAAGGAGGCCGCGGGTCTGACGTAGGTGAATCCCTGAAAGTGATCGCCATTAGGACTGGAAACCGGAGAGTCCTGCAGGGGCATATCGGTCCAGCACTTGTCAAAGTTGGCGATGCAGTGCTTTCCAGCAACTTCGGGACGAAAACTAGGTTGTACTTCCCTGGCCTCTAATCTCCTCCAGTTGATCGGCCTGAACCATTTATGCCCCTTTATTTCATCACCTCCCTTCGGCCCACTGCCCAGGCGTTTACTGGGGTCCTTTGACAGTAGCTAAAGATATAGGAGAAGCTTTGTTAATATTATGGTAATGGAAAGTGTTAGCCAAACAAAGGGAGTATAACTCAATTAGAACACGACATTTGTTGATCCAATTTAGAAACGAAAGGCATTGATGTTTTTGCAGACTTCATAATACGAGCCTTTGGATACTAACTGGTAGAGTGAAACGCAGTTTAAAAACACTAAACGGGATTATAACGTAACCAGCTTGGTCAGGTTAAAAATACACTCTTATCCCTTAAGAGAGGTCGGGAGTTCAAACCCCCTCGTATGGAAAAAACAATATGGCCAGCACTTTCCCCCTTAATTGGGCCGGGCCGGTGACAGTTAGGACCTGCTCTGGACACCTCGTGGTCTGACCACCCCCCACCCCCCCCCCCCCCCAAAAAAAAAAAAAAACGAGATTATAACGTGGAATTACCCCTTTCAGTAGAGAATGTGCCTCGCTAGTCAAAAACGATGGCATCTTGAGTTTCTCCTTAATTATTTTCTGCTGAACTTTCTCTCTGTTGCCAATAAAAGGAGGCTGAAAATCATGCAAAAAATGTCAAAAGCAGGTAAAAATGGAATTGAGTTTTCAAACAATATTAACCTTGCCTTGTGACCCTAGCCAGCAAGGAGGTAAACCAGCCTAGGTTGCCCATAGCTGACTGGCTCAAACCAAGAAAGTTAATAAGTCGCTCTCAATGGGAGTCGAACTTGAAACCTTGTGGTTACCAAGCCAACAACCCGACCAACTTGGTTGGGGTTGCCCCCACCTTCCTTGCCTTCTTGTAAACAAGAAAGTTTGAGAACATACCTTTCCAGTAAGCATCTCAAACAACAGAATTCCAACGCTCCACCAATCTGCCGCCTTATCATGGCCTTTCCCAAGAATGATTTCAGGTGCCATATACTCTACTGTTCCACACATGGAGTTTGACCTCGTATCCTTCTCGAATTCCTTTGCTAGTCCAAAGTCCGTTAGCATGGCCTAAAATGGAATAAACCGGAATCACAAAGTGATAACAAACAAGCATGTGAATTGTGTGAATGCGAATGCAAATTTCAGAACTTCTCTCTAGGAAGAGATAGTGGGGGAGACACACTAAGGAGAGATCGGGACTATACATGGCCATCTGCATCCAGTAGGATGTTTTCTGGTTTGAGATCTCTGTGCATTATGCCATTTCCATGAAGGTGAGACACTGCTGATACGATTTCTGCTGTATATATACGCGCAAGATCCTCTCTGAGACATCAAACAAGTGTTACATCATAACCCCAATTCTCAAGAACGTAACAAGGGACAGAAAATTAAGATACCTGAAAAGGCCTTGACGGTAAAGCTGAAAGAATAGGTGTCCACCATTAATGAAGTCCAGCACAAGGTAAAGTCTATATTTTGTCTGTACGATGAAAATTACAGCAATATTGAAAATGAAATTTTGAAATACAGATTTGACGTTCTAAGAAGATTCCTGTGCTAATGCTCAAAGTAGTAGTTTATAGAATGTGTTAGAAAAAGGTAAATCATGTAACAGAGATATAAGTTACTCAAATTTACCTGAAATGAATATCTAAGCTGGACAACAAAGGGGTGATCCATCTTTGTCAAGATATCCCTCTCTGCTTTCATATATTCTGCATGGTTCTTCTCCATAATCTTGTCCTTCCTCATGACCTTCATTGCATAAATTTCTGATGTTCCCTTCTTTTTCACTTGAAAAACTTTTCCAAACGCACCCTGCCCGACAACTTTCATGACTTCAAAATCTTCAAGGCCAATTGTCCGAGAATCAGGCTCCTGAGCAATTGAATCATTGAGCTCCTGATCTTCTTTAATTGTTTCGCCAATTAAACTCTCTATCAGTTCAACCGAATCTTCTGTTTCATGAAGGGTGAGCCTGCCAAGCTTCAAAGATTGACTTACAAATGACGAAGGACCAACCAAGGAATGCGATCGGTTGCAGATAACCTCGGGATCATCATACACAAGCTCGTTCATATTAGCTGGTGGGGTAGTACCTTCAGATATCCCATTACTAGGTTCGTTTAAAGCTTGAACTGGAAGAGGACCGAAAACATCAGAAAAGTCCAACTCAACCTGCTCTGCGGGAACATCAGGAGAACTAAGGGGTGGAAGGAAATCATTCCTGAAGGATTTTGGCATGTAAGATTTTGCCACAGAAGGGAGCTGAGAAGAAACCATGCTTGCAAATAACGATACTGGTCAAAGGATGCAGATGGCCGGATACCAAGAAGCCTACACCTTAGTCTTTCTAAATGGTTCAAAAGTTAGAACAACCAATGATATCCTTTCAATTCCTGTAATCAAATACAGGTCTACGTGGAGAGTATGGGTCTTAAAGCACTTCAAAAGCAAGCAAGCGAGAACCCAGAAAAAGAAGTCGGTCTTGTTTCCCACTTTAGAGGAAACCACAGATGCCACAGTAATGCTTGAATTCATCAAGATACGGAAATCAAACCTGTCATACAAGTCAATGGCAAAATTAAAAATAGAATACTCCGTATTTATTATGTTTCTCAATATCAAAGAGGACATAGCAGTAAATCTCCAGACATTTTTCCAAATTAGTAATCTATGATAACAAATGCAACATATTTAATCTAATCAATTTCTTGCACAAGTTGCATAAACATAGAACTGTTCTCAAAATACTCGACTTCTCTCCCATCAACATTTAGCCCGAAGCCCCGAACTACATTGACTTTCAAACCTACAATAGAATCCATATGGACAAGACAAGACTGTATCCAAACTACATCCTTCAAGAACATTCTAAAAAATCCTATTCAAAATCACAAATTTGTAAAATTGAGAACAAGAAAGCAGAATACAATGATTGATCTCAAATCTGAAAGAGACACCTAAAAAGGGATTGACCCACCAGGACAGGAATAATCCTAAACAGTGGCCCCAAAACCTATCCCACAAAACTGAATAGGAATCAATATATTATGCAGAGTACTTAGTTTATGTATTTCCAGTTACAAACCAGTAAACACTTGTTTCTCTTAAGGTCCACATCTCCCACCAAAAATAAAATAAATGTTACATTACCAGGACAAGGGGAGTAGAAACTAGAGAACCATAAAAAACTACCCCCAAGAGTAGCATAAACCAGATCCAAACTCCAAACTAGCAAATTCAAACAGTTTAACAGGCCATACATTGATTAATCCGTCCAAGTTAGGAACTTTAGAAGCTAAAGCGCCAATCCTTAAGTCAAATTTTGCAACAAAAAGCTTAATCAAAGAAAAAAGGTGCAAAATTGTTTCTACCCTTGAAAGCAGACAAGCAAAACTTGAGAATTTCCTACTGAGTTTTTAAGCCATGGGTATCCGACCCAGATTACAAAGAGGAGAAGGATGCCCCTCGGATTCAAATTACCCTTCTCATTTTACTTTGTAAAGTTTTCAGAGTTGAATTGCATGAGAGATGAAGAAACAGATCTAAAGAAATCAGAAAATAACGCATGGGATGGGATTGAAGAATGAACCTTTGGGAGTGCTGCAGCGAAGGCGAAGAAAAGAGAGGTGTTGGGATGTGTGGTTTTGACGGATGGATCGTCAAAGGAAGAAGGCCGTCGTAGCCACTAACCACCTAAATACTCTCCACTTGGTGGACCGTGTCGTTCGTAAGAGGGGAACCCACCGTTCCACCAATTCTCTACCTTCCAATTAATCCAAATTTAACATGTGCCATTAGATCAAGTTTTTTCACCTTCCAATTAATTAAAATTATGATATCATATCATTTCAACAAAAAAATTACATAAAAATAATAAAATTGTCATGTCTATTATTACTAGTTTTTCTACGCGCTTTGCGCGAATAGGATAATGCCCAATACTTATTTTTAAATAAGTATTTCAAAATATATTAATAAAATATTATATAGAAGATGTTTATTTAAATCGGTAATTTAAAGTATATAAATGCAAGATAATATATGAGAGGTTGATTATATATAACTGTCACAAAATAAATGTTTGCAACTTTGTAATGACGCTAATCTTAAGTACTAAGTTTAAAATCGATAGTCTAAATAAATACTCTTTTTTGTTTAAATTTTTCTAATTCTATTTTGGGTAGCATTGTTATTGTTTTCATCTTCAGTACATGTCTTTATTATTATTATTATTATTATTATTGGTAGTGTGTCATGTGCAATTGGGTTATTGGTGGTATCATAGAAGGATTCATCATGCAATGAGATTATGGAGTATGAAGTTTTAGATTTGTTTTGTTGTATATATGACTGAGATCTTAGTTGTGCTATGAACTATTTATCTTACAAACCGGTAATTTAAAGTATATAAATGCTAGATAATATATGAGAGGTTGATTATATATAACTGTCACAAAAATAAATATTTGCAATTTTGTAATAACACTAATCTAAGTACTAAGTCTAAAAGCGATAGTCTAAATAAATACTCTTTTTGGTTTAAAATTTTCTAATTCTCTTTTGGATAGCATTGTTATTGTTTTCATCTTCAGTACATGTCTTTATTTTTTTTATTTTTATTTTTTTGTTATTGATAGTGTGTCATGTGCAATTGGGTTATTGGTGGTATCATAGAAGGATTCATCATCCAATGAGATTATGGAGTATGAAGTTTTAGATTTGTAGAAAAATCATTAAAAGATACTAAAATCAAAATAATATGAACCATTCATGTTAAGAAACAATTAGTACCGACATTTTTTTTGTTCCAGTTAAGGGCCTAACATTATTCGCTCTTATTAAATTTGTAGATTATTATTATTATTATTATTATTATTATTATTATTATTATATTATTATTATTATTATTATTATTATTATTATTATATTATTATTATTATTATTATCAATAATAGTAAAATTTAAAGCTTGACCACAAACTTTAAAAAAAAAAATCCAATAAATTATTGTTATATTATGTGAAATTGGGCATTAAAGTCGTCAGTAACACTCCAATCAACTTTAACTTTGATGGCCCGTTTGGTTCACGGAATAGGCCCCCCTGGTATTAGCCTATTACTGAATGCTCAGGATTTTAAAATCATTTTTCTTTTTTACCCCTTTCTTTAACCTAATTCTTTTTATCATATATATAAATTTATCATATTTCACCATCGTCGTCGCCATCACCACCATCACCGTCGCCGCCGCTGCCACCACCATCGCCACAACTGTCGCCGCCCCCACTACCACCGCTACCCCCACCACTGCCACCACCGCTACCACCACTACCACCCCAGCACCATCACCGCCACCACCGTCGCCGCCCTCACCACCACTGCCACAACCGTCACCGTCACCACCACCACCGTCGCCCCCAGCACTGCCACCGCCACTACCACCCCAGCACCACCACCACCACCACCATCACCACCACCGCCACCATCATCGCCACCACCACCACCGCCGCCACCACCACCACCGCCACCACCACCATCACATATTTTTATAAGGGTATTTATGTCTTTTAAAACATATTTCATTTCTATTCCTTAAATCAACCAAGCAGTGTAATATAATTCCTAAAGTTTATTCATTCCGCGAACCAAACAATAGAATACAATTCCTATTCTATTCCTTGCATATTCCATTCCTTATGGAATAGCATTCCTATTACCTCAAAATTCATTCTGTGAACCAAACGTGCTATGAGGTTACAAGCAATAATAGGTCAGATGAAATTAATTATTAATTGCATTTACCTTTTAAGTTCAAGTGTGTAATAGGAGTTTTTTATTTAGTTATTTAATAATTTGAGTGCTTAATTACACTTTTATGAATAGTTCAAAGGCTTCTTTGACATTTATCCTTTTAAATAATTTAACGGCTACATTTGTGTGCAGGGCCGTCCCTAGCCATGTTTGGCCAGGGCTTGCGCACAGGGCCCCCAAATTCTGGGGGCCCCAAATGTATGTATAGCAACAGTAAGCATAGAGCTGTCAATGCAGGCTGGCGGTTTAGCCCGCCAAGAATATGGGCCTAGGTAGGGGCAGCCCGCCCCGCCCCGCCTTAAGCCTGCGTGCCCCGCCAAAGCCCGCCTGTTTTTTTTTTAATCATGTGTGATGTGTCCATAAAATCTAAACTCTAATGTGACTATGTTAATAACTTAATTGCTATCTACTTAAAACACTTATTCATAAGAAAATAACATAAATTCGTTCATCACATTATGACAACAATGACACCAATAGGGGTAAGTATAATTATCGAAAAACTGATAATCGATAACCGAACCGACCGATAATTTTCGTTATCGATCGATTATCGGTTATAAGACAAAAAAAAATTCGATTATTCGACTATTCGGTTATTTATCGTTTATGAAGGTGTAATAATCACGGTCACCGAATAACCGACACTATTATTTATATTATTATATTATACATATTATATATATATATATATATATATATATATATATATATATATATATATATATATATATATATATATATAATTAATTAATTAATTAAAAAAAAAAAAAAAAAAAAAAGAGGCGGCCTGGCGGACTAGCCCGGCTGACTAAGGAGGGCGGGCAAAAAAGTCCGTTTTTAAAACGGGATTCAAAAACACGAGCTCACCCCGCCCTTTTGGCGGGCGGGGCGGAAAAGTCCGGCGGGCTAAACCCATTTTGACGGCTCTAAGTAAGCATATAGCCTTTGTGCCCCAAAATTTTTGAGGGCACTTTTATTAATATATATATATATATATATATATATATATATATATATATATATATATATATTATTGTATATTTATGTTTTATATCTTAATGTTGGTTTGACTTATGTATGAAGAAATTAAAACGGTCTAAAATTCTAAAAAGTTTATATTTCTAATTCCAAAGAATTTGATTTACATATAAAGTTATAGTACTATAATTTATAAAAATTGAAGCGGACCTATTTGACTATTGTAAAATTATTATATATAAAGAGTCAAACATTACTCTTATTCCTATTATAATGCATACACGCAAGATTTATATTCACAACGCAGCAATTCTGTCTCAGTAATCATTAATTTGAAGTGCGTTGTTTGTGTATTTGACATTCTCAATTTTTTTATTCCTCACAGATGAAAGTGTGTAAGTTAAATATTTTAGAGAAAATGACACTTTTTGCCTCTGAATTATATACTTATAGCACTTTTTCTCCCTCAATTATTTAGGTAAGCACATTAGCCCCCTCAATTATTCTAAAAGTGGTGCTTTTTCCCCATGATATATTAAATTGACATTTATACCCTTAAAGTAAACATTTTATTTATTTTACTACTCCAACAAATTATTGCGTATACGTAGGGATGACCACGGATCGGTTTGAATTGAACCAGATACTAAAGCAATCGAATTAATAGTTTTCAGTTATAATTCAAATCTAGAACCCAATATTTAAATGTCAATTTATTAAAAGTATGTATCAAAAAAATTGAATCTTGAACCGTGAACCGGCGGTTCCGGATTTGATTCGCGATTTTGAACCGTCTTTATTTTAAAATCTTATTTTTTATTTTAAAATAGTATAAATTCAACAATAAATGTATTTTATTTTTTCAGTTCGGAACATGAACCGTCCGTTCCGGTTCACGATTTTAATAAACTCTAAATATCGAATTTCGATTCTAAATTGTAATTGAAATATTTCGGTTTGGTTGCTATAGTGTTTGTTTGGTTTGAACCAAATTATGGTCATAATTTGTTGGAGAAAAAAAATTAAATATTTAGTTTAAGGGTAAATATGTCCATTTAACATTTAAGGGGAAAAACAGCCACTTCAATAATTTAGGGGGGGAAATGCTATAGATATATAACACAGGAGGAAAAAGTGTCATTTTCCCAATATTTTAATTCATTAATTTTATTCAGAGTTTTAAATTAGCAATTCAGTTAGGAATTTAATTTTTTGATAGGTGAATAACAATCTAATTTCTTGTATTTTGATGCTACAATTGCAATATCAAATAGTCTTGACTATTTGCATTACTGTTGTTTTATGATTAAAAATTTTTTAAAGTTGAAGTGGTTGAAATCTTATTTACCATCAAGTATATTGTAAGAAATACTCAATAGATTGGTTAATAATTTTACATCTAAATATATCCGAAGAAGAAGAATGTCACTTTTCTAGTGAAAATTAAAATGATAAATTTTTTATAGACTATTTTCTTAGAAACGGTTCTGTTTGTGTGAAACTGTCTCACGGGTCTCAATCATGAAACGGGTCATATCTTTAATTAATGGGCCAAATCTTTGATCTCATTAATCAAAGATCCGACCCATCTCGTAAATTGAGATATGTGAGACGGTCTTATTTCAAATTTTTGCCTAATTTAACATTTTAGGTTGATGGTAAACGAGCAACTAATGAAACTACAATATCAAAGTTTCACTTGTGTATGTGTGATTGTGTGCTATATTAAGGAATTATGTACTAGTCGTGAGTCTCGTGACCCAGCAAATTCAAAGTAGTAAAAATTAAAATATAAATTATACATGTTTTACTCATTATAAATTTTGTTTTGTTGCATTTTTTAATTTACAATACAACTACTATGACGGAAAATGAAATAGATTACTTTTTAAAAAAAATTATTTATAATTATTTACAACATAGTACATTTTTAGAAGGAAAAATAGCACTTTTTACCCCTGAGTTATATACTTATAGCATTTTTCCCCCTCAATTATTTAAGTAAGCACATTAGCACCCTCAGTTATTCTAAAAGTGGTGCCTTTTCCCCCTAATATATTAAATTGACATTTATACCCTTAAAGTAAACATTTTTTTATTTTATTACTCCAACAAATTATTGCGTATACGTAGGGATGACCACAGTTCGGTTTGAATTGAACCGGATATTAAAGCAATCGAATTAATAGTTTACGGTTATAATTCAGATCTAGAACTCAATATTTAAATGTCAATTTATTAAAATTATGTATCAAAAAAATTGAATCTTGAATCGTGAACCGGCGGTTCCGGATCTGATTCGCAATTTTAAACCGTCTTTATTTTAAAATTTTATTTTTTTATTTTAAAATAGTCTAAATTCAACAATAAATGTATTTTATTTTTTCAGTTCAGAACATGAACCGTCCATTCCGGTTCACGATTTTAATAAACTCTAAATATCGAATTTCGATTCTAAATTGTAATTGAAATATTTCGGTTTGGTTGCTATATTGTTTGTTTAGTTTGAACCAAATTATGGTCATAATTTGTTGGAGAAAAAAAATAAATTAAATATTTAGTTTAAGGGTAAATATGTCCATTTAACATTTCAGGAGGAAAAACAGCCACTTCAATAATTTAAGGAGAAAAAATGCTATAAGTATATAACTAAGGAGGAAAAAGTATCATTTTCCCTTTTTAGAATAATAATCAGGATAATCTATTTAGAATAATAATCAGGATATCATTACACTACATGAAATATACAATTTAGTAATACAGTAAATGCGTTATCATAAGCTTGTTTATCATGTCACAATATTTATTATTTGGGGGGGGGGGGGGGGGGGGGGGGGGGGGGTGCTAGAGTGGATCAAGCGTGGTGCCCATTGTACTATATACCAAGTGCTTGTTCACCATCCTACTAGAGACGTGTCACACGGCTAAAATGAGTTGACATGCATTGATGAGCGCGTGGCCAACACTAATGCATCACTTTTAATGTTGCAAATGGGTCGATTTTTTATAACATATGAATTTTCAACGAATAAAACTTTTAACATCTGTTATAATGGTGTTTGGTAAACGGTTAAACAACCAATTTTCAATTGATTTATCAACTTTGAATGATTAAACTTAAACAAAGGGCTTGTTTAGTTATCAGCGGTTAGCGGTAGCGGTTATCAAATAACGGATTGTATTAGCGAGTTTGACCAGCAGATTGTATTAGCGATTTGTAAAAAAGTATTTGGTAAAATTAGCGGTTTAGATTAGCGGTTAAAATGTAAAATGACCATAAGGGCATACATAATAATAATAATAATAAAACGTTATTCAATAATAATAATAATAATAATAAAATAAAAAAATAATTAAAATTTTTTTTTTTTAAAAAAAAGGACTGCTCCCCTCTTGATTTCCCACTTTTCCCACCGTCCCACATCGGGGGGGGGGGGGGGGGGGGGGGGGGAGTGGGAATGGAGCCTTGAGGCTCCTATTTAAGGAGCCCCAAGGCTCCACAAGTCCAAGCATAAAAATAGAATTTGTTGCCCATCTCGGTGGATGAGCAACATTGAGGAGCCGAAACGGCTCCTCAGTTATGAAGTTGTAAAAATTATTTTTTTTATTTGTTTTTTTTTTTTATATAAATAGGGGTGTTTTGGGGAAAATAAAATTTTCCCCAAAACGCTCATTGCAAACGCTGCTCTTTGCAGCGTTTGCAAAAGCAGCGGTTTGGAGCAAACCGCTGCCTAACCAAACACTAGTTTTGGCGGTTTGCCATGGTCAAACCGCCAAACATGGCGGATCCGCCAAAAAAATGGCGGATCCGCCATTAACCAAACATGGCCAAAGTGTTTAGTAGCCAGTTGATTACCTTAAAACGCTAAAACTTGAAAGTTTTCTACAGCGTTTTCAAGTGACGTTTTGGAGAAAACATCTATTTTTTTTTTTCAAAACGTCTCCATTAATAATTAATAATTATTATTAATAATAATAATTAATAATAATAATAACGACGAAAAAAATGCATCTTTAGCCCCTGAGTTATACCCAAGTTTTGACTCAGTCTCTGAGTTATGATCGTATCTATTTTTAGTCCCTCAGTTATAAACGAAGTGGCGCATTTGGTCCCCGATCGTTAAAACTGGCGGAAAAAATAAAAAAAAATATTTAAAATTTGAAGGGTAAAGTAGAAAATTCACATTTTATTCTCCTTATTATATCAAAACCACTCTCACAACATTATTTTTCACTTATTAACCTCTTATTTTAAGATTGTTCAATTCTTAAAGTATTTCAATAACTTTAGTATGGCTTGTTAGGAATATGACTCTCGTATAATAAACTTAAGCCTTAGCACAAATAAAGAAACACATGACCATTGTCTTCAGATGTGTGAAACACACTATCCTTTCAATTTTTAATTTTCTATTTTCTTTACTAAGCAACAAATGTAATCAAACCAGAACTTTTGAGATACAAAATTATGTCAAATTTCTCATGTTGCTTTTATGATAAATTCACCAACGGAATAACTTGAGATTTCTAGTATGTAATTTTTTTCATATGCAGTAATTTAGTCAATAATCGTTTTTAGAAGTTATGAAAGTTTATAGAATTTTCATAACTGAGTCTTAGTACCTTTAGATATCCCATTATGGCAATTTTTTTAATTCAAAATTATGTCAATTGTTTTTTTTTTTTTTTTTTTTTTTTTGGGGGTTTGGTTTTTCACACTTTGGTCATAATAAAGATGTCAACAGCGGTTCGAGGTTGCAATGTTAATGTAAATGTTTATTTTATCTCTGCTTGAAATGATAAATTTTTTCTCGGTGAGATTTTGACGGAAAATTGGTCAGAAGGATCATTTTTGCAACAAAACACAATAGTCGTGGACTAAAATTGCACGATTTGAAAATCGCAGATCAATCTTGATAGTGTCACTATAGTCGTGGGACCAAAAGTACAAAGAACTCTTGCACTGGATAACCATATTTGGACTTTAGAATTGAAAATATTGTCTTTGGAAGTCTAATGATCTCAGTGGAGGCGGACTATTGGCTCTTTGTGCTTCAATAGGTTGAGAAAGTAGTTATGAACAGATACTACATTGTAATATAGTCAGTAGCACTAAAAAAAAGTCAAATGATCTCACCTACCATTTATTGTTTACACTTGTGTTTTTTCAAATCAGATAAGAGAGTTCACAATGTCTTTAATTATTTATAAAATAGTGAATTGTTCTCCATTTTCAATTTGTCAAAGTAATATTGGCAAACATGTTTATTGTTTGTATTCTCAAAATTTCAAACTCTATAAAAAATTAAGAAAATTTATCTTATGTTAACAAAAAATTCTATACAAATCCCTCAAAAAGGAGTTGTTGGTATTGCTCTTAAATGTGTGTGCATCCCACGTAACAAAAATACATTCAATAATACATAACATTGTATTTCTAAATTTGTAAAAGTGCACTCAAGTCTATTGAATTATCATTGAGTATCCTCAATAATTGGGTTTTTTTTTTTTTTTTTTTTTTGCACAAATTTTAAGATGCAAATGGGAGATAATGAGGGAGGAAACAAAAAAAGAGAAAAATGAGTTTTCATGAAAAGAAAAATTATGGTACGTGCCCAGTGGGCGCTGATGTTGCACCTCACGCAAGAAATGACGTGCCTTTTTTATATTTGGTGGGGCCTATAGGCAAAAAAACAGTTATTGCAGGAAACTCTTACCTCTCTTCCACTTCAGTCAAAATCTCATTAAAAATTGAGCAAAAATTACTATTGTGGTTGTTATTAGAATTTTGTTTTCCTTATTTTCACACCTCTAATCATTACAAATGGATGTATTAGATTATTCGACATTTTGTGACGAGATTATTCAAAATTTTGACACCAAACGTCCATTTAATTTACTCAATTTATAATTTGGGAACAATTTACGTAAAGGAAATGATCAAATTAGGCCACTAAACTTTACTCAAAAGTACGATTAGGTCTTTGAACTTTAAAGAAATGCAATTAAATACTCAAAATTGTCAAAATGAGTCAATTAAGTTTGATTTACCGGTAATCAATAGGTTACCAATAAAATTATGGCCGTTGATAAATGTTCGTGACAGTAAAAAAAATAAAATAAAATGGCAGCACCTTTTTCTGGTCTTCTCCACCGGAGAAGACAACGTGACAACCGACCGGTTGTCTTCTCTGGTGGAGAAGGCGACCTCAGTCTTGTTTTCTCTCGACGGTCTGGTCGTCTTCTCCAGTAAAAAAGACGATCAACGACGGTTGTCTAATTTTTTAAAATTTAAAGAGTTGCGAAATTTTTTTATCGTCGGTATCTTGACGACTAATTATTTTAGATAAATTATCAGTTATTGAATTTAAATGCACTAAAATAATAAATTGAAATGTTTAATTCGATTAAAGTTGAAGTGTCTATTCTTTTCCCTTTACTTAATTTATTTATAATATATTTTTTTAAAGATAAATCCTTGGTAAATAAAACACGTAAAAATGAGGCAAAGGAATAAATTATAAAAAGTTGAAGTAACGGTTCAAAGAAGAAAAGGAAGGAGGAGCGGTGGGATACGGAGGAGTGCGACCGACAGACAAATTATCAAAGCACAACGTACAGAGAGAGAGAGAGAGAGAGAGAGAGAGAGAGAGAGAGAGAGGTTTTTGGGTAATAAAGAGATTTATTACCCAAAATTAGTGTTTCCTCACTCGTCTCTCTCCTCGGTCTCGGCGCCCTCCTCCCTCCTCCCTCCTCCGTCTCTTTCACCATTGCTGCAGCAACGCCAAACTACTGCTCATTGCAATTCAATTATCGGATTTGTTTTTACCTCCGTTTCGTACAGTTGAGCGGGTGAAAAAAGCTGATCACCAGTGATGAGCTCTGAGATTTATGCGTAAAAATGGGGGGCGCTGTTCCAGAGGTCGCCCTTCTCAGATCTGACATTTCCTTCGCTATGATTTCGCTTTCCTCACTGCATTGAAGTTTGGACGGTCTAGTGTTCAACATTTCCCAGGCCACATTAAAGAGCTCCAGGTTATTGCTCTTTCCAATTTATTTATGGACTAAAGTTAGGCTAGGCTCCGCAATGGTGTTCAATTTGTATTTTCTTTTGGGTTTGATGATGATGATGATGATTGTGATGGTAGTATGGTACCAGTACCACCTCTGTGATTTTGTCACTTTTTGAAATCGTGATCGCACCGAGGCAATGATTTTCCTGACCCCAGTTTTGGGCATTTTTTCACTCTGCAATTCAGTTTTTGGATTATCTGCCTGGATTGCCGTGGAGTTTTGTTGCTTGGCAGAGTAGAAGATTGCTGGTCCACAGTCACGTGAAATTGCTTACTGCATTTTTCTAGCAGGCACGGAACCTCTATCCATTTCCTGGAGCTGAGGCGGATTACGGTAGGTTGTTCATATTTTTTTGGTCTTTAAATAATGCAATGCGAAAATATGTATTTTTTTTTCCCTTTCAGAATCTATAGAAATGAAACTCCTGTTTTATATTGAAATGAGGAAATAATTCAGCATCTCTCTATAGGGGTTCAGTTCTGGGTACTCTTTGATCCTTTCCAGAGAATATATTCTAAACCTGGATTGGTGGGGGAAGAATATGCATTGGTGCCTATTATTGTTATTTTTGAATGATAAGTTGAATTAAATATTGATTTTGGAGAGGCAAAGTTTTATATTTTTGGCTTACTAGGTGGAGGAATACTCTCTGGGCAGTGAATGTGTGGAGGCCACAAGCAATCACAATTGTTGTTAGGGTTTTACTTCTGCTATCCTCCGATGTGTTTCCCTTGGAGGACTCGTTATGACGTCCGGCAAGCCATTATTGTCATCTTTTGAGCCTTCGTCTCAACCCCGCCCCCGTCATTGGCGCCGACATTCTACTTTGGGAATTCTGAGCCACAGCCGGTCTTCAGTCTTTGACGAGGCACAGGAAAGTGAATTCGATTGGCTGAAGGAAGATTTTGCCCCACTAGGAACTACTGCTTCCCATCCTAAGAAAAAGCAGTTCTCTTCAGTTGAAGTTCACTCCCGTCCACCATATATGCTGGAATGCCCCCCACGGGAAAGGAAACGCCTTGTATCGTGGGGTGGTGTAATGGACCATCGGAGTGATATTGCAACTTTTGAAATCTCTGGTGATCTGTCTCAGGTGGCTTCATCTCGAGCAGCATCCTCCCAGGTGACTTTATCTCGTGTTGAAAAGCTAAACAGATCACAGAGGCATCTTCAAAAAAGTATGCAGTTGGAAGAAAACATGTTACATGAATCAAGGATGATCTATATTAATGATCCAAAGAAGACCAATGATGAGTTTGAATTCACTGGAAATGAGATTCGAACTAGCAAGTATACAATACTTAATTTTTTGCCTAAGAACCTTTTCATTCAGTTCCACCGAGTTGCTTATTTATATTTTCTAGCTATTGCTGCTCTAAACCAGCTTCCACCGCTTGCAGTATTTGGTAGAACTGTGTCTCTGTTTCCTCTTCTATTTGTGCTATCTGTGACAGCTATAAAAGATGGTTATGAGGACTGGAGGAGACATAGATCAGATCGAAATGAGAATAATCGAGAGGCTCTAGTCCTTCAATCTGGTGAATTCCAATTGAAAAGATGGAAGAAGATTTGTGTTGGTGAGGTTGTGAAGATCCGTGCTGATGAGACGATTCCTTGTGACATGGTGCTATTAGGGACAAGTGATAATAGTGGAATTGCTTATATACAGACAATGAATTTAGATGGTGAATCAAACTTGAAGACAAGGTATGCTAGGCAAGAAACAACTTCATTAGTTGATGAGTGGGCAGAAGTATCTGGGATTATAAGATGTGAACAGCCTAACAGGAATATCTACGAGTTCACAGCAAACATTGAGTTCAAAGGACATCGGTTTTCCCTCAGCCAATCAAATATTATCTTGCGTGGATGTCAGCTGAAGAACACAGAATGGGTAATTGGAGTGGTGGTTTATGCTGGGCAAGAGACTAAAGCTATGTTGAACAGTGCAGCATCTCCATCTAAAAGGAGCAGGCTGGAAACGTACATGAATCGGGAAACCATTTGGCTATCTATTTTTCTTTTCATCTTGTGCCTAGTTGTAGGAGTTGGCATGGGTTTATGGCTGAAGCGCTACAAGGAGCAGCTTGATACTTTGCCATATTACCGGAGGTACTTTGATAATGGGAAAATTGGAAAGAAAGTATACAAGTACTATGGGATTCCCATGGAAACCTTTTTCTCCTTTTTGAGTTCCATCATAGTCTTTCAGATCATGATACCTATCTCTCTCTATATCACTATGGAGTTGGTAAGATTGGGACAGTCGTATTTCATGATCGGAGACGGGCATATGTACGACAGTAGTTCCAACTCTAGGTTTCAGTGTAGATCCTTGAATATTAATGAGGATTTGGGTCAGATACGGTATGTTTTTTCAGATAAAACCGGAACACTTACTGAAAATAAGATGGAATTCAGAAGAGCAAGTATATGGGGAAAAAATTATGGAAAATCCCCATTGTCCACTAGCAATCTTGGAGGTATGATTAGACACTTATATATTACTTTTGAAGCCAACTTTCTGATTTTTCAACTCAAGATTTGCAAGCATTAACATGATTTTGCTTTGTTAAGTTGATGCAATATATTCTGTTTGACTGTTTCAGATTTGAAACATTTCTTAACATAGTGAAGTGGTTTAATTTCGGCTTCCTTTTGGAATACAACACATACTATACTCCATGGTTCTATAATCTTGAAAATCTATGAAATACTAAGAATTGTGACTCCAATGCAGCTTTCAGACATTTTGCCACCTAGAGAATTGAGAGCCTTTTAAATTTTGCATCACAGAGAAGAAATTTTATGCTTTCTCAGTTTCACATCTTCTTATAGCATAGCTAAGTATTCCCAAGTCCTTGATGGGATTGATAGTTTTAGTTTGCATTCACAGGTCAAATGTGATAATATGACTTCTCAATTGCTTTTGAAAATGTGAATCAAGCGGATTGTCCTTTCTGAGGGATTGTAGACCTACTTTGTTGCCTCTTTGTCTGTATCTAGTGCACTTGTTACTTCTGAATTCTGTCTGTCTGTCTGTCTGTCTCTGTCTCTCTCTCTCTGTCTCTCTCTCTCTCTCTCTCTTCAAACACACAGAACCTCAGCTCCGTTTGTGTGTTATTTTGCATATGGCACCAATTGTGTGTGCGCGTGTGTTGTTTTGCATATGGCAACAATTGCATATCCAATTATATAGGACTTGTAAAATTATTAACACTGGTTCCATATTAGAGCCTTTTGCTTTTCATTTGATTGTAGCAATTTGCCCACCTTAAGCCTCTCTCATGAGTACTTATGGACATGATTTTATATTTTTGATTACTTTTTTTGCTCAGTAAATAAAGTATCCTAGTTAGGAAACTTTGTAATATCCAAGCAATTCTGTTACCTTATCTGTTTTCTTCCTTGGATTGCTTTCTCCCACCCCACAAAAAACATGCCTATTAACCTGGCAAACACTTTCTTTTGAATGAACCGGTGCAGGTGAACCAGCAGCACAACCTTGTACTAGAAGATGGAAGCTTAAGTCAGAAATTGCCACTGATTTTGAACTTATGGAGTTGTTACGTAATGGTCTAGCTGGGGAAGAAAGGATTGCTGCACATGAGTTCTTTCTGACATTGTCTGCATGCAATACCGTGGTTCCTATTCTTACTCAAAGTCCACCATCAAGTATCACTCAGGATGAGTTTAGTGGCATTCTAGGCACCATTGATTATCAGGGTGAATCACCAGATGAACAAGCACTGGTTGCTGCAGCTTCTGCTTATGGGTATACACTTTTTGAGCGGACTTCTGGGCATATTTCAATTGATGTCAATGGTGAGAAACTAAGGTAGATAGCTTCCACTTCATCTCATTCTGGTTCAATTATCCACTCGCAAAGAATATCTTTTATGACAATGGTTTCTCAATAGCAATTTATGATGCAAATTATACTTTTGGTGTCATGATGCAAATTATATTTTACAGTGCAAACTACCATGCTATGTTGTGTCTTCCTCATCACTTGCAGCACCTCAACTTTTCTGTATATCTTGCATTTATAAAAAAAAAAAAAAAAACAAATTGATGAATATTCTGTACTTAGTTTATGGAAGTTATAGGATTGTAGGACGTTTAGCTGTTAACATTAAGTAGTAAATACTATATTCTATTCTCAGTTATCTGCCGTTCCCTTTTCTTTTTTCATCTTCCTCCTCACTATAGATCATGGATCAGTATCCATTTCACCATGTCTACTCAAATGTAGATTGGATGTGTTGGGACTGCATGAGTTTGACAGTGTGCGCAAAAGAATGTCTGTTGTTATCAAATTACCAAACAATACTGTAAAGGTGTTGGTTAAAGGTGCTGATACTTCAATGTTGAGCATTTTAAAGGAAGACGATGAAAGAGATGATCGCATTAGGCATGCTACTCATAATCATTTAAATGAGTATTCCTCTGAAGGTCTGCGAACCCTGGTAGTTGCTGCCAAGGATCTGACTGGTGCAGAACTTGAGCAGTGGCAATGCCTATATGAGGATGCCAGCACTTCATTGACTGACAGATCTGCAAAATTGCGACAAACAGCAATGTTTATTGAAAGCAACTTAACCCTATTAGGGGCAACTGCTATTGAGGATAGGTTGCAAGAGGGTGTACCTGAAGCTATTGAATCTCTGCGACAAGCAGGAATAAAGGTGTGGGTTCTTACTGGTGATAAACAAGAAACTGCTATTTCAATTGGTCTTTCTTGCAAACTCCTAACCTCAGACATGCATAAGATCATAATAAATGGACACTCTGAAGATGAGTGCAAAATGCTGATATCTGATGCTAAGGCTAAATATGGGTTGAAGAATTTAAGCTCCAATGATCGGACACTGAGATGGGAAAGTGACCCTGACAATGGTTACTCTGAAGTTCTAGCTGATGCAAAGTTGCCAAACTTACCTGAGGAGCTTGCAGGACAGGAAGGAGGACTTTCTGGCCTACCATTAGCACTCATAATTGATGGAAATAGTCTGGTTTACATTTTAGAGAAAGATCTCGAGAGTGAGGTATGTGCTTTTCTTTTTCTTGTCAATCTTGTGAAAACTCTTAGTTGAATCTGTTTTGTGTGTAAGATCTTTTGCTGGCCTATTGTGTGGGTTTTGGTTGCATATATAGAGTTTCAGAATTTCAGTTGGTGATGAGAATTTTACAAGATTTACTTGGATGATGTCTTACGCTTTACAATGTTATTCGTCAACAGCTATTCGAGCTCGCAACTTCATGTAGAGTGGTGCTCTGCTGTCGTGTTGCACCTTTGCAAAAGGCTGGGATTGTCGACCTAATAAAATGCCGCACTGATGATATGACATTGGCCATAGGTGATGGTAAGTGGGTGAATTTTATGTAATATTTTGCTTATCTCCTATAAGTTTTGTGAGATGTTGCAATTTCTCCTTAAAATTATATTTCATGTCAAAATTGAGTGCCCCAATTTAAGATGTGCTGTGAATAACAGTATACAATAATATACTTGATTGGAAGGCTTCTATGCGTTGCTTAAATATCAACTGGTAAAATTTTGGCAGGGGCTAATGATGTTTCAATGATCCAAATGGCGGATGTCGGTGTTGGAATATGTGGTCAGGAGGGTCGCCAAGCTGTGATGGCATCAGATTTTGCTATGGGACAATTTCGCTTTCTGAAAAGATTGCTTCTGGTGCACGGGCATTGGAATTATCAGCGAATTGGTTACTTGGTTCTGTATAACTTCTACAGGAATGCTGTTTTTGTGTTGATGCTTTTCTGGTAAGATTTCCATTTTGTTTTGGCATTTTGCATTAGTTTGTCTTTGTTTGCGTCTATACTACATATTGGGCTATCCACATCCTTAGCCCACTGTGTTCAACTTGGTACATTCTGTTTATTACACATCCTTCTAATAAACATTCTGTTAAATCTGACCTGAACTAATTCATACCTATGTTATTATGTATAGGTACATTTTGTGTACAGCCTTTTC
The DNA here is from genome assembly GCF_001879475.1 of Ipomoea nil. Lineage (NCBI taxonomy): Eukaryota > Viridiplantae > Streptophyta > Magnoliopsida > Solanales > Convolvulaceae > Ipomoea > Ipomoea nil. The sequence continues at coordinate 3,353,326 of NW_017619254.1, read as the reverse complement.
TACAACTTCTGCACTCACGGACTGGAGCAGTGTTTTTTATTCTCTTATTTATACTTCAATTCCTACTATAGTTATTGGTATTTTGGATAAGGATTTAAGTGATAGGACACTATTGAAGTATCCAAAGCTCTATACCGCTGGCCATAGGCAGGAGAGCTACAATATGTACCTCTTCTGGGCAACAATGATTGATACACTGTGGCAGAGTCTTGTCCTATTTTATGTACCCTTATTCACATATAAGGAGAGTACAATTGATATTTGGAGTCTGGGTAGCTTGTGGACAATTGCAGTGGTTATCCTGGTCAACATGCACTTGGCAATGGATGTTCAACGCTGGCTGATATTGACTCATATTGCAATTTGGGGATCAATTGTTATTACATATGGCTGCATGGTGGTGGTGGACTCTATAGTGATCTTCCCTAATTATGGGTTAGTCTTTTCATATATTGTTGCTTCACAAATCACAACATACGTTTTCACTATTATGGTTTTATGATGGCAAGTGACATATTTACTTTTGTCTTCTGCAGTACAATATACCAACTGGTTAAGTTGCCAACTTACTGGCTCACCATTGTACTTATAATAGTTTTGGCGTTGCTTCCTCGCTTTATTTTCAAGGCAATACATCGAACTTTCTGGCCTTCTGATATACAGATAGCTAGTGAAGCAGAGATATTGAGGCCCGGTTCTCTGTGGTCCTAGACAGATCAATATACCAGCTGATGATCAACTACACTTTGATGGTTCTTGCTTGAGTTTAGCCATCGTGGCTTTCCCATGGCATTCCACTGTATAGTTTATGTGGTAAAGCATTTTATTCTTAATTCTTGGTCACTCGCATGAAATTTCCCTATCGTTGCATCTTGTAAAACCTCGTTCAGTTGGGAGATGAAGTAGTTGATGCCTTGATGGCATATAGCATATTACATAGCCATTTCACTTTATATACTCCATATGTCCCTGATGGTTTCTTGTTTTTAATTGTTTAGATGATATATGTCAACTGATCACTGCCAGCAGGTGAAACCTGCGAGGTATTGTGGACATGGACACGGTTATGCATGTTAGGGAAACCCGGGGCTGACTCAAAGCAGCAGTTGATTATTGGAGATTATAGCGAAGGTCTGGATCACGAATTCACGATGGCCAAGGTTTAGAAGAAAACATTGCTGGATTTGGTCAAGCATATACAGGTTTTAGTCTCAACTGTTTCTTTAATGTTTAAGTGAAGAGGAGTCAAGGAGAGAAATTACACGAACAGTGTGCATATTAGTTTCTTGTGAAAATCAGATTTCAGATTTTTACATTGTTAACAAATAGAAGTGTTCCACAACTGATACGAGGTACATTTCTTTTCCTTGGTTGTAACGAGCTCGAATGAGCAGTATAGTGTAACCACCACCAAAGACCAAAGATGGTAAGGGTCAAATTTCTAAAGAAGTCGACAGTTGGGATTTTTTCAGTGTCACTGTGGTGAAGTCTTATGTTCCACTTTTAAATCTGGAAATGTAATGCCATTTTGAGATCTTGATAATGGATTCAACTCTTATAATTTAGGGAACTAACTAAATCGGAGCAAGAACGTAACTTGAGAGTCCCAATTCAAAGCTAAAAATTGATATTTGCACATGTCTGTATCTACTAGTGTCTTGCCACTTGCTGGCTAGATTTAGAATACAAAGATTCCTTATGTACAAATAGAAACGCTTAATACATAAGGATCAACTTCGAAAATATTGAGAACATATACTCTATTCAAAAATTGTAACATTTCTCAGGATCTTTAGTGCCAATAAAAGGATTATATTGATCACCATTTTTACTGTTTCATTATTTCTTAATTATCATTTATTCATGAATCTTTATGCTTAATCTCTTCTCCTAATCTTGGGCGCCCCATATCTAGAGTCCGATATACATGTACTTTTATTTTTTACTTCATATCAAGACAGTATGCTCTAATTGATTTAGACAAAAAAAAAAAAAAAAAAAAAAGAATTACAATTTTTATTTAACCCCCCCCCCCCCCCCCCCAATAAAATTTAAACGAATTCTACAATCAGAAAGTATACTAGTCATTTTCCTTTTTAAGTATTGAAGTGCTCATCTACAATCTATATTTTGTATTAATTTATGCTCAACATTTTCCTTTAAAAGAGCATTTATTTTTTTTTCAACCAATTTCATTTCATCATGGAAAACCCCCCAAAATTTTGGTGGCTAGAGAAACTGGGTTGTACACGTGTGAATCATAATGCACAATCATTTATATGGCCCACAGTCAGATATGAGAATTTGATTGAAGAAATATGGATATTATTAGTCCTCATCTTGTAGGCAATATATATCATGAACCAGGTTCACATAGTATTATGGACCATGAATCAAAACGACGAGGTACATAAACACAAGATACAGAAAATTATACCACAAGACACATACATATATTATATATTTATTTTTTTTTAAATATAATTTAAGTACATAATTTTGTGTTCATAGACACTGAATTTCACAACACAAGACACAAAAATTCATAACATAAGACATAATTACTAATTTGTTTTAAGTACAGTATTCATATTTTGTATAAAATTTCATAACATAAGACACAAAAACTCCGATCATAAGACACATACACATATATTAGGGTCTACAATGCACTATGAACCTTGGTTTATGGTATAAGAATTGCCTCTTGTAGCAGCCACATTAAGAGAGGGGACAAATATAAAAACATCCATATCCATAAGCCCATTTCTAGGATTTGTGATGGGATGGTTGATCCATGACCTTATTATATTCACAAGCCCAGTAGATGTATCTTATATTTATATGCAAGGAATAATTGGACTTGGGTTGGTTGGTGGGTGGGTGGGTGGACCCTAAAAAAGGAACATCCAAACATGTCACGACGCGGTTTCTCTTTTATGTCTTTTTGGACATGCCCCTTTCTTCAACATTTGCAATCTCTATGCTTTTTCTTTTATTTGTAGGGAAAAATATAGTACTCCGTAATATTTTACATTAAAATATAAAAGTATTATATTTTTTATATATAAATAATAAACACTTTATTTTTAATTATTATTACATTTGTTAGTATATATTTTACATTTCATCAAAACCTGAATCGTCTCATATAAGTTTCTGTCATTTAAAAATAGCTGATAATGATAACTATGCTTCTCTAAATTCTTGATAAACACTTCAGCGAATAACTCTCGCCCCTAATAGCTTATATTTAAACACTTCTCGAGATCAAGACTTCAGAGCAAGAACAACAAATCATACCATGAATCGTTGATGTTTGTAGATTCATTTTTAATATACTAAATATTCTTTTTAACATACTACATATTCATTTTTAGATGGTACATTCAAAATGAACATGTATCGAAATATAATTGAATATATTAAAAATGTATTTGTACTCTTGCAGTACAGTAAATATGAACATGTAGCATACTAAAAATTAACACGTATATTCATCTTACCATGTCCCGTATTGTAATTTTCAAGAATCTACATTGTAATTTACAACGTTGAACAGGGTCCGTGGCATAACGATTGGACAATAACATGTGAGGCTCGAGTGTAATCGTTTGGTTAAAATAATTTTTCATTGTAAAATTCAACAATAATAAGTAATATATCACAAACAGTCTCTGAAAACGCAAGGAATTAAATGGCTCAACTTCATCTAATCTAAGAGACAAGCTAAGGCCCTGTGGCATCAGCCATTTATGATGAGTTTGGTTAGTGGTGAAAGCACAATTGTATTGTTTGATTAAAACTCAAATCAAAGCAAAGCAAAAGCATATGATGATGAGATTAAAGGGCATTAATTAAAGTGAACCAAACCTGCAACTAACATGGATCACTGTTCACTAAACTATTTTAGTGTATCAGGTTAAAACTTTTATTATACTTTAATCTGCTAAAAGGAAAAAATTGGCTGCTCCACCAACCTTTTGTGCACTGTAGACTGCCCAATTTTTTTCTTTCTGGGATTTTGTTTCTTTCTTAGTTTCTTTGATGTTCTTGCTCACTGCATCTTTCTTTATCCCAAGAACCCTTTTGTTTGTAAAACCTGCTACTATCAAATCAACCACTTACCACCACTCATCACAGTTTAAAAAATGTTCCAAACCACTTATCAAGTTGATAAGAAATCTCACTTAAAACCCAGAAATATAAGAGATTTGGGTTAAAGATGAGTTCCTAGTGGGCTGAAGTGTTAGATTAGCTTGATTTACTTCTTTATAGGTTTGAGAGCAGGTTCAGGGTTCAAAATATAGTTCGGTGAAGTCAGAAAATCTGAGTTATCAAAAAAAAAAAATCTAAAATATAGTTTAATTGATTGACTAATGAATTTTATTTTAATGGCAATAGCGGGATGCTTTGAATAACGTGTAGACACTAAAGATACATTTTGTGATTTATTTCTTTTACCAAATTTCAGAACCATGACATGGCCAAGATTTTCAAAATTGAGGTGATTGAGAATAATCACAGTCAAGTTGGTCTGATTGTTGACTTGGTAATCACAAAGTTCTAAGTTCCACTTGCTATAAGAGTGACTTATTGAATATTGACATTCTTAATTTAAAACAAAAAAAAAACAACTCAATAGTTATTATAGAGTATGAATTAGGAGTAGGATTCTGTGCATCTGATGGAGACAGGACAAAGGCAGCTAATGTTGTGAGAAAGTCCAAGAAAGTAAACGACCCCTTTGTCCGTATGTTACTGTTAGTCAAACCAGCTTGCGTTGCTTGGGAGAATTCTTTAATTATCAAAACCCACAACATATTCAATCAATTCTTATATCATGGACCAAGATTCATATTACGTTCTGAATCTTATTACAAAAATTTTGTACATTCAATTAACATATTCTATATATACAATTAATCGTTTTTGTATATGTAAACAAATAACTTGATAATTACTGACACATAATATAATAGTTACTGGTAAAGAATGTGTCAACTATAGATACAGAATCAGAATCTGACTTGATAATTGCTAACCCATAATATGATCGATAACTATTGACACATTGCTCTAAAAGTTGAACCAACACCACAGGGTCAGGTGGAGAAACATTTTCTCTATAGCATTATAAAACAATTCAAACCACTAAGTTAATGAATCAATTATGGTGGGAGAATTGCTCAATATGTAATGCTTCCGATGTGACATTAAATTTTTATTACATTTTACAAGTAATAATATACGGAGTATAATTGTGTTATTTCTAACACAAATGCGTTTCTTAATTATTAAATTATTTTTTAATTAAGATGAAATACATCATTAAATTTAATATCTTGATAAAAAATGACTCCACACACATACATGAGGGGTGTACATAAATGTGTTGACTACGTAGTTTTGTATGGTTTCTCTCATAGAGTTTAATAATGTAAAAATAATAATATTTTTTTGTATACATTTTTTAAGGAGTTAATTTTTTTTTTTTTTTTGTGCACACAATTATTTAGCACTCGAAAGAATACGAGTAGCTGTAGTCTTGTAGAAAATTACAGAGTACTTAGTTAAAATTTTATTCATTTTTAACTATCTTTTAACCTCTTCGATTAAACTTAGACAACTATTTGCATTGATCGAGTATACCAAACATATTCTTTCCACTAATTAATATAACCTAACAAGCAATATTATCCCATTAAGGTTGGTTAATTAGTTTTTATTTGTATTTTTGGAAGATTTTATGGAGTCAAGTAGCAAAAGAAAAAAAAAAAAAATTAACGACCATCTGACATGTCCAGCTCGCGCTTGAAATGCACATGCTAGAAAACGCACAACTTGTTTATTTTTAATTTTCTAAAAAGTGTGTCATTTCAAAGTAGAAGAATTCTACAATTCTCTCTCATTTCACCTCTCTTTTAAATTAGCACATTAACCTTAAACATGAAAAAAAAAAGGAAAAGAAAATCAATAAGAAAGCTCTTAATAGACAAACAAGTATGCATCATATAAGTTCAATAAAAAAGATTTTAAATTGAATCTCATCCTAAACAAGATTGACATAATTATTACACATACAATATTAATAGGATTAGTAAAGAAAAACCTATCTATTATAGCATAAACAAGTGGAGAGGAGATGATATTTCTGGACAAAGAGAACACAATCATATAGGATTAAAGTCAAATATGAGTCATGGGAAAACCAAAGTCAACAAAGAATGCAAATCAAAAGAATATCAGCCCAAGTACTTAGGATTCGGGATCCCATTTTAACAGATAAGGGTTGGGTATCCCATTTTAACAGATAAGGGTTGGGTATCCCATTTTAATATTGAAGTGTATGATAATTGATATGTTAATCACAAAATTTTCAGTTTTTTTTTTTTTTTTTTAATTTTTTAGAAAAAGGTGTTTATTAATTATTTTTTTGTGTGATTATATAATTTAACTTTTTTCTTTTGAATGTTACTAGCTCTATTACATTGTAGTATCTATTCATTCCGAGACTCGAACTTATAACCTTCCAAATGGAAGTCCAACCCGGGTACCATTAGACCATATAATTTAACTTGATTTACTTTCTTGTAATTTTTGGTTGAATAAGTTAAAAGACAGAAAAATAATCAAATAGGCACTCCAACTTTACACAAAAGTAATGGCAGTTAAAGAAAGTCAATGCCTTTACACTAGAGTTTGAATCTGAGACCTCTCATTTGAGGGGCCCTAACGATGCCGCATGACCATAAAGCCTTTAACAATAAATTAGAATGTTTAATTACACTTTTTAATAATTTATTAACTTAATTACACTTTTGTGTTAAGTTGGAGGATTTATTTGATACGCATAATATTGTATATGATCATATATTTAGAAATTATTATTGTAAAGTTGGGAGAAGAAGAAATTATTGTAAAGTTTAATTAATTGGAAGGTATAGTGACATTAATGTTGCGGTTGGAGTAAATGAGTCTGAGAAAGGGGCAGTCTTAATAAAGACGCACAGGACGGACAATTTCTCCTTTTTTCGCCGTTACATTCTCTTTTCTGCCGCCATTAATGTACTGCGCAACTGCTCCATCTATCTATACCCATTCAACTTTCCCACTTTATTCCATTCAAGATTTCCTGTAATTCCTTTTTTTTTTTTTTTTGAATGGACTGCTAATAATTACTCACCCCACGCTTTTTAATTCTTTCTTCTTTAAAAATCAAGAAAAACTCACTCTCTGAGAAGGGAGAGGTTTCAGGTTTAGCAACCACGACGGCGCGCACTAAACCCATCTCTCTCTTGCTCAAAAGCACGCAAGCTGACAAGCGCTTTTGTGCTCCCCACTGCTATTCTTGTTCTGAGATTGGCCCCGCAAAACAATTTGCTTTTGTGGGAAGAAACTTCTTTTTTCAGGCGGTTGTTGGGCTCGGAGTCTTCTGATTTCCGGTTGCATTTCCGGCTTAACGGAGGAAAGTTTTTGTCTTTACGAAAGTTAAGAGACCCCTCCTTCTCCCCCCAATGTTTCCTCTTGTTGTCATTCTCTCTTCTGCTTAAACTTTGTGTTGGGTGGAAATGTTACTGAATATTTTAACTGCTTTTTTATTCTTGATTCCGGTTCTTGTGCTCTCGCTAGACCCGGCTTTTAACGATGATGTTCTGGGTTTGATTGTCTTCAAAGCTGGGATTATAGACCCGGAATCAAAGCTCGAATCTTGGAATGAGGATGCTGAGAGCCCCTGTACCTGGAATGGGATTAAGTGTGATCCTCAGTCCAATAGAGTCTCTGAGGTTGTTCTTGACAATTTCTTTCTTTCTGGGCACATAGGTAGAGGCCTTTTGAGGTTGCAGTTCTTGAGAGTGTTATCTTTGTCCAAGAACAATTTCACTGGGAATATCAATCCAGTTCTTGCCCAAATTCCCAGCTTGAGTGTGATTGATCTGAGTGAAAATAGCTTGTCTGGCTCAGTCCCTGAAGAATTTTTCAGACAATGTGGATCTCTCCGGGTTGTTTCGTTTGCCAGAAACAACCTCAGTGGGCTAATCCCTGTCTCTCTCACCACATGCTCAACATTGGAGAGTGTTAACTTATCCTCCAACCAGCTTTCTGGTCAGTTGCCCTTTGGAGTATGGTCTTTAACTTCTTTAAGGTCATTTGATGTTTCTGATAATTTTCTGGAGGGTGAGATTCCTAAGGGATTTGAGAATTTGTATGCTTTAAGGTCAATAAGTTTAAGGAAGAATAATTTTAGTGGTCAGCTGCCTGAAAACATTGGAAACTGTGTGCTTTTGAAATCAGTTGATCTCAGTGAGAATTCACTTAGTGGAGGTCTTCCTGATTCTATGCAGAAACTGGGTTTATGTACAGCTCTTAATTTAAGGGGAAATATGTTCACAGGAAAGCTTCCAGATTGGATAGGAAATATGAAGAGCTTGGAGATTTTGGATCTTTCTGCAAATGATTTGTCCGGTAGGGTTCCGGACTCCATAGGGTATCTTCAGTCCTTGAAGGAGGTGAATTTGTCGAACAATTGGTTCGTGGGAAGCTTGCCGGATTCTTTGATGAACTGTGTTAACCTTGTGGCTCTAGATGCCAGCCAGAACCGGTTCAATGGTAACCTACCTCAATGGGTTTTCAAGTTGGGTTTGGTTAGTGTCTTTCTTTCTGGGAACAGGTTTACTGGGAGCATTGAATATCCTCCTACAGTGTCCTCGTATCAAAGTCTTCAAGTTTTGGACTTGTCTTCAAATGCGTTAACTGGTGAAATCTCGTCTGCCATTGGGAATTTTAGCGGACTACAGGTCTTGAATGTTTCCAAGAACTCTTTGTTTGGTGGCATTCCAGCAACTCTAGGAGAACTATATCAGACTCGGGTTCTTGATTTGAGTCACAATAGTTTAAATGGAAGCATCCCGTCTGAAATTGGACGAGCAGTTTTGTTGGAGGAGCTGAGGCTCGAAGGCAATTTCCTGACTGGAGTGGTTCCTGCGGACCTCCAAAATTGCTCGTCTTTAACTTCTTTGTAAGTTCTCTGCCTGATAAAGTGATAAAGCCTCTTGCTTTAGTGTTTTAGCTCTTGAATTTATACAGTATTTTGCTATAAGAATTGCATTTCTAATGTGTAGGGTCCTGTCACAGAACAACCTTACCGGTCCAATCCCTGCAGCAATTGCAAAGCTAGCCAACCTTAAGATTGTAGATTTATCTTTCAACGGTTTCTCTGGGAGATTACCGAAAGAATTGACCAACCTTTCCCACCTGATCGGTTTTAATGTCTCCCATAACCATCTGGAAGGCGAGCTCCCTGTTGGTGGCTTTTTCAACGCGATTCCTCTCTCAGCAGTGACCGGAAATCCGTCCCTTTGTGGGGCGGTGCTCAACCATTCTTGCCCCTCTGTTCATCAAAAACCCATTGTCCTCGACCCCAATTCATCCTATGCGGGTCATAATTCTACTTCGTCTCTAGGCCATAAGAGAAATATGCTCAGCGTATCGTCTCTTGTTGCCATTGGTGCTGCTGTTTTTATCGCCCTTGGTGTAGTTACTATAAGTATTCTCAATTCGCACGTGAGCTCATCTTCGAGGCAGTCTGCTGCACTCATGACATTTTCTGGCGGGGATGAATTTAGTCATTCCTATGGCACTGAAGCTAACTATGGGAAACTTGTTATGTTCTCGGGTGATGCTGATTTTGCTTCGGGGACTGAAGCACTTCTGAACAAAGATTCTGAGCTTGGACGGGGTGGATTTGGGGCTGTTTACCGGACTGAACTTAGAAATGGGCGTTCGGTGGCCATAAAGAAACTCAACGTTGCGAGTTTAATCAAATCCCAGGAAGATTTCGAGAGAGAAGTCCAAACGCTTGGAAAGGTTAGGCACCCGAACCTGGTGGTTATCGAAGGTTACTATTGGACTCCTTCGCTACAGCTCCTCATTAGCAAATATGTATGTGGAGGAAGTTTGTATAAAAAACTCCACGAGGAAGAGGGCTGCTTCCTCCTCTCGTGGCAGCAGAGGTTCAGAATCGTACTCGGTGTAGCCAAAGGGCTAGCTCATCTACACGAGATGAGCATAATTCACTACGACATGAAGTCAACCAACATCCTTATAGACCGATCGGGGGATCCCAAGGTCGGGGATTTCGGGCTAGCTAGGTTGTTGCCAGTGCTAGACCGCTACGTTCTAAGCAGCAAGATCCAGAGCGCATTAGGCTACATGGCCCCCGAGTTTGCATGCCAAACGGTGAAAATAACCGAGAAATGTGATGTGTATGGATTTGGCGTCCTGACTTTAGAGGTGGTGACTGGGAAGAGACCCGTGGAGTATATGGAGGATGACGTGATCGTGCTGTGTGATACGGTGAGGAGAGCATTGGAGGAAGGGAAAGTCGAGGACTGCATCGATAACAGGCTGCAAGGTAACTTTCCCATAGACGAGGCAATTCCAGTAATAAAACTCGGCCTCATTTGTGCCTCTCAAGTGCCATCAAATAGGCCCGACATGGAAGAAGTGATCAGAATCTTGGAACTCATCCAGTATTCTACAGAAAGCCAAGATGATCTGGAATGAAGTCAAACAAAGTTTTAAGCCAAACACCACAGATTATTACAGAATGAGTTTTTCAGTGAAGAGTGATCCAAAGGTTGCTTCTTTATTACTATTATTATTTCTCTGTATTATTTTTGTTTTAGGCATCTCTGAAAATTTATTTAATTTTTGTTTGCTGTATTTAAATCATTGGTTTCTCTTCACTGGCTGAAACTTTGGGGGCCCCTTTTGGATTCTGATTCAATGAAAAAGGAATCCTTGATACAGAACCTTTTGGAAATTGTTTCTTGTTTTACTCTCTAGCATATGTTTTCATGCTGCAATTTTATTTTTTTTCAGAGCTGAAAATTCACAGCTTTAGCCTCAGATCTGTCAATTAAGTGAACAGTTTTTCTTCTCTCTTTAGACTTTAGTTGCCTGAACCACACACTTTTGTTGGGTTAAAGCAAAGCTGTAGGATCCACAGAAGCCTAGTTGGAAAGGTTAAAAAATTCTTGTGATTACAGATCCTTTGTGTATTTAACACTCTGAAGCAAATGAAATTTTCATAGTTCTTTTCACTTTTATTAGTCAGGGAACACTCAATAGTTTCTTGCATGCGTCTATGCATATATTCTTGAAAGCTTGACAGATAAGGATTGAAGCTGTCAGAAAATGGGGATGATCCATCTGATACTCATTCATTAATAAGGTTGGTGTTATCATTAATGCTTGGATGTGAAGTCCATTTACTGGATTTAGTTTTCTTTTTCTTTCAAGTTCTGATTTTTTGGGCCCCGAGTAAATCTCGTCTTGTGGTCCTACCCAGCAAAGGAGGTAAACCAGCCTAGGTTATCCATAGTTCACAGGTTCAAACCAAGAAGACCAATAAACTGCTCCCATAGAAGTTGAACTTGGAACATTTTGGTTACCTGTTACCAAGCCAATAGTCGAACCAATTTGGCTGGGGTTGCTCCGAAGTTTTGATTTTGGGTGGGTGGGTGGGTGGGTGGGGGGAGGGGACCTCATGAATAAAGTCTTGTCACATGGAAGAGCTAGACTACCATTGCACTTTTTTCTCTGCATCTTCTTTACTTTGTACATGTGGCTGATGGGTTGCTATCATATTCTTGGGACATGCCAATATACATTGAGGAGCACTGCTAATATTCCAAAGTTTAGTGCTCAGATAACAACATTATAGTAAGATATAATGGTTTATGTGATTAACCTAACTTATCCTTTGTTGTTCTCACTCAATCTCTCTCTAGGCAATGTTTCTTGATTTGTCATTATATTGGACAGAAGCTATAGATGCATGAAACTTGAAAATGACTCAACGATAGTTGTTAGGGTTGTCGAGTGAGTGAAGAATGTCATGAGTTCGATTCTTGTCAACACTCTCTTTGTCAAGCCCATCGCACTAAGTCTTCTTAGTGTGATTTACTTTTCCTGTGTAATTTGCGAGCTGTTATACAGGAGCAGGGTTTGTCTAATACATACTCTTAGATAGTAGCAACAGTTTGGCTGAGAATTAACAATATATATAGTATATATATATATATATTCTGTTGACAGTACTGTATAATAATGGTGGTTCAGTGTAGAGACTGGTAGAAGTGGAGCAAGTTCAAATTTGCCTTTACATTCATTGTGGTTCACTTTAACAAGACAATATGATGGACTCCATGTTAAACTTTGATTAAGCTCCTAGTAGTGAATCATGCTTTACAAAAAGGATATATGAGTGGGGACATGTCAATGTTTCAGTGGATGGACAGCCTTCAATTAGTTTAATCATTCATGGAGTAAAGTAAAAGGAGCCCTCCTCCCATTCATACCTAAAGTGCATTTTCTTTCTTTGAGTGGGAGGAAGAAAGTAATGAGGATAACTAACTATACAATTAATCAATCAATTCAACCAACCGAATAGTTGATAAGCAAGTTGTTAATATACCATGTTAAAGAATGAAAGGTTTAATCTATTTCACATGTTACTGTGGTAGTGATTACAACTATTTATACAGAAAAACTATAACATAATGGACTCACTCTTAACGGGCCTAGGGTTTCAACACTGTTTCAGTGAGGCCCAAAATCACAACGCATTTCAACACTGTTTCAGTGAGGCCCAAAACCACAACGCAGGTGCCAGAACAAGTGAACAGTAGCAGCGGCGGCGGATCTCCGATGGGCAGTGGTGGCGCTAGAAAAAGAGATACCATGTTAAAGAATGAAAGGTTTAATCTATTTCATGTGCTAGTGTTGTACAGATTACAACTATTTATACAGAAAAACTATAACATAATGGGCCCAGTCCTAACAAGCATGGGTTTCAACATACCATTATAAAGGCAAACTCAGCAAAAGACAACTCTACATCAGATACTCTTCTAAAAAAGAATCAAATTCTATAACATAACCCGAGCTGAACCCAAATTAGTCTCAGGAATGCGACCATTAAATTTTAGTGTCAAAAAGAAGATGGAAAAATGTAAGATTTTAGCTGATCGGCATAATGGTTGATTCACCCAAAACGCACCTTCGGATAGCAACTGCAGGCTTTCCTGTAAATCAAGGATAGCAATTGATGGACAGGCACCTGCAAATTCAGTTCTCCAGTCTCATCCTCAAAAGAGACACAAAATGCAGTGTTCAAAACTTTGTTTCTATGGAGGCTTCACAGTTCAAATTCCCAACTAGAAACAAGTTTCCAAAGCCATTCTCATACAAAGCTAAACTGCTACAAGTATACATTCACAAATTTTGATATGGAGTGTGCATAAACCAGGCAGGATGTAGTGATTATAATAATTGTAAAGTGCTGTCAGCACAAAAACAAGATGGGTTGATGGAATTCCACAAGAATATATATATCGCAGACTTTATGATACAGGCGACGAGGAAAAAGGGCAACTTCTGTGTCGCGAAAAAAGAATTTACAGTCACACTAGATTACAAGATTTTACATTTTCTTTGGCTATATTGTATAGTGTTTCAGTGTCTGTCTTGATCCCAAAATTTCACTAGTTTTCCTTCTTGTTCACTAATCATCCCAGTCATTTTCCCACCCGTCTTTCTTAGCAGACCTAGCGGTTAGGCCATTAGCAGAGATGCTTCCAAAGCGCTGTCCTCCAGGTGACTTTACTGCGTTGTCCTCATCCCAATCATCGTCCCAACCCTGATCCCAACCTTCAGCTGTTTCCACATTTACGGCAGAAGAAGATTCTGGTGACCCCATTTCGAGTTCTTGATAAGGAATTCCACCATGCTGTCTCTTTTTCCTTAACTTGCAGCAAGCCCACGTCCCGCCAAAAAGTAGTGCTACCAGAAAAAGGAAGTAGGCACCGTAGATGGGAGTCACTTGTTTAGAATACAGGGAGAACTGCTGCAGAAGACTGTCCACAGATTCAAAATGGCGCAATTGAAGCGAGCAGTTACCATTTCCTGCATCAACTATTATTTGCGGGCCTTTGCTCAAAGTTGGTGATATATTTACCTATAGAAGTGGGATCGTACAAAGTAAGGATTATAATTCAATATCAATATAATCAAAACAAAGAAAACATGAAAACATAACAGAGAAAGAGTGTCATTACTGATGTGAATACATACCGTTACTGTCTTGTTTTTTTCGACAGGCGCAGAAACTATTTTCTCTGATGTTGGGGTATAGACTTTTACTTCCAATCTGCTTTCTCCTTCATTGTGAAGCACAATGAATGACTCTTTTGATCCTGCAACCATATAGAAGACAATGGACATTTATTCTCCAGAAATTTTTAAGTTTTTAACAATACTTTGACTCAACATGCCAAATCTATGGAAGTCAAAATTTTAAGTTTTTAACTATACTTTGACTCAACATGACAAATCTGTTTAAGAAGAAGAATATTTGTTAGTTTCTTTTATCGTGTTTGGCATATAGAAAAGAAAGTAAAGACTAGCGGCATTAACCATATAGTAGTAGAGATATGGATTAACTACCCAAATGCCAGTTTGGCATAAAGAAAAGAAAGTAAAGACTAGTGGCATTAACCATATAGCAGTGGAGATATGGATTAACTTCGCAAATGCTAGTTTGGCATAAAGATAAGAAAGTAAAGACTAGTGGCATTAACCATATAGCAGTGGAGATATGGATTAACTCCCCAAACGACAGCAGTTACAATGGCAACTATGGAGATCCAACAATAGGACTTATACTAGTACTAGCAAAGGCTGCAAAGTAGCAAACCGTATTCAAATTTTTAGAACATGATCCAATGAATGTACTGAACATTATGCTAGATTGCTAGAGAAAGATAGTACCATACCATTTTTTGGCACTTTTATGCAGGCAAGCAATGTCTTCTCAATTTCGCATTTCAGTAGTGCCCCCTCACAACTCTCAGTACTCCCCTCCTCTGCATTTTTACCATTCACTACTTTCCCTTGCTCTTCATTACTCTTTGAATTCGGCGGAGGTATCCCACCAGTTTTCTTACTTTCATCTTTCGAGCCATTCAAATCCACTTTAGTATTGTTGTCACTCCCCTGAATCTCTTTAGGCTTAGCGTTTGCAATTGCAGAACTCAAATTCAATCCCTTACTATCACTTACTGTTGTATTTTCTGGCGAACCCTAAAAACCGAATCTTTTTTAGGAAATCATCTTCATCTTTCATACACTAATATGAGAGAAAAAGTTACCTGTTTCGGAGTGGTGGAAGAATTGTTCGGTGTTGTCGGATTAGAGTCGTTTGATGAAGTGCTTGAAACAATTAAGAATACGAATACGAGAATTAGCGCAATAGCTCTACCATTTTTACCCATTCCAGCAGCAGTAAAAGAAATCTTCAACCTTGGATTACAATCATTCGTCCGCTAGACACCTTAAAAGTCACAAACTTGGTAACAAGAATTAAATTTATCCGCGGAAATCGAAATCGAGAGAGTGTAGTAATCGCCGGAGTCTTTGTTTAGAGTCCTAAAGTGGCAACTTCGACAAATTTCGAAACTTTAAACAGAAAAATGAGACAAAAAGGCCGTAGATTTCACGCATCGTTAAGGAAGAAGAAGAAGAATCTGAAATTTTGGGAAATTGGATAGTTTGAGAATCTGGAAAGTTTTGACATTTTGAGGAAAAGATACCAGGAACCAGTCTGGGTTTTGCAGTTTTGCACAAAATGGAATAAAAAAGAGCTAAGGGGTCGGTTTGGAAAAAATAGTAGCTTTGAGGCAACTCCTAGTGAGATAAACTTTCTTAGTTTGAGTCCATTAATTGATCAAAAGAAAAGTAATTACGAGTTTATATCTTTATAGTCCTTTGTTGGAAGGATTTATCTGGTGCTAATCCTCGTAAAGTAATTACGGATTTTCTCGTCACTCAAATAGTAACTTTGGTATTTGCAAGTCAGTCCTGATCAGTGTTGCAAAAATCGCGCTTAGGCGTCAATTGATGACGCTTGACTGCGTCGATTAATGCCGGAATCGACCTCCTCCGCGGCTGGCTAGGCGGTTGAACCGTCTAAAGCCATTTTTTTAAGGGGTTATTCGCCAAAACAACGTCGTTTTGACAAATAACCCTTGAAAAAAAAAAAATTTAATTGCGATTTCAAGTTTTCAGGGCTCAGAAATCAGAAGCTACAACTTCACTCTTCAATTCGCCGAAACGCCTCCGCCACGCCCACGCCCACCACCCCTCCGCCGCCCGTCTCCTCCGCGGCTGGCTAGGCGGTCTAGGCAGTCGGTCGAACCGTCTGAAGCCATTTTTTAAGGGGTTATTTGCCAAAACGACGTCGTTTCGGCGAATAACCCTTGAAAAAAATTTAAATTGCGATTTCAAGTTTTCAGGGCTCAGAAATCAGAAGCTACAACTTCACTCTTCAGTCCGCTGAAACGCCTCCGCCACGCCCATGCCCACCACCCCTTTGCCGCCCGCCTCTTCCGCAGCTGGCTAGACGGTCTAGGCAGCCGATCGAACCGTCTGAAGCCATTTTTTAAGGGGTTATTCGCCAAAACGACGTTGTTTCGACGAATAACCCTTGAAAAAAAAATTAAATCGCGATTTCAAGTTTTAAGGGCTCAGAAATCAGAAGCTACAACTTCACTCTTCAGTCCGCCTAAACGCCTCTGCCACGCGCACGCCCGCCGCCCGCACACCGCCCGCCTTCGCCTCCACCCCCACGCGTCGCTGCCTCCACCAGTTGCCGGCCAGGTATGGTATTTACTTATTTATTTTATTTGTTATTTACTTATTTATTTCAGTTTAGGTTTTGAGTTTTGACCATTTTACTTTAATTTTTTTTTCTTTTGAATCTCTAAAGTTGTATAGAATTTACAATTAAACTAATCAATTATAATTTTATAAATATTTTTTAGGCTTTTAAGTAATTAGGTATTGTAATTTTTTGTTTTAATTTTTTTTTAAAAAAATGAACGCCTAGAGGACACCTAGCGTCTTTTTTAACCGTGGTCCTGATTCTTTCTTGTTATCTTAGTTCCCTAAAAAAATATTATTAGTGCTACAAGGTCCCTGTCCATTGCAAAATTGTTAATCTCTGTTTCAGTAAGCTTCTGAAAAACAACTCTGCTAAAGAAGCCTTTTTTTTGTTGTTGCATCAATTAACTAAATATGATATCATTTATATATATATATATATATATATATATATATATATATATATATATATATATATATATATATATTTATACAAGTAATTAACCAAATATAATCTCTACACAGATACACACTGAGAAATGGTATTCAATCAAGGAAAGCTACAACCCCTCCTTTATAGCCCTATAGTAGATGAAACTAATAATTAACCCAAGAAAAAGCATATCTACAAAATGCCATTCCTCATATTTACTTCCTCTAAGAGAAAGAGGGTGGAGGAACCACATCTTTATCTTCTATATTTCATGTAAAAACCACTTTTCGATAAAAAGAAAAGAATTTAAAAAATGCTCTCTATATGAACAATCAAAATCCTTCGACGCTGGATCTCCTTACAGATGAAGATGATGTCCTCCGGCTCTCATGTTGATCCACGTCCTCCAGAGAGAAGGAGCATGTCCGAGGGGGAAGAGATAGGGGTGGCTGTGTAGGTGAAATAGGCGGGGGTCTGGTGGAGGGTGACAAAGGGGAGAGATTTAGCATTGGGGGTGGGGGGATGATCCCGTTCAAGCTAGGTGAGTTTGATCTGTGCTTCATGCTGGCTCTCCCGGGCTCTTGAAGTGGAAACCGCGAAGTATACTTCATGTCCTGCACAGTCTTGAGCTGCTCCACTATGGTTCTCATGGTGGGCCTTCCCGACGGGTCCTTTTGCAGACATCTTTGAGCAATGTCGGCCATCGTCCTAGCTGCTTTGGCAGGGAACCGACCTTTCAGCTGGGGGTCCATGATAAGTGATAGCCTAGAATCATCAGCCAGAAAGGGCCAGCTCCACTTCACCAAATTGCATTCTTCCTTTGGATGCCGACTATCCAAATTCTTCCTGCCCGTGAGAAGCTCAAGAAGCACAATCCCGAAGCTCCAAACGTTGCTCTTAGGGGTTAGCAAACCCTTCTCCAGTGTCTCCGCAGAAAGATTTGCAATCGCCTGAAGAAATGGACTAGGAAAAATAAGTTGCGATCCTCGGGAATATCACCATGAGGTTTACCCAGTGCACACCCTCAGGTAGAAAAAAAAAAGGCACTTAATAGTTAATAGCATGCTTTACACTTACAGCTGAACTACACGAGATGTCAGTTTCTTGAATGTGGGTAATGCAACCATATCCTGAAAGCTTTGCACTAAAATCTTTGTCGATCTGTATATTGCCAGCTGAAAATTCATGGAACATTGCCTGTCAAAACGGAAAAGGGAAATTCAGCATAATCCAAAGACTTCCCATCCAAAAACTTAAGAATCCAACCATTCCACATTAATTATTTTCAGAAAAAAAGTTATAATTACCTGAAAGGGTCCTTCCTCGTGGAGAAATGTAAGCCCTTGTGCAGCACAGAATGCAATTTTCATTCTAGCATTCCAATCTATCGGGGGTCCATCTGATCTCCCGAATAAAAGCCTGTCTAAGCTTCCATGGAAAAGCCTCTCATAAACTAGCATCCTCTCCCCCGAGCCTTCGCGTGCATGGAAACCAATTAGTTTGCAAAGCGAAGGATGTTCCAATGAAGCTAGGGTGTTAACTTCATTCACGAATTCTTTCAAACCCTGGAAAGCAAAAGAGATCGTTAGGATTTATTCCAAATTTGCACGAAAGGTGCTGAAAGTAGTAATTAGATTCAAGCTGGTGATCAGTGTTGCAAAAATCGCGCCTAGGCGCCGATTCTAGGCGGTCAGCCTCCTAGGCGCCGATTCTAGGCGGTCAGCCTCCTAGGTGCCGATTCTAGGCGGTCGGCCTCCTAGGCGCTCTAGGCACCCTAGGCGGTCCCCAAGCGCCTAGAGGGCGCCTAGCGATTTTTTCAACATTGCTGGTGATGTAAAGCTCAACAATACCTGAGATGAAGGGTGGAGACGAGTGACAGTGGCTTCTAGCTTCTTTGCGCCCGGCAGATCATCCCCAAACGAGGCTCTGTACAAAACAGAAGAAAGACCTTCTGACATACATCGTTCGGGGGAGAAGTTGTGGCATGCAGCTGCAATCTCTTCATACGTAAAGTTCTTTAGGTTTCCCGTAGAAAGCAGTGTAGGGGGCAGGGCGGGAGGCAGCGGGAGCGGACCAGAGGCGGTGAGAGGGCCGCTAGCATTTCCGATTTTAAAGCTCCCCATGGTTTTCAGGGTGGCAGCGTTCTGGGGTGAGGGGAGAGGAAGAGGCTGAGGACTTGGCGGTTGATATTCTTTCATCGATCCCACACGACTTTTGCTCGACTCCTGCTCCTCACTGTCCATGAGAACTTGTTCTGCAGTGTCGAGACTCGAAGGTGCAGATAGTGCTCTCGTCCTACTGCTCCTTACTCGGTTATTTGACTGAACGGATTTTATTCTAGTCTTGAAACTCGGCGGAGCAGACTGCAATGTCCTCGTTTGTACTGGGGGTTCGGGCAACGCTGTTGCTGTAGGGGAATGATCCTGAGGGTTAACACGTTTGACATGGATAGTCTTCTCAGACGGTTTCTTCTTATATTTTAAAACCGTGAAACATCCCATCTTCTTATCACAAAGCTTCTAAGCACCTGCCAAACGAAGTGGGAGAGTCAGGTCCCAATCGGCTAAAATACCCGAGAACAATGAAGCAGTAAATGACATCAAACAAATGAAATAAATGCATATGAACTCTGTTAAGAAGTACAACCCCAGAACCTTGAACAATGAAGAAGGTCTACTTAACACAGAAGACCCTTTTCCTCTTTAATTCATTACTCTATACTTGTATTTCTTGAAATGGGGACACTGACTTCTGACAAATTGAACCACCATCAAAGCATCAAAAATCAAACAAATTATTTGAGGGTCCAGGATTGCCTTTCTACTGTTATGTTTCCCTCAAGAAATTGTACCATATCCCTTCAGCCATTATACATCTGATTGTGCTTAAATCTTAGCCATGCTATGCCCAGCTTCCCAAATCCCACATCTTACACACACATAATGAAATGCTTTCTACAATATTAGCACTTGTGAACAGTGAAGGCAATAAATGATTCCAACCAAAATATTAACAATTCTATTTTCACCAAATTCAACTTTACAGCACAGTAAGCAATGGATTACTTGAAGGAAAGAGAGGGTGGCCTCCTCAGACTCACCATGATTTCATGGGAAAATTTTACCAAATCGAATTAAATTAATTTATAATTTTAAATTTCAAACAAATTAAAAGAATATGACATAAACACCTTGCCACCCACAATTTTCTTGATATTCCACCAGCTCCCAGACCAATTCCCCACCAGAAAATGACCAGAAACAAAGTCTGATGAAAGAACAGCAAAAAGATAAATAAAAACGAACCTGGAGGAGATTACTGGAGCAAATTCAACTGATCTTGAGGTGTTCAGGGGTCAAAGATTTGATCTTTAATAATTTAAAAGGTGCCCAGGCAGTGAATTGAAACCCACAGACAATTTTGAACTTTGATTTTTAAAAAAATTTATCTGTTAATATAGGGAAAACACCCCAAGGACAAATCAATGATTACATAAATGGGGAAAGGCAAGAGCAGATTTTTGAGAAAGAAAAAGCAAACAGAGACGAAGAAGAAGAAGAAGAAGAAGAAGAAGAAAAAAGAGAGAAAGAAAGTTGTAGTGCGGTGAGGAGAGAGAGAGACAGATGGGGTCACAGACTCTCACAGGGATGGAGTACAAAGCAGTAGTCAAACCAACCAAAACTCCCACAAACAATTTTTTCTTAGTTAAGAAAACACTTCTCATTTTTGTTAATTCCTTATCTCCTACTCACTATTATTATTTTTGGTAATATTATAATTTTTATTTTTTATACAGTACTTTTTACCAACTTTTATATTCCTTATGTCCCAGTCTAATATAAGGAGAACTATTTACAGTTTAATTTTTTATAATATTAAATTTAGTATTATTATATAAATTATATGCTAAAGATTTTGGGGTCGAAATATAGTGTGAGGTATTGACTCTTTGTGTGTTAGTAAATTAGAAAAGTATAAACAGATATTACATTGTAACAAGGTCAGTAGAACTAAAAAAAAAAAATTAAAAATAAATTAAATTTAAAAATAATAAGTAAATAAGAAAGATTTGATTTAACAAATGAATATTAGACACTAAATGTAAAATGAGACGGAGGGAGTAATATTTTATAAAATTTCATTTAACGATTAAAATTTACTACCCCAATTAAAATGAGAGTATATTTTACGATTAAAATTGGAAAAAGAAAATACTACCCCCTCTAAGTCGAATTCATTGTATAAGATTTTTTTAGTGTTATTTATTTTTTTATATGATTTATATATTATTACATATAAAAATAAAAGTAACCTATTATATATCTCCATATAGTAATTTGTAAATATTTTTCGTTATTTTTAAAAAAAAAAATTGAAGAAAAAATATACGGTCAATTCTTGAAATGAATAAAAATATAAAGTGCCTCAAAATTCAACGAAGATGGGCCAATTGAAGGCGACAGCCCAGTCAAAGTTGGAAAATTATTAGCAGTATGAAAATTTGTTTTCCTTTTTTTTTTTTAAGGATAGCCGCATGATTTTCCTGCGGTGGTCAAAGAGACCCGTCCCGATGGGTGTTTGACTCTCGCGCATCGCCGTCAGATCTCCATCACGAAGCTAAGATCTACGGCCTCCGTTGCCGTTCAAAGCCAATCGTGGTCCCCACCGGCATCAACCGTTTTTTTAAACAATCTCTCTCTCTCTCTATCTCTCTCTCTCCCCTTAAAATATTCGGGTGTCGTCACGCGCTTCCCGCCTTTCGTCCGGAAAAGAATTTTCCCAATTCTGGAAAATCTTTGCCCAAAAGCCCCCAAAGTAGTTAAGAATTGAATTTCGTTACTCAACTTTGTTGCTCTTCTCTGTTTCAAGTTTGAAATTTGAATCCATTGGATTTACTCTTTTTTTTTTTTTCCTTTTCGAATTAATTACGGAGTATTGACGTAATGTTTGACGCAATTAACTAATAATTTTAGTTATTATTAAGTATTACAAAGTAAATATTAGTTAAAATGAATAATCAATAAAGTATATAAGTGTTTAGAAACAAATTAATAAACGTAAAATTATTTAAAATGATATATTTTTCTTTTTTACAATAAGTTAAAGCAAATGTTAGTTAATAATTTCATTTATTTTGCTATGGGTAAAGTATTATTTGAATCGAAATAATTGGTAATCAATTAATTTGTATGGAGTAATATTTATTTACGTGTTGATTAGACAATTCTTAATTAAATATGTAGACAACTAGAGTTAAAAAGTTATGAGAGACGAAATATACATTTAATGCACTCTCTCATTATATTAAGGTGTTGGAAGACTTTTCTAAGTGTTCAAACTAAACAAACTAGTCAACTATGTCGTCGTGTGTAAAGCTTATTTAAGAACCAGCAATTTAGGTCAAGAATGATGTTGGTTCTCATAGCAACCAATTGGGTTCCGCTCAAATGGTATTCTTGCTCGACTTTTGTTTGCTACTTCCTTTATATAAGAGGAGCAATTATACTTTTCGAAACATAACTGTATGCGGACTTGCTGAGAAGCTAAAAAGGTTTCTTCATTTAAGGAGCCCTAATTACTAATCAATTGTTAAAAAAAAAAAAAAAAAAAAAAACTTATAAGGGTGTTTTGGAAAAAGTTTACGCCATATGCAATGACGGATCAGTCAAGATTTTGGTAGATCCACCATTTACTAAATAAGCTCATAATTTCGAGTCAAGATTTTGGCAGATCCGCCATTTACTAAACAAGTTCATAATTTCGAATCAATTAAACCATATTAATAGTGGAGTTTTGGTACTTAACATTTAGTTTCTCATTGTTTGTTATTCTATATCAAACATACATTTTTACACTCTAACATGATAAAAAACTAAAAAGAATTTTAATCTTTATTAGGAAGAATTAACAGTACACACAGCATTTTATTATAAAAAATTATAATAGATTTAATCTACTTATCTTTAACGCATCCTTCTTTGTGTTAGCCGAAAGTTGGAATAAGCCAATCTATTTTTTCAACTGCATGCATGTATATGAGATTTTTCCCCTTCTATATATCTATTCCTATGATTTTTTATTTGTATTTTTTTTATTTTATGAAAGTAGTTATTAAGTGATAGATTAAATAGTTAGTATTTTTATCTAATAACCTTAAATGAAAGTTTTAGTAGAAAATAATCTAAACTTACCAGATCTTATGAACTCCTGTGTATCAACTATGGATGATGAATTAATTCACAGCAATCTTGGGCTGCATATACAAATAGCAGTGTTTCACACTTTGATCTTGAGCTGTAAAACTTCAATTTTGTCCCGTAGTAGTTAGATCTGTAAAATTATAAACTTAAGGTTTAGATCTTCCAATTTAATTTGTTTTTTACTCGTAGAAAATAATCAAAACTTACTGTTTATGGATGGAAGCTCTCTGTATCGTCATGGTTGCCGAAGTTTTTTCTTCGATCAATAATCTGCTATGGCGGTGTGTAGATGATTTGTTCTTCTAAGCTCTTCTACTGCTGACCTTAAGCAATCAACAAACTAAGATTTGTTCATACTTAATAAAATTTGGGGGACGGTAGAGGATGAAGTGATTTCCAAATCGGTAGTGTGAGGTTGTGTTCGAAGACATGAGAACTTAGAGGATAAAATTGAAGGGCGAAATGGGAAGATTGGAGATCAGATGTGTTATCCTGAAACGGGTTGGAATGGATATGGACTGATCAGACATGACAAATTCATTGTTTACTAAATTGATCAGCCCAGTGTGTGTGTACGCGTGCGTGCCGCGTGCGCGTGTGCGTGCGTGCGTGGTGTGTGTGTATGTGTGTGGAGAGAGAGAGAGAGAGAGAGAGAGAGAGAGAGAGAGAGAGAGAGAGAGAGAGAGAGAGAGAGAGAGAGAGAAAGAGAGAGAGAGATTAAATATGACAAAATTAAAAGAAAGTGAGTAAATATGGCAATGCTACAATAGTCGAGGACTAAAAGTAGAAGTTGCCCAAAGTCATTGATGTAATATGGCAAAATTAAAAGAATAGGACTAAATGTGAAAATGCCACAATAGTCAAGGACTAAGGGTCCGTTTGGAAAGCAGGAAAATGACTTCTGAAAAATATTTTCTGGAAAATGAGTTATTTTCTTGAAAATAGTTTCCTTTCTGGTGTTTGATTGCACATCAAAAAATTATCTTTGTGTGTTTGGTTCATTTTTCAGGAAATGACTTGAATCGTATAATTAAATATTTTAATTATTTTGTTTAATTAAAATTTAATCTCTGCCACCACCCATGGTGGCCACTTTTCCCAAATTCGATTTCCGCTGTCGTACTTGATCTACCTCGACCACGACTACCGCCAGATAGTGCTCGCTAGTCGTGGCCTTAATATGGGCAAGGAAAGCGATTACAAGGTCCTCCTCGATAATCGCATCGGGAAGCAGATGTTCGACGGCATGTACGTGCACCACGGATTCTTGAAGGTTGCGATTTGGTTGTTGAACACTGAGTCCGAGACTCTGAGGACGCTCTGGGAAGAGAACGAGAAGAACTTTAAGATGATTTTCGCCGGCCACTCTTTGGGATCCGGCGTGGCGTTACTCCTCTTCCTCATCATCTCCGCCACTGCCCATGGTGGGCACAACGACAATGATTCCGACCCCGACGAATCCAACGACGATGATTCCTCGATTTAGATGACGGCGAATCCGCCCATGGGAACGCAATTCACCGGCGACATGAGGAGAGGGTAGAGAGAAGAGGCGTGCACTTGGTAGCCAAACACCAAAAACTAGGAAAATGATTTCTAGACATCATTTCTCGGGTTTCCAAAGACACCCTAAAAGTATAAGTTGCTCAAAGTTAGAAATGTAATATGATAATATTAAAAAAATATGACTAGATGTAGCAATGCCATAATATATAGTCCAGAACTAAAATTGAAATTTGCTCTTTACGCATTTTATAAAAAGGGCAAAAAAAAAAAAAGAAAAAAAAAAAAGGAGAAATCAATTGAAAGAGTTTAAAATATCTGGCCTTTGGGCTCAGTGATCATCGTGTATCCATTGAGACTAGGTTATTTAGGCCCGCCTGCTTTATGCTTCAATTAACTGATGAGCTAGTTATACAAAGCCTACTGGGCCTTACTTGGGCTATGAATTAATGTTTTATTAATTTACGGCAAATTTATGGGGACGTTATGCCATGGAACCGTGTTCACCATTTATGGTGAACACGATTCCAACGGTGTTAGTACACCGTTATTATTATTATTATTATTATTATTATTATTTTCTTCTTAATTAATTGTGTGACTTTTCTTCTTTATTTTTACATTTTGCGGTTTCACTTTAATTTTAGGTGAACAAAGATTTCGGACATTCATAAATTATGAATTCATGCCTGCACATTCACTTTGGAACCATGCCTACACATTCCCGTCCGAAATCACGGACATTCATAAATTATGAATCCATGCCTGCACATTCACTTTGGAACCATGCATACACATTCACTTTGGAACCATGAGATTATGAATTTTCTGTTATAAGATTATGAATTTTTTGTTATGAGATTATGAATTTTCAGTTATGAGATTATGAATTTTCTGTTATGCGATTATGAATTTTCTGTTATGAGATTATGAATTTTCATTACATTCATAATTTCGGACATTCATAAATTATGAATTCATGCCTGCACATTCACTTTGGAACCATGCCTACATATTCCCGTCCGAAATCACGGACATTCATAAATTATGAATCCATGCCTGCACATTCATTTTGGAACCATGCCTACACATTCACTTTGGAACCATGAGATTATGAATTTTCTGTTATGAGATTATGAATTTTCAGTTGCGAGATTATGAATTTTCTGTTATGCGATTATGAATTTTCTGTTATGAGATTATGAATTTTCATAAAATTCATAATCTCATAACAGAAAATTCATAATTTGATCAAACGCGCGCCGTTAACTCCACATCCGCGAATTTTTTTTTTTTTTGCCTAAAAACGACGTCGTTTTGCCTTGTGTTCACCATTCTCAGTGAACACGATTCCATGGCATAATTTGCGAAATTTATGAAATCAAACATAAGAGAATGGATGAAGTAAGAATCAAACTTGTGATCTTTTGGTATGAGAATTATGGTATGTATACTTAATCACTTATTCGACATAATTTTTCTTTTTCTATGAATGAAACACGGAAAATTCATAATTTAAAAGAATTGAAATTCCAATTTTATTTTTTTAAAAAAAGAAACAATTTCAGTGAACCCACCAAACGAGCTACAAGTCTACAAGTATTTTATGATACTCTCGATTCAATTAATAATTTCTAATCTGTTTAAAGCTAAAATAATTATCCAGCAAACCAACTCCTACGACCACAAATCAACGAAAGTTAACGGTGGTTATTTAAGGGAAGAAAATTAAATCATATAATTGACTTAATTAAAGCTAATTATTATTCTCTTAAAAATTAAATAGAAATGTTATTATTTTACGGAGTATTTTGTTAGACATATACTATATTTTGTACCTATGGTGAGTGTAATTGGTAGGAGAGAGAAAACTACATTGGAATTATATATTACCATTTTCTCTGCACAAAATAGTAATCTCGTAGTTTTTCCTTCTTTTGTCCACTCTCTAAAACTTTCACTCTTTTCTCTACTATTATATTTTAAAAATCAACCCAACAGTGTAGTTCAAGTGATAAATAAACTCTCTTTGTAGGGAAGAATTCTGAGATAACTCGGATTTGATTCCTCTCGTCACAATCGACGATTCTGATTGATAAACCGACAGAGAAAAACCTAGACCACCTCGTGGTTTCCAAAAAGAAAAATAAAAAATTATCTTTTAAAAAGTTCCCAACTCAAGCTATAAGTCCATTCAAACCTACACAACATCCAAAGCTGTTAACTCCATAAGTCAAAACAATACATAAGCCATCACGTACTATATATATGCAACATTATTTATTTCCTATCAAACTTCTAGGCTACTTGGCTTCAATTCAGAGACTGTTTATAGTGATGAGTCTTCATTACTGACCACCAACCACCTAAATCCTTAAATGCTTAATTGATGTCGAAGGTTGAGCATGGCATATATGTCAGTCTCATAGAAGTTAATTTGTATTAGTCTTGTCAACTACACACAAAATCAAGGGAGAAGAAGTGATGCTATTACATTAATATATAGGTCAAAACTTTGAGATAGATAAAGATACTTAATAATGGAGTGATGTATATTGTGATTAGTTAGATATTAAATCAAATGCAATCAAAGACAAATAATGCTACATGGCACATGCATGTTGGGCGGCAACTTGAAGAATGGAGTTCAGTATCATGCCTTCGATGCGTGACGTTGATTGTTACACAAGTATAAGAAAATATGAATGTTGCGCCCTTCCCAGTAAGCTATATATAATTTTTGACGTAGTGATAAACGCTTGATCTTGACAATTGGTATATGACATGTTGTGCAGGTTGGCAGGTCCTATGAAGGAACTAAAATTACGCCTTTTCTACTAATTATAACTTTTGGCGTAATAGTATGGTTTAATTGGAGCTATTATTTCTTAGTGAATAAATATTGTGTAAGACCATTTCACGTGAGACATATAATATTTTTTAGCTAAGTTATAATGCTTATATATATATATATATATATATATATATATATATATATATATATATATATATAAAAGTATTACTCCGTACATTTTAGATATATAAAAAGCATTATTATAATAATTACCATTTTCACATGAGAAGGTCTCAAATAATTAGACTTATTCTTTCTTAGTAGTGTTTGACAATATTATATTACTTAATAGTTGATAATGGATTGTATTAGTGAATAATTGATAGTGGATTGTGTTGACAGCATATAGCTTAGCATTAGCGGTTTGAAAAAAATACGGAGTATTTGATAAATTAACTCTCTACTATTAGTCGATAACATGTAAAGTGACATATGAATCTATTGTTTTACATACTTATTTAACTATCTTTAAATTATTTTTAGTTTTAGATATAAACTTTAAAATAATTAATTTAATTTTATATCATAATAATAATAATAATAATAATAATAATATTATTATTATTATTATTATTATTATTTATTGCCCTAACAGTTTAACTATTGATTATTATTATTATTATTATTATTATTATTATTATTATTATTATTATTATTATTATTATTATTATTTTTCTCTTCTATAAATCAAATCATGACACATGGCAGAGTTTTACTCCATAGGAATACATTTATCATTTTCCTTCAATTATTGACAACACAACCAAGATGTATGGAGAGTTTGGCCGTATTTGGTAACATAGTTAGCTTATTAGCCAATTTTGACTTGTTTGACCACTAGTAGATGTCTGACTTGGTTAAATAACAAATATGAGTGTTTGATTAATTAAATTTTTGTAACAGCTTATTGCTCCAAAATGCTAAAATAGAAAAAGTTGCTCAATACAGTTTTTTCGATCAACTTATTAAGAAAGTTATTTTGCATGTAATCAGTTATCAACTAACAACTAATTTACTAAACATCTATTTACAATTAGTTAATGATATCAACTAGCTAAATCTACTAACTCAATCAGCTAAGAGCTATTTACCAAATATTCCTTATGTGTTTTTTTTGCCTTTAATCTGGTTTGTATATGTACGTATTAATGTACATACATTGGTGAATCTGAAATATTTTGAGGCATGCACGCTAAAATTCCGGATTATATAATAATAAAATATAAGCATTATATATCGGGTTGATCTATCGTAAAGTACGTAAGTAAATATTGGAAATAACAAGCAGAAATTGAAAAAGAAGAACATACATCATGCATGCATTATAGAAATACAAATATAATTAAGCAAGTAATTAAATACAACACTCCAATACTAGGGTACAGAGAATTGTAGGTACTGCACAACCATACTGCACTGGTAATTAATACAAAGATGAAACCCTAACAAACGGCATTCCTAACGGGGAACGCAGTCCCGTCTTATTTATTATTCCTCATCATACTAGCATTACCACCATATTTAACACGGCGTCTTCTCTCCGCCGTCAGCCTAGCTAGCTAGCTAGCTCAGTGAACCCTGCACCACAATATCAACCAAAAAACCACATTATTGTTCTAAGCTATCCATTCATTAATAGCTTCAAATCTAGGATATTATTTATAGGCCCTGTTAGATAAAATATTAACCTATAAACCAATTTTAGCTTATTTGACTATTATTGATTATTTGCTTTGGTTAAAAAAATTAACTCCAAAATGTTAAAATTTAAAAAACTGCTCAAATCAACTTTTTCAATTAATTTTTTGAGAAAAAAAAAATTATATCAAACAGCTATCAGCTAACAGCTAATTTACCCACATCTTTTAATAGTCAACTAATGTTATCAACTAGTTATACCATCTAATTAACTCAATAAGATAACTGCCATTTAGGCATTTACCAAATAGGGTCATAAACATATGGATTTGTGGGTGCAACCCACACAAGTTCTTCAGGACAACTTAGTAATCATAAAGTTATAAGTTTGACTCGCGGTCAGAACAGTGGTACCTATTGATCTTTGAGCTGGTTTGAGGCTAGTTTATTTATTGTAATCCTTTACTAGTTAATAAAGTCACAAGTCAGATTTACCCCATGCACACTCTCAGAGTCTGCTGCGAGTTTTCCTCGCAAATAAATATATATATATATATATATATATATATATATATAAACATGTAATGAAGTTTGTAAATTTTACTTGTTGCAGTCAACGGAGGTGCTGATGGGGTAGCCAATATTGACGCCGCACTTGCCGGGGATGCTGGCGGCGGCGCCAATGTTCATGCCTGGATAGTTTCCGGCCATCTGTTTCAAGCACTTGCAGGCAGCCTGACGGTCGGCGGTGGAGGAAGCGGCGCTGTTGACGGACTTAATGGCGCCACAGCAAGCGGCGGGGGGCTGTCCTTTGGCCTTACCCTGCACATAACTAAGGCATGGGGTCAGCTTCCCCACCAAGGCGCCGCACACAATGGCGGCCTCCGCACTCGGCGCCGCCACCACCATGCACACAACCACCATGCATGCAACCTTCACCGCAAGCTTTGCCGCCATTACTGCTATGTGGTTAATAAGTTCTAGCTTCTTCAAGATAAACGCTGGATATATATGTGTGTATATGTAACAGTGTAGCCTAGTATGTGTGTTTGTGTTGTGTGTTGAAGCCTTGGAGAAAGTGGGGTTTATATAGAGGGAGATTTGAGTG
The DNA here is from genome assembly GCF_001879475.1 of Ipomoea nil. NCBI lineage: Eukaryota > Viridiplantae > Streptophyta > Magnoliopsida > Solanales > Convolvulaceae > Ipomoea > Ipomoea nil. The sequence continues at coordinate 3,322,865 of NW_017619254.1, read as the reverse complement.
TGAACTGCATGTGTTGTAGGGTGGGTATGTAAGATGGGCAGTGAGAAAATTTAGTTAATGCCCATGACCCTGGCTGGTGTACGAGAAGAGAAGTGTCACTTAAAGACTTGCTTTCAGTGACGAGTAGGGTTTGATTCCTATCATGAATAGGAGTTTGAGTTTAGGTTCGCCTTATTGTGTTAGTATAAGTTAAATTGACTCAATTTATTTCTCTATGGGCTAAGGGTAGGTTCATGGGACCTCAGATATAGTTTGACGAAGTTCAGAAATTTGGGTTATATAAAAGAAATTAGTTGGTGTTTGGGTTAAACAAATTAGTTGGTGCCCATTACACTAGTCTAACGGATGAGAAGCTCCACTTAAAACTTGCTTTCAGCTATAAGGTGAGGTTTGATTATTTCCACAAACAAACCTAGCATAAGCTAGATTGACTCAATTTTTTTTCTTATGAGCTTGTAGTAGGTTACGTTCCTGGAGTTTAAGATATAGTTTGACAAAGAAGTCGAGAAATTTGGATTATTAAAAAAAAGTAAAAGTTAGTTGGTGGTTGTGTTAGAGTTCAACCAATCAAAGAATCAGATCTACTATACACTGCTTCATTCTGGGTGGATAGAGATGGCAAGTTGCCATTGCCCATTACACATTAACTTTGGTTCAGACACTTATATGTACTCTACATTATTCATTAGGTTTATGTAGGGAAAAATAAATGTGACAGGACATATGAGTGTCGACCCAGACCTAACTCTAGACACCGGAGCTAGTTTCAACATAGGTAATAAGAATCCTGGCTAGGCACCCTAGCTACTATACCACCTTGTAACAACTGTACTAGACCTAGTAGTCGAGTAGTACATTAGTTCCATCAAATAGACATAAATTTTGAAGAATTTTTGTAGATGTGACTAAGAAAAAAAAAAAAAAAAACTCTAAATGGAATAATTCATTCTTTCCAAAAAAAAAACGAATCTCAACTTGACACTGCCGCTAGTAAGAATCGATCCCTAGTCATTCTTTCAAACTTTAACTTTTATAACCAGTTGAGCTGTCCATGCAAGCCCAAGAATTAGTTTCATAATTTGATGGGGTCTATACATCTGACAAAAATTAATATCTTTGTGAAAAGACCTAAATCTCCCTCTCTCTTTTACTGTTCTACATAAGATTATATTTTCTGAAATATTAGACGATATCGTTGAGGGGGTCCATCTCTTAATTAGACGGCAGCATACTGCATACCCCACCAACGTAAATAGCTAGGTGTCAGATTTAGAAGAGAGTTTGATATATGTCCACCTTTGAGATCATATCACGTATGCTTGCTTTAATTTGGTTTCATATTGGGGGTTGGGTTCCATAATAATTGGCGCAAGTAAGAGCCAAAACCTGCCCATTGCGATTTGACGTTCTCCTGTCGCTGCATGGATCCAAAAACCGTACCACTGGATTTATACATCCCAGCTAACCATAGCAGCAAATTATATCTTGGACCATAATACATTGTTACTTTTTAATATACTAAAATTCAGTTTTAAATACTACACTTCAAAAATATTTAAACATAAATCTTCAAAAATAAGTGTTCGATGTATACTAAAAGTGACATATAAAGATATGAATCCATTGTTTTACATGCTTATTTAATTTAACTACCTTTAAATTATGAGCACAACGGCGACATCGTTACAATATCGTTTTGCATCGTCCGTTTCAATATTCTTAAAGCATTACGAGCACGACGACACATCTTTTGAATAACTGATGTCTTTTACTTATCGGCCCTAAAGAGGAATTAAGATTTACTTAATTTGAAGTCTTTATCGCCAATGTCATTATCATGACACTCTAGCATGTGTAAGAAATCATGATTCCAAAACTACATACTTTTGCATGTTTTACTCCTTGAACATTCCGGATGACTTCGACCATCCTCTTAAAAATATGACGTGCCCAATTTGCCTTTTCTTTTCTCAGAATAACTTCCACCGCTCTTGCTTTCTTATAAGTTAATCCATCCAGATTTCCCGCTCTCCCATCAACGCAAAGAGTCACTATCTCAAATAAGCCCTGCATGTCTATTTTCAAAAAAAAAAAAAAATTTCGCTTGGAAGTCGATTAGATAACCCAGTCGAGCTATTTTCGACCATAGCCACTGAGCATGTACAGGTTCAATATCCAAATTCACATGCCCTTCACAAGGCAATCCGATTCGACCAAGTTCTGTCGATGTTACAGTAACCATGTTCCCATTGCCAACCGCTTTAATCTTATCTCCAACAGTGCTAGCTGTTTCGTAAAACTGTGTCACCGCGGATTGGAAAAACCCGTCTAGCGACTTGGTTAGATAGACATAAAGCCCTGAATACTTCAGACGGTCAATCACTTCCTTTACGATTTCAGGTTTCTCCGCTTGATTCTCGTCCGCAATGAAGTCCACTAACTTACTAGGAAGGACCTTAAAATTTAGATTCGTCGTTGGTTTGATAAACATAACCCTCTTCACTCAATCAAGAAGATGAACAGTTATTTTTTTTTGCTCCTGAAATTTAGCATTTAGGATAACCAATGAAATAATCAAAAACTCTTTTTAAGAGAAACAATCAATTATTCTTCGCAGTTCAATGTGATTATTGATAAACGTGCATTAAATGCACTCCATACCCCAACAAGCGTCACTTTTAGGTATTCAAAAGCCCACCATTGTTAGTACTCGTATTTTATAAAATCTCTTCAATATTTGTTGACTGCATCACCAAATGTACAGAAAACGAAACATATTTTTTAATGTACCAAATTTAATTCCTAATGCAGCGCATACTCGAACCATACTCTGTTCAACTTGCTCCCTGTAATCATATCCACATCAATTTTCAACGTCTCGCCATTTTACAAATGCAAAATTTGCGTCCATAGGTAAAATGGCGGTTAGCTGATAGTTGTTAGCTGTTAGCTGATTATGTTAATTTGAGGGTATAAATAGTTGATAACTTTAGCTGATTGTAAAAAAGTGTTTGGTAAATTAGCTGTTAGTTGATAGTTGGTTGGTATAATTTATTTTCTCAAAAAGCTAATTGAAAAAGTTGCTTGGAGTAGCTTTTTGAATTTTAGTCTTTTTGGAGTTGCAAAAAGCTAATTAATCTAACATTTATATTGATATTTTAACTAAATCAAACAATTAATAGTGGTCAAATAAGCCAAAATTAGCCTATAGGTCAATTTTTTACCAAACACGGCCAGTATCTTTTTTATAAATAGTATGTATACTACTATTTTATACTCCTAATTTTTACTCCCACACATATATAAAATATTGATGTACAACCGATTAGAATTCAAATTTGATTCATTAGTTGTAACAGAAACGATTACAAAGTATTAAAAGATAATTAACGAAAGACTCTCCTGTCTAATAGAGAATCCTAAGTCAATTAAACCTGAGCCACATAATATAACTATATACTATAGAAAATAATAACACTCACTAACACACCCCCTCAAGCTCAAGGGTGGTGTGAGACAACATTGAGCTTGTCTCGAAGAAGCGTGAACCTGGGCCCTGTGAGCGGCTTGGTGAAGATGTCTGCGAGCTGATCTCTGGTCGAGACATAGTTAACTACGAAGTCTCCTGAGGCAACCTTGTCACGGACGAAATGGTAGTCAATCTCAACATGTTTCGTCCGGGCATGAAAAACCGGATTTGCGCATAGATAAGTAGCGCCAAGGTTGTCGCACCAGAGAGTAGCTGGTTGAGAGGAGTGTAGTCCGAGTTCCCGGAGTAAAGAGACCACCCAAGTAACTTCTGCAGAGACATCGGCCAGAGCTTTATACTCTGCTTCTGTGGAAGATCGTGCTACTGTTCGTTGTTTCCTGGAGAGCCATGAAATCAGGTTGGTTCCAAGAAAAACAGCATACCCGCTTGTGCTCTTCCTGTCGATCGGGCAACCAGCCCAGTCTGAGTCTGAGAAAGCCTGGATAGTCGTGGACATGGAAGGAGCTATTCGTAAGCCGTAGCTGATAGTACCCTTAATGTAGCGCAACACTCGTTTGGCTAAACTCCAGTGTTCATCTGTCGGAGTATGCATAAACTGGCATAGTCGGTTGACTGAATAAGATAAGTCTGGCCTTGTGATCGTCAAATACTGTAGAGCCCCTACAATGCGCCTGTACTGCGTCGGATTTTCATACGGAGTCGATGTAGGAACCGCTGGTGAGGAGACAGCGGCAGGTGTAGTAAGGGGTTTACAATCAAGCATCCCGGCGCAGTTGAGAAGATCTGTCATATACCGCCTCTGAGACAAAATTAAACCGCCTTCAGCCGAAATGGTCTCAATCCCTAGGAAGAATCCCGGGTTTCCTAGATCACGAATTTTAAAAGTGGTGGCAAGCTTTTGCAACAAGGTGTTAATGAGCACAACATCATTCCCCATCATGATGATGTCGTCTACATACACAAGTAGAAACACCCGTGATGAGCCTGTCGTGTAGTGGAAGAGCGAGACATCAGTTTTGGATGACTGGAACCCTGTAAGAATTAAGAAGTCGTGAAGCCTCTTAAACCAGGCCCGTGGGGCCTGTTTTAATCCATAAAGAGAGCGCTGCAAGTGGCAGACGTGATCCGGGTGCGTCGGATCTTCATAGCCTGGCGGCTGCTTCATATAAACAGTCTCGGCTAGGTGTCCATTTAGAAAAGCATTATGGACATCTAACTGACGCATCGTCCAGTTAGAAGAGATAGCAAGAGAGAACAGGAGCCGGACTGTAGTCGGTTTGACTACAGGACTGTAAGTGTCAAAGAAATCCTCGCCTGCAACCTGGTTAAAGCCCTTGGCTACCAGACGGGCCTTGTAGCGCTCGACTGAGCCGTCAGCGGTGCGCTTGGTTCGGAACACCCACTTGCAGCTGATAACATTCATGTGGGGTTCAGGAGCAACCAGTCGCCAAGTGTTGTTGTGAAGGAGCGCATTAAACTCCTGATCCATGGCTTCACGCCATTGTGGATGCCCTATAGCCTGGGAATAACAAGTTGGGTCAGTAGTGATATGTAGAGCCTGAAATTGCTCATCTGTGCCCCTCGTCTGATGACGGAGCCGCATAACATGCCCTCGATCTTGAGGTTCGGTTCGCCGTCGCTTAGCCCTGACACGGGGTGGTCGGGTAATGGCTAAGGGAGCGGGCTCCTGAGCAAGCGGCACTGGTTCAGACTCTGAGGTCTCCTGAGTGCTGCTGGATTGCGGGACCATCGGGGCAAGTCGTGGGACTATAGGCCCGGATGCCCACGGTGATGCATCTTGCGGTGTAGACGGGGCGGGTATTTCCGTAGCAAACGGGAATACTGTCTCGTCGAACCGGACATGACGACAGATATAAACTTTCCCAGACGACCGATCCATGCATCTATATCCCCTAAAGGATGGGGGGTAACCTAAGAAGACACAGGGTGCCGAGCGGTATTCTATCTTGTGGCGATTATAAGGCCGTAGATAAGGATAACACCGGCACCCAAATATTCAAAGAAACGTGTATGGAGGAGACACTTTGTATAGACGCGAGTAGGGACTTTCAAAGTTTAACACCGGAGTTGGGAGATAGTTAATGAGACATGTTGCAGTCTCGAAGGCAAAATACCAATATTCCATCGGTACCGATCCTTCGGCGAGTAAAGCAAGACCCGTTTCGACGATGTGTCTGTTACGGCGCTCTACTCGTCCATTTTGCTCATGTGTGTAAGCACATGATTGTCGGTGATTAATACCTAGGGTTTGAAACATTTTGTGTAGTTTTTGATACTCACCCCCTAGATCGGATTGTATATTTTTGATAGAGCGCGAGAATTGTCGCTCTACCAGCACACGAAACAACTCAAAACTTTTATAAACGTCTGATTTTACCCGTAACGGATAAAACCAGCAGAACCGGGAGTAATCGTCTACAAACAATAAGAAATAGCGAAAACCAGTACTAGAGACTACTAGAGCCGGGCCCCATACATCAGTAAAGATCAAATCTAAGACATTTAGACTGGAATTATAAACCCTATCTAATTTAAAACGCGACGCCTTGCCGAGGTGACAAGCTGTGCAAGATTGGGACGACTTTTGGTTATTTGGTGACACTGGACAGTTCTTGAGAATGTGACTCTGAATGACACCGTGCGGATGACCTAGCCTGCGGTGCCAAATATCTGAAGTGGCCCGGGAACTGACGAACGCAAACTGAGTACGGGAAAGTGGAAGCTTGTACAATCCCCCGGAGGTTGGCCCTTTAAGCAGAGTTGCCCTGGTTTTGGAATCCTTCACAATAAAACAGTCGTTATGAAATTCAAAGTAAACGCTGTTTTCTTTAGTGAATTTATTTACAGAAAGTAACGGGACAGACAAACTCGGGACATGCAATACATTAGACAAATTTAGGGGTTTTGACACGGACGGGATCGATGCATGACCGACGCGTGAGATAGCCAAACCTGCGCCGTTCCCGACTCGTAGGACATCGGGGCCGGTGTATTCATCGGAGCGGGACATCATGTTAGCATCTGGCGTGGCGTGGGCGGTGGCGCCGGTGTCGGGGTACCACCCGTCCGGTGAGGCTGCCGACGGCGTCATAGGGAGCTCGTCGGTGGCAGTGGCGACATGTGCTTCCGCCGGGGGTTGCGTCGTATATCGCTTAAAGCAATAAACCGCCGTGTGTCCTTGAGCGCGACAAATTTGACATCTCGGAGGACCGCGGCTATTCCGACCGCCTCTGCCCCGTCCATTGCGGCCGTTACTGTTCCGGCCTCCTCTCTAGTGTTGCCCACTGCCGGACTGCCGACCACCGTCGTTGTTGGAGCCCCGTCCTCGGCCAGCGTACATCGCCGTATGCTGCCCGCCATTGTCGCCAACGGAGTATTCATCGGAGATTATGAACTCCTGGGCACTCAGGAAGTCTGCGAGCTGCGGCAGAGACACCGTGTTGGTGGTAGCGGTTAAGGATGCCGCCATGACGCGCAGATCCTGTCTCAGGCCTCTCAGAACGTACAGCATCTACTCCGATGAAGAAAGGGGACGACCAGCTTGAGTTAACGCCTCCACGGGCACCTCTGCCCGCCCCAAGTACTCGGCGGTGGAGAGATTCCCTTGCCTTAGCGACTGGAATTTGCCGAGTAGACTAAGGCACCTTGCTTGCGTGGAGGAGCCGAGCGCCGTGACGATGGACGACCACACCTCGGCTGCAGTTTCCTGTCCGACGGCCAAGTGTAACACCTCGTCGGACATGGACGAAATAAGCATCGATAAAATCGATTGGTCTTGGAGCACCCAAGCCTTATGCGCTGGGTTCGGAACCATCCCTGTCGCCGGCGTTGTGCCTGAGCCGGAATCCGAGGCTGCTGCGACTGTCGCCGGTGGACATGGCGTTGAGCCATCCACATACCCCAGTAGGTCCTGCCCCCTCAAGAAAGGGACCAACTGAGTCTTCCAGAAGAGGAAGTTGCGGCTATTAAGTTTCATGGAAACATGGTGATGGGCACCGGCCAATGGATTGGCGGTCGCCGGTGAGGGAGAGCCGCCGGCGGAGACGGTGCGTTCCGATGACTGCGACATGGTTTCGACGTTTTGTTTTCCGGTGGAGATTGTTTAGGTAAGGTAGAGAGAAACAAGATGATCGTAACCTATCTACTGATACCAGATTAGAATTCAAATTTGATTCATTAGTTGTAACAGAAACGATTACAAAGTATTAAAAGATAATTAACGAAAGACTCTCCTGTCTAATAGAGAATCCTAAGTCAATTAAACCTGAGCCACATAATATAACTATATACTATAGAAAATAATAACACTCACTAACACAACCTTTTATCAAAACCTTCGAAAAACTAGAGACTAAAATTCAACCACCGACATTTAAAAGCACATTGGTAAATTAAAACTCTTTCTTTTTTTAGCCATTCTATTATACACCAACTCATATGCACTATTCCATGTCTATTAAATCCTTGTGTGCGCATACATATAACCCAAACCTCCTCACTAATCTTATATTCTAAATTTTTGACTATATATAATTAATTGTTTTTTCCCCTAATTCTATGTATCAACAAGTATCAATACATGCATAATCACATATCATTATTACATTCAACCATTGATTAATTATATACAACCATTTACTTTATTCGGTCTTTGTTAGACATCCAACTACTTTTATCTCTATTGGACATCTATTTTCCCCTTTGCATTAAGCATATCGCGTGCCAGGCTAGTACAAATATAATTAAGCAAGTAAATACAACACTCCAATACTAGGGTACAGAGAATTGTACGTACTGCATTGTAATTAATACAAAGATGGAACCCTAACAAACGGCATTCCTAACTGGGAAAGGCAGTCCCGTCTTATTTATTATTCCTCATCATAATAGCATTGCCACCATATTTAACACGGCGTCTTCTCTCCGCCGTCAGCCTAGCTAGCAGCTAGCTAGCTCAGTGAACCCTGCACCACAATATCAACCAAATTAAAAAAAAAACACATTTTTGTTATAAGCTATCCATTCATTAATAGCTTGAAATCTAGGATATTATAAACATATGGATTTGTAGGGGCAATCCACACAAGTTCGTCATGACAACTTAGTAACAATAAAGTTACAAGTTTGATTCGCGGTCAGAACAGCTGTATTTAGTAGTCTTTGAGGTTAGTTTATTTCTTGTAATCCTTTATCAGTTAAAGTTACAAGTCAGGTTTACTCCGTGCACACTCTCAGTAGTGTGTTACGGGTTTCCTGGCAACTAAAAAAAAAACATCTAATGAAGTTTGTAAATTTTACTTGTTGCAGTCAATGGTGGGGTAGCCAATATCGACAGGGTAGCCCATATTAACGCCGCACTTGCCGGGGAGGCCGTTGGTGAGGCCCCGGTCGAGGAGTGGATAGGTTTCGAGCAACACTGTCCAGCACTTGCAGGCAGCCTGGCGGTCGGCGGTGGAGGTAGCGGCGCTTTTGATAGACTTAATGACGCCACAGCAAGCGGCGGGGGGATGTCCTTTGGTCTCACCCCGCATATATCTAAGGCATGGGCTCAGCTTCGCCACCAAGGGGCCGCAAAAAATGGCGGCCTCCGCACTCGGCGCCGCCACCACCATGCACACAACTACCATGCATGCAAGCTTTGCCGCCATTACTGCTATGTGGTTGAGTTCTAGCTTCTTCTAGATAAACGGTGGATATATATATGTGTGTGTTTATGTAACAGTGTAGCCTAGTATGCGTGTTGAAGCCTGGGAGAAAGTGGAGTTTATATAGAGGGAAATTTGAGTGTGTAGGATTTGATTCCTATCACTTTGAGTTTAGGTTGACCTCCTTGTGCTAGCTAATATAAGCAAGATGGGCTTAATTTATTTCTCCATGAGCTCGGGACGAGTTCATGAGACTCCAAATATAGTTTGATGAAGTTTAGAAATTTGGGTTATATAAAAAAAAATAGTTAGTATTTGGATTAATCAAATTAGCATAAGCTAGATTGAATCAATTTATTTTTTATGAACTTGTAATGGGTTCATGGAGTTCAAGATATAGTTTGACGTTATTGAGAAATTTGGATTATTAAAAAAAATTATTGGTGGTGTTGGACCAATCAAAGAATCAGATCTACTATACACTGCTTCATTCTGGGTGGATAGAAATGGGAAGTTGCCATTATGCATTAACTTTGGTTCAGACACTTATATGTACTCTACATTATTCAAGAGCTTTATATAGTGAAAAATAAATAATGTTACAGGACATATATATGAGTGTCGACCCAGACCAAACTCTAGAGACCGGAGCTAGGTTCATCATAGGTTATAGACCTAGTAGTTGAGTACGTAGTATGGGTGTGTTTGGTTGGTGGGTTTTGCCTATAGGAATGAGTATGAAAGTGATTGTTGTTGTTTGGTTGATAGGTTTGCATAACACTACTATGGGTTTCGAATATCCCATCAATTGAAAAACCCATACCCAAATAAAATAAGGGTTTCATTCCCTTATTCATTTACAAGCACTATTATTAGTAACTATTTCCATTCCACCCTACTACCAAACATGTTAAATACTTTCACTAAAATCCATTACCATTACCAAGTATTTGATACCCATTCCAATTCCGATTCCTATGTGCGAACCAAACACACCCTATATTAGTTCCATCGAATAGGCATAGATTTTGATGTTCTCCTGTCGTTGCATCGAATAGCCATAGCACCAAATTATATCTTGGACCATAATACATCAATAAATGTTACTAATTCCATCACATTTTATGTGTCTGTTTAATTCGATTAACGAAGTTTGAGTGAAGTTATTTTTAATCTAATTTTTCATAATATTAAGTTTAGTATTAGTATACAAAATTTATATAGTTAGAAACTACATTAAAAATACTATTAAACACAACAAATTAAATTTAAAAATAAGTAAAGAATACTAAAAATAATAAACAAAGAACAAAGAGTTAGTTTGACCAATGAACAGTAAGTAGACAGATAAAATGAGGGAGGGGGTACTTTTTAATATAATAAAATTCATTTTTAAATACTATACTTATAAGAATATTTAAACATAAATCTTCAAAAAAAGCATTCGATATATTAAAATTGAACTTTTAATATACTAAAAATAAATTTTGTTAGTGTATCATCTTACAAAATGAATCATGCATAGTACGTCCACAATATAATGATTGAGTCATAGTAGCATGTGCAACACGTACACTTGAGGAAACACGAAGTTCATAGTTAGTGAATATATAGCGCATGCAACTCGCTTTGTGATCCTAACTAGCAAAGAATGAACCATAATGAAGTAAACTAGCTTTAGTTGTTCATAATGTCTCCCCTCACTCAGGACTAGCAGTTATTAGACTGTTATAATCTCCGATCCCAAACTAGTCAACTGCATATATATGTTAGATGATTAATTGAGTACATGGCTAGTGAAATATAGAAGAGGAGTACCGAGTATGAAAAAAAAAACACTCAGTCGAGTTAATTAGGCGCTCAGATCAACTCGGCCAAGTCGGCGCCTAGGGTGCCTAGTCGGCCAGTTAGTTGGTCTAACAACTAGAAGTCGCCTAGGGCAGAAATCGCCCTGGCTTAGGAGGCCTAGGTCAATTTTTACAACATTGGTTATCCATACTTGACCAGTTCAAATTAACAGTCTGACCAAGAAGACCAATAAACAGCTCATATAAAGACTCAAATTTAAAATTTTATGAAACTAATTATGACTAACTTGTATGGAGTTGTTTCGAGTATAATAAATCTCAATCTCTATACCTACACGCAAAGAATAAAACTTTCAACTAAACTTATAACACGTACCCTTTCGAAACTAGAATGTGATTTTGCAGCATACGTTTGGCCACCAGACTCAACGAGTCATTGTACGCAAATTACGCCATTTGCATGGTGTACACGGTTGCAAAATGGCGTCGTTTTGATTAAAAATGATGTTGTCTGACTTAAAAATAAAATAAAATAAAAAATCATTGTCGATTGCCGTTAACGGCGTTATGCTGTGCATAATTTGAACTATATATCCAAAATTAATGAATTATATATTCAGAATTAATGAACTATATATCCAGAATTAGTGAAGTATATATCCACACCGGTTACTAGTACTTTGTGTTGGCTTATGACAGTTCGTTGTGTATGTGTATTCATAATGAATAAACTATATACTCAGAATTAATGACTCTATTACCTTGTAGTATCTATTCAAATATACTTAGGGATTGTTATATAATTTTTTTTTGAATGCTAATAACTCTATTACCTTGTAGTATCTATTCAAATATACTTTCTCAACTTAATGAAACACAAAAAATTAACAACGCCTCCACTGAAGTTCGATCTTATGGTTTAGAAATTATTATATAATTTTTTTTTTCGAAAATGCTACTATTCTAATGTTATCAAAATCTCTAACCACTAAAGTGGCCAGACATTTTACTTTCTGCTAAGATCAAAGCATCCCTACCAGTCGTCGTCAATGCCATAGGTTATGATTATACAAATTTTATTTGTACGTATAACATATATACATGAAAGCATTTGCTACATTTAATTCCGTGATGTTGGGGACTGGTACGTGGGAAAGGGAAATCATCACACTGACAATTCATTTAATTTCCCCAACAAAATCACCATTAATATATTTTATATATATATATATATATATATATATATATATATATATATATATATATATATATATATATATATATATATATATATATATAAAAGAAAAATTCTAAAATTTTAAAATTTTGGGCATATTACATTATGCCTATAATATTAACAAAAAGGCAGACTGCGATGCACAGAAATTCTAAAATAATAGTATTTTTAATTTCCATTTTAAAAATGTTATGTCTTATTAGAAACTCATTCGGAAACGTTTTCAAGACATTTGTTTATAAACTAACAATTTCTAGAAAAATTTAGAATGTTTCATAAGGAAGAAAAAGTTTTGAAATGTGTTTTCGGGTTTGGAAACTCATTTAAAAAGAATTGGACGAAATTTTAAAATCTTACAAAATTCATTAATCCTTATTTTACAATATGATACACATAATGCAAGTACATATATACTAGATTCCCCAACACTACTTCTCGACTTCTCGTTGTCTTCTACTCCGTATCAAGGAATATAAAATAAAATTAAATTAAATTAAAAAAAAAAAAACAAATTATGATATATAACAAATAAGAATGTGGGGTAGATGTATGAGTAGACTAATTTAATTTTTGAGTATGAGAGATGTTTGGCATCCTCAAATTTGTCAACCAATCTTAAACCTAAATTGGAGCATGTATTATTGTTGATGTTTAAAAATATTTTAAATTTTGAATATTTTGTTAGACATGCATTGTGATGTTTAACTAAAGATTACTAATTTAGTGCATTACTTTTCAAGGTTTTTTATTTTTTTTTTAATTATTAGTGTTATACTTTTTTTCATGAAACTAGTAGTAGACAATTAAAATTTTTACATATTTAATAAAAAAATTTGTAAATACACCTCATTATTTTTATTTTTTTTATATATAGAAATAAGTGTCAAACAATTTATCAAATTACATGTGAAATTACAATTAGACCATTCAACTCAAAAAAAAAAAAAAAATGTGTCCAAGAGTAGCCCAAAATGATGCAATTAAACCAGAACTGACATGTTTTCTCCGATTATTGTTGAGGTGGCGGTTAATTCATTAAAAAATTTATTTTAATAATTTAAGTCAAATAATTTTTAACCCTCCCCCCCCCCCCCCACCCCCACCCCAAAACCCTTCCCCTCTTTTTTCTTCCGGCCGAAGATGAAAGCCTTCTCTTCGTCTTCAGGCCAGAAACAAATACATTTTCTACGTCTGATCTCTAGCGGGAGACAAAGGTTGTGAAGGGTGTTTTTTTTTTTTTTTTTTCAATTATTAAAATAAATTTAAAATGATTTTTTTAATAAATTAACCACCACGTCAATATTAACTGAGATAATATGTAAATTTTGGTTTAATTGCACGACTTTGAATTGTTCATGAACTCAAATTTTCCACGTCAACATAAGATGTTGGAGTAGACAATTTTTTGAGCATGAAAGATGTTTGGCATCCTCGAGTTTGCCAACCTATTTTAAACCTAAATTGGAGCATGTATTATATTGTTGATGTTTAAAAATATTTTAAATTTTGAATATTGGATATTCTGTTAGACATGCAGTGTGATGTTTAACTAATTATTACTAATTTAATACATTACTTTTTAAGATTTATTTATCAGTGTTATTCCTAAAATTCTCATTCTTACTCAATATATAGTACTCAACCTTTTCACCAACTTTAATTTGAACATGATATGTCGCATGCAAAATCATCAACTTTGCACATGATATGTTACATGCAAAATCAATGTCTAACCTGCTTAAAAACTCTTGAGTTGCTACTCTCATTATTAGATAATGATTAGTAATAATTATTCTTGGCTCTGAACCTATTGCATTCTTAAAGTTTTCAAACAACCAAACGTATAGTATGAATCAATAATGTCCTTTCTCAATAACAATCCAGCAGCAAATGTAATACATTTTTTGTGGTTATCAACTTTTGTGAAGGGTGCAAAAACCATATTGTAGTTATAAAATACAATATGTAAGACATCACACATAATAACATAATAAATTTGCACCAAGTATTCAAAGTTAGCTATTTATCTCTATTGTTATACTCTTTTAACTGTAAATTTATGCACTTTACACTACAAATTAATTTATGCATTTAAAGGGTTGAAGTTATGCACCTTTAGGTTTAAAAGTATAAATTTATGAACATAAGAAATTTGCACGGTAAATAGAGAAAGTATTCAAAGTTAGTTGCCTATCCTTATTTTTGTAGTTTTTTAAGTGCAAATTTATGCACTTAGAGGTTTAAAATTATGCACCTTAAGGTATTGTCTATTTTTACTGTTATAGTATTTTAAGTGCAAAGTTATGCACTTTATATATAGTACAAATTTATGCATGTATATATGCACCTTAAGGTACTAAAAAATAAAAATAGATTGAGGAATAACATAATGAGTCAATTAAAGAGTAAATACCCAAAATGGTCCTTCGACTATAGCTAAATTCACAAATTAGTCCCCGACTTTAAATTTCAACCAATTAAGTCCTTAACTTTGTAATTTTGACACGATTTGATCCTCCATCTATTTGACCGTTTGTTGACTGTGATCTTTGAGGATATATATGTAATTTCATGGTCCATTGCACAAGGGCGCCGATGACAAAACCTACCTCTGCGTTTACGAGCAGGAACCAACCTCTCAAAAGACCGTCGGCGAAGCCCTCAATTCCAACATAACCACAATCGGCCCGCTCGTTCTCCCGGTGTTGGAGCAGTTCCTCTTCCTCTTCACCTAATCGGCTGGAAATCTTCAATCCCATATGGAAACCCTACATTCCCGACTTCAAACAGGCCTTCGAACACTTCTGCATCAACGCCGGCGGTCGCGCCGTCATCGACAATCTCCAGAAGAACCTGCAGCTCTCGTTGGAGCACGTGGAGGCCTCCAGGATGACGTTGCACCGGTTCGGAAACACGTGGTCTTCTTCGCTCTAATACAAACTCAACTACATTGAGTCCAAAGGGAGGATGAAGAAAGGTGACCAGATTTGGTAGATTGCTTTCAACAGTGGATTCAAATGTAACAGTGCGGTCTGGAAATGCAACTGGAACCTTAAAAAATCGACGATGGACCATGAAATTACATATATATCCTCAAAAATCACAATCAACAAACGGTCAAATAGACAGAGGACCAAATTGTGTTAAAATTGCAAAGTTAAAGACTTAATTGGTTGAAATTGAAAGTCAATGACCAATTTGTGAATTTAGCTATAGTCGAGGGACTATTTTGGGTATTTACTCTTAATTAAATGTTGATCTAAACATGCATGTTTACTGAGATTGTTAAACTAACTTGTATTATAGGTCAATAATCAATTTGTAACCAATTAACATATTTTAGGGATTTAGTTTCTTATTAGGAGGCAAGGTATTCAACAATATAATGTTTCTACGTGCATATAAATCTTGAAATATGACTTATACAGGATTCACGACTTTTACCATTACTAATAATGTTATTCTTCCTAGAAAAATTCATGCCTGTTTTGAACGATTATATACGTTGATTGATTGTTAACTAACATGATTATAAAATCAAGAAAACCTTTCGGGACTCTCCATAACCTACCTATAAACTTAGCTTGATAGAATATAATTATGATGGCTTGTAGTGTGACATATGATACATGGCTAATAATATTTGAACACATGCACATGTTGGTGACAACATTAATATAATTTGAAGATTCACCGTACTTGATAATTAATATAATATGTCATTATGCCATGACGGAGCTTCATCTCGTTTAATAGCCGTCGGGTCCATCCGTTGAACTTTCTGGAAGTGTATGGTTATACATCAATTCCGGTCTTCAAATTCATCCTACTTTTAATTGCTGCCCAATTTTTTTAGTTCCAATAATAATAATAATAATAATAATAATAATAATAATAATAATAATAATAATAATAATAATAATAATAATAATAATAATAATTATTATTATTATTATTATTATTATTATTATTATTATTATTATTATTATTATTATTATTATTATTAGAAAAATGTTGGCTCTTGGTCCATTGTTTATTGTATATGTAAAAAATTTGGTCATTAACTATTATTAATATTTTCAAATTATGTGCATGACCGTGTAATTTGTAGTCCTTGATTACTAATATTTTCAAATAAGATACATGACTATATAATTTGTATCACATTTAATCATGTCATCTAATTTTTTGGCCAAGTTTTGGCTAACTATTGTCAGAATTTCAACAAAAAAAATATAATATGTTCTAATTAAAAGAGTATTTTTGGCCAATTATTGTTGGAGAAATTATTTTTCTCGTTGAAATTTAAAAAATAGACAATAGTTGATCGTAAAATTGAACGGTATGATCATATGTGATACAAATTACAAAGTCATGCACCTAATTTTAAATTATTAATAGTTAATGACCAAATTTGATACATGTACAATAGTCACGGGATCAAAAGTGAAATGTATTATTATTATTATTATTATTATTATTATTATTATTATTATTATTATTATTATTATAAAAACGCAACTAAGAAATACAAATTCATAAAATTATTTGTACTTTTTAAGAATATATATTTACCTTTTATTAATATTGAAAATTTGAAAACGTAAAAAAATATATTTTTACAAACCTAATTGAGTTGAACACTTGAGCAGATTTGATTGAGGTAGCACCGACACGGGACTGGCCAATGTCATACATATAAATGCTATTTTTACTTCTTTAAGAATTGTTAAATAAGAATTTATTGAAATTTTTGGATAGTTTGGATGAGCATTTCTGATTTTTTATTTTAAAAACAAATGTTTTTAATAAAGTATAATATTACAAAATGAGATCAAAAGAGTAACTAATAACGTGTGCAAAGCCACATTTATGGCAAAGTACATTAGTTAGGTAAAATTTAAACCAGCAAATACCAATTTTGGTCCCACGTATTAACAAAATGACAGTTTTGGTCCACATGTTTAATTCCTACCAATTTTCATCCACGACTATTGTTTAATACCAATTTTCATCCACAACTATTGTTTCAATGCCAACATACATCGCGGCGGTCACACTTTCGTTTAAGACATGTTGAAATATGAAATTATTAAGGGTATTTTCATCCTTTTAAAATTAAGATCCCAATTTAAGCATAAAGGTATTTAAACTCTAAGATCGATCCCAATCTGCAATTCTCCCCCTAAAATTAAGGTAGGATGAAAAAATAACTGTGAATTGAGATTAATTTTAAAGTTTAAATCCCTTTATTAATGCTCAAATTAGAAATTTAAGTTGAAAAAGACTAAAATATCCTTTAAAATTTTAGATTTCGACATGTCTGAAAAGATGAGTAACCGACATGATGAATTTTGACACTAAAATAATAGTTGTGGATGAAAATTGATACTAAAACAATAGTCGTAAATGAAAATTGGCAAGAATTAAACATGTGAACCAAAACTGTCATTTTACTAATACTCGTGGGACCAAAATTGGTATTTGCTCAATTTAAAGCAAAGTATTTAAGGTAGCTTAGGTAAGTTTTGAGGAAAACTCACAGTTAGTTATTATTCGAGAGGTAGACCGAGAGTGCGCACCGGACTTTTGTAATGTGATGTGCAAGAACTTAATCAAGAGGGTATTGACAAAGATACTACAAGTTTTCCCTAATTTTTTTTAAATCTATATGGAGTAAGTTTTATTATAAAATTCTTTCCCCGTTCCGAAAACCCTACAACACAGTTTAAAACGACAATCCAAACTGAACAAAATTCTAAAGGTACAAGTTTGTGAGTGCAACCTCTCCTGAATATATGTTGGTGAAAATGTGACTTTGAGAACTTTGAAAATTCCATCACTCAACTTTTGCCATTCCTCCGCCAGGCGCACTGCTTTCGACGACGGTCTCTTTTACAAATCTGCAAAACGAAACGAATTAAAAGTGAGGACTCGACAACAAAACAAGAACGTTCTTACAGAAGCAGAACGTCTTACAGGATTCATGGTTCAAAGGAGATACACTACTCTGTAATAGATAACTACTAGCAGTGTTCGTTCGAGGAGGAAGGGGAAAGCAGAATACCTTGCTAATTTATCCCGAGAAGATTGCAAAACATAGATTGAGAGAATAAATGTCAGCATCAACCCTGCTTATAAGCAAAACAGAAATATATTTGTTCAGGTTTAGAGTATTTGAACGACACCAAAAAAAACATTTACGCTATTCCAAAGAGCCCACAATGGGTTCAAATTTGGTCACACTTTTTTGTTCCTATTTCCTTCAATGTCTTCGATGAATTGTCAAACCTGCTGGTCAGGAAACAAGTAAACCGTACCTGATCCAAAAAGAACATAAAATCCAGAAGCAACATCTATCTCCGACTGCTCTTCCCTATTATACATCCAAAAATAGTAATAAAGCAACTCAGAAGGCTGAAAGCTAACGAATTAAATTAAATATTAGTATAATCTAGCCTCTCATCATAACATAGATCAATACTCATGTAAGGAGAAGGAACATAGTCAAACCCCAAACAGTTTACAGTAGTGGTGAAAATTTCCTTGTGCAGATTTGAAGGAAAAAAAAAAAAAAAAAAAAAAAAAGCAAAAGCAAAAAAAAAAAAAAAAAAAAAAAAAAAAAAAACACGACTATTGGCACCCTGCCTACTGTTTCTCATACTTCATCCTCCTTTCCAGCTTCCAATGTTCTCTACAATCTCCCCTTCTAATGCCACATAATCCCCCACCTTTACATAACAATTACACTAGCCACTCCTCTGCAACTAGTACACCTATCTTCCAAGCTCACTATTAGTAAGGATTTATCCAATTATTTAAGAACAAGAGCCAAAGGTATTAATCAAGAGAGATCTTTTCAATTTTTAAAATATGGTTATGTGCTTCATGCAAATCCTAACAGGAGAACAAATTCTTTATTTGCAAATAAGCATAGGCAGTATCCAATTCGAATTTGAAAATTTGAGAAAACTGGTTGTGGTTCTTTTTGGGTAGTAGTGCAGCCATGCAGGAGCCAAGAGAATCTCTTAAAACAGGAAAGGATTCAACGGGTTTGAAGAATTGCTTTTAAATTCAAACACAAAGGCCTCCCATAAAAAAAGTGCAGTATATCACATCCATGGTGAAGAAAAACATATATGGATTATAAAATATGGCCATGTGAAGAATGTAGCAAATCTAAATCAGAGGCGAAACAACAAATGATGAGAACTCACCAAACATATAGATGATGGATTCATGATCTTTATGAGCTAATTTTTAGAGGAAAAGTTAGTTGCTAATGAAACAAACTTTTCATCTTAGTGATCATTCATTATCATTTTACTAAAAAACCAGAGAATGTCACTGAAATTGTTTACAGAGTACCAAGTTGTACCAACAAACAGATTCAAGAATAGTACTGTAGGTGAAACAAAATCCATACCATGTATATCTGACAAGCACATGTTTTGGCCAATGTTGTGGATCCCAAAATTGTTTACCGATGTCAGGATGAAATTCAACATCTGTCCAGACAGTAAGATAAGAATAATTAGCCCCTAAAAGGCTACAACTAGGAAGTCAATTAATTAGTGATGTTTTAGCAAAACAACATCATCATACGCAATCTTCTTGATAAAGCTACACAACATGTAAGAAGATCACAAATCTGAAGGTATGCAGTTACAACATTTTCTAAAAAGATCCCATTATGAGGAAAGGAAAGAGCTTCCTCTCTTTATATTCACCCCTGGAAGGGATGCATGGCTGGGCAAGGGGAGAAATGTTGATGTAGATTTCTTATATTGCCTTCAAGATTTAGCCTGCTGACTACAAATGATAAAGACATACACAAGAAAAAGATTGACTTACAGCTGTGAGGCATATCAATTACTTTAGCAGTGACACCAAGAAAATCACCCCCTGAGTACCTCTGTGCAGGACATGGAAATAATTTATTATGACCATGAATTTAAAGCAATGAATTTCAAATTTTCACTAAGGGAGCCATACATAGTTCTGATTAGAAGAAAGTGAAGAAAATCAAGAAATATGTATATAAATATATAGGTAAAGTGGTAAACAAACAAAGATACTTATCATGAGACAAACTTCTCAGTAGGAGAAAATCCTTACCAAATGCATATCAATCAGTGGGACTTCAGTACTCTTTCGGTTAACCACGAGTAACCATGGAACAAAAAATTTCTCTCTTCCAACTTGGAAGGACCTGCATGTAAATGATTCACAACTTTTAAAGAATAAAAACCTAGAAACTCATGCATAGTAAGGTGAGTAGATATCACAGCATTGTTATTTTTATGGAAAATAAACAGTATATCACTACATTCTGAGAAAACAAAAGTCATGGTCTCAATTAATAATGAATAATGATTAAGATAACAATTGTGGTAGGGTGCGTGCCATTCATTAAGGAACAAACAAAACAAAGCATCTTAGCTCATCTTAGCTTCAAACTGTAAATGACACAATATGATGTTATGGAATCCCTTGGATGCTCATAGAGAGTCCACCTCCAAATTAATATTCCTTCAAATTTCCATCCAGAGAAAAATCCAAATTCATATACCTGATTCCACTATGTAAATCACTCATTATCGCTGTCTAGTAGTGGGAGGACCAGATGCACTAGCAAAAATTGTGAACGACTGACTGACAGATGCATCTATTTCAGACAAAAATTCATGCACAATCGAGAATCCAGAAAAAGTCACACATCTAAAGTTTGTGTTCTAGTAGAAATGCTTGGTGAAAATTTGTACTTTTGTTTTTTGTTCTTTTATTAGCTTGAACTTAATTTAAGATTTTACAAATAACTAGACATAACTACAAAGTTAACTTGATTTCCAACATCACAGTTAGCACCCAAGCAACAGAATATATCCCACTAAATTCAATGAAAATAAAAGAAAGTAACTTTATTACAGTAAGAATGTTTCACTAACACTCACAGTTTATAAGGATCAGCTCCAGTGTAACCAGTCGGCTTTGGGATTGGAATCAAGGCCTACAGTAAGAAATTTCCTAGTAAATTACCACTCAACCCAAACACACGCACACACACAATTATAAATAAAATCAATACCAAGATACAAGTAATAGAACTAAAACAAACACAGAAATTAGAGAATAAAAAGAAAATTAAAGGCTTTTCTCTGAGTATGCGGCGACTTACCTCGCGATTAACGGCAAACATTGGACAGTGCTTTCCTATCATATCGTGCCAAACAGTCCTCGACTGCAATTAATCAGAAGATAGGAATAAAGAGATTATGAATAAACAAACAAAATAAGGCATTTAGCTGATAAATCTGTAAAATTATGCGCATAGATGAAGAGATGTATGTACAGAGGAGTGTACGAACAGAATGGTATTGACCCATTTTGCTCATGGGTACGATGTCGCCGGGTCTGTAAGCGAGAGATTCCGGAGCCATGGAAAGTAGCAGAAGTGAGAGAATCACAGAAACAATCCTGCAATTTCTCCCCATATTCCCCTACGCTCGAATCAACTTCTTCTTCAGTCGTCCAATTCCAACTGCCAATGTTGGATTTTAATCGTAGCCTAGCCGATCGACGATTCTTCAGAGAAACGTTCGTTCTTCTTTTTTTCGTTTTTTTTCCCCTTCTTTTATTTATTTATTTATTTTTCCCTTGTATTATCTCGGGTTTACTGTAACAACGGACCTGACCCAACTCAGCAAATTGTAAAACGAGTCAACTCAGTACTACCCCTAATAACCAGCAATAATAGTACACGTAATTAATCATTATACATATTTGGAAATTGGAATAAGGTCTAAATTGATAAGGATGGTAACGAGATGGGGCGGGGCAGGAGTATACTCTCCGTCCCGTCTCTATAGAGAATTTGGCAGGAACGGGAAATTCTCATCCCGACCAATCCATAATCAATGTGTGAAAGTAATACAAATTTTTAACACAGATCGGTTAGCTACGGTTGCTGAGGACAACGCTGAGGGGCAGGTTGATAACCCTGAGTCTGTCAAGTGGACTAAACCGTGTGAAGGCTTTTTGAAGTTGAATGTCGATGCTACAATTGATAAACACTCTGGCAACATGGGATTTCGGTGTGTTCTGAGAAATGATCAAGGCCTATTTGTTGCAGCTCGTGGATTATGCTGGAGAGGAATATATTACGCCAAGGAAGCCGAAGCAGTAGCAATCAGAGAGTCGCTCAGCTGGCTCAAATCAAATAATTTTGACAATGTAGTGGTTGAGACGGACTCCCTTCTTGTGGTGCAAGGACTCAACTCAAATTTGGAGGTTTCTTCCTTTCATTTAATTTTAGCTTCATTAAAAACTTAATGGGAGCATGTTTGCTCAGATTAGTTTATCTTTTTCTAGGCGATCTGTGAATTAGGCAACTCACTTGTTAGCAAAGCAGTCTGTTTCTTTGTCTGATTGCACGGAGTGATTTTCAAACCCTCCATCTATCATTTGTAATGCGCTTTCTTTGGATCAATATTAATGAACTCTTTGTTTTATCTCAAAAAAAAAAAAAAAAAAAAACGATGCTGTTTTTTACTGTATTGCATATACACCGCGGTCTACGATATAACGACGGTTGTTTTGACACCATAGTTGCGGTATACTAACCGCATCCGTGAAACAACACGCAAAGGACCATCCCCAATGTGCTGATCTGACGACCATCATTTTATTTTCCATCATACCACCTTTTAATATATTTGATTAATTTAGTCACCATCTCACGGCTGGAATCACACACAACACATTACATTATAGCTAATTATTCATTCCCAAAACACAAAATTGAAGTAATATACTATATAACATTATTATAAACAAAATAAAGCTTTGAATTCGAGTCGCGTGAATTAAGCGATACGCGTTTATAAACTTCTTTCAGTTAAGTTTGGTATGCGCATTATTCAAAAGGCAATCCGATCGTATCAAAAACCGTGATACTGAATTAAATAAAAATAGAAAACGAATCGCGTATCGTCTATAATTAAACCGGTTATTCGTATCGTCTAGAATCAAATAAATTACGTATCGATAATGTAGATTGTATTAGTTAAAGTAGATTGTTATTCTTATCTCGAAGGGGAACATATATTATAAATTATGAAAATAATATAATAAAATGTGACATAATAATAACAATAGTAATACCACGGGACGGGTTTTAGCCGTAATGCATTTATTTAAAGATTCGTTACAGTTCTCCTAAGTAAACCGGGCCAGACGACGTCGCCTGCATTTACACGGACCATGAACTGAATGCGGAAAATAATTCCAGATCACCAGTCTACCCGGCAGAGGACAAATCAGTAAACTCCAAAAACTGTCCGGCGCGCAGTCCAAACAAAATAGAAGTTGAAAAGCAACGGCAAAGAAAAAGAACGTAATAAGGGCATAAAATACGGCAGAATTAATTCAAATGTATATAACAACAAGACGATTGCTTGATGACGACAAAATGCAGATCGAGCGGGAAAAATGGCCGATAAAAGACACACCGAACACAGAAGGTATCAACAGTCTATCCGCCAGAGCACAAGGCAGTCAACTCGAAAATCTACCGACGCACAGTAAAAAAAAAACTGATGACGACAAAATGCAGACCAAGGAGAAACAATGGCCGATAAAAGACAGGCCGAACACAAAAACTATCACCAGTCTATCTGGCAGAGGAGAAGGCATTCAACATCATAAAACAAATAGAAGTTGAAAAGCAACGACAAGGAAAAATATAACGTAATTAGGACACAAAATATGACATTATTAATTGAAATGTATATACCGTAGACTATATATACTAGCAACACGAGTGTTTGATGACGACAAAATACACACCAAGGGGAAAAATGGCAGATAAGAGACACACCGAACACAGAAGCTATCAGCAATCTATCTGGCAGAGGACAAGCTAGTGAACACGAAAATCGACTGACGCGCAGTCAAAGAAGAGATTGATGACGACAAAATGCACACCAAGGGAAAACAATGATCGATAATAGACAGGCCGAACACAAAAGCTATCACCAGTCTATCCGGCAGAGGACAAGGCAGTGAACTCGAAAATCCACCGACGCGCAGTAAAAAAAAAAAAAAGTTGAAAAGCAACGGCAAGGAAAAATATAATAATGTAATAACGACAACAAATACAGCAGTATTAATTGAAATGTATATACCGTATACGATGTATATCAGCAACACGATTGTTTGATGACGACAAAATGCACACCAAGGGAAAAAAATGGTAGATAAAAGACACACCGAACACATAAGCTGTTTGCGAAAAGACCACATGCGACAGAGATATCCCACAACAGTCAACACATAAAGAAACACCACATTTCTGGTGAGGAATGCTGCTAGAACGAAGAGAAGCTGTATTCCAGCGAACACATAAACAAACAACAGATTTCTGAGGAGGAATTTGGGCAAACCGTAAAGAACCAGCAAACGACATGCAACGACCTTAAAGCAAAAGGAGCGCACTCGTAAATCTCTCTTCATCTCTCCTAAATGATAATGATAAATGATAAATGACGAAGCTAGCACGCATCAAATGCAACGATAATACAATAATACCAGCAGTTCACTTGTACCCCAAGCACAAGGAGAGAAAACGACAGCATTCACAAGGGCATAGAGAATTCAAACCGAACAAGCAAGGGCATAGCAGGCAATACAAGTACAAGTACAGAGAAGGACAAAACGTGGCTGACGAAAGCACGTGTCATTTACGGGCCAGCGCTTGCCGGTAAACGAAACGAATTTGCCGGTCCTATTAAGCGCCGATGCATCGGCAAGGGCAAAAGAGACAGAGAATATGCAACAGTAAGGGCAAGATCGTGATAGTTTTTCTCGGGTACCACAGAGAAATCACAGAGTACAAGAAAAACCGTCTGAAAATGTCATGGACAAAAATCACTGGGCCTTTATGCGTATTTATAAATATATTAGCTATTTAAGATGGCAAATTGTTTTGACGCCATAATTGCGGACTTGCGGTATACTAATCGCATCCGTGAAACAACACGCAAAGGACCATCCCCATTGTGCTGATCTGACGACCATCATACCACCTTTTAATATATTTGATTAATTCCGTCACCATCTCATGGCTGGAAGCACACACAACACATTACATTGTAGCTAAATATTCATTCCCAAAACACAAAGTTGAAGTAATATAATGTATAACATTATTATAAACAAAATAAATCTTTGAATTCGAGTTGCGTGAATTAAACGGTACGCGTCTATAAACTTCTTTTAGTTAAGTTTGGTATGCACGTTATTCAATAGGTAATTCGATCGTATCGGGAACCGTGATACTAAATTAGTAAGGTAAATTAAAAATATAACGGAATTATTTCAATAAAAATATTATACATCATCAATTAAAAATGGAACGAAAATTAGGTAAAAATATCACTGCATATAATATTCTAATTGACTAATTGACTGAAAATAAAAAAGAATAATTGGCTGAAAATGAATATGATATTACTAATTGACTGAAAATATAAAAGGATTACTAATTGACTGATATTCTACCATTATATATTTTCACCCGAGTCACTCTTCTGATGGACTGAAGGTGTTAGCTCTAGACGAAGATGGACAAGATTGTGTTGCTACTATCAATGTTGTCTACAAATATGTTTTAATTATGTGTAAATTAATACATTCAAAAATATATTTTCCATACGAATGAATTAGGATATTAATTCATTATTATAACTAAGTTGCTAGAGAATGAGCACATTTGCATAATTTATAAAAAATACTAACAATGATAAATAAAATCTCCAAAGTTACAGCACCGCATGCGTACACCTACACATTAGCTATTAATTGAGCAATTATTTGCTCAAATTAAAACAATGATAACATCAAACCACATAAATTATTCAAATCACATATTCAATTGCACTATATAATATTTGATGTTCTAATTTAAATAATTATATATCAATCCAAATATTCTTAATATATTACAACAAATTCATTCCGTGCATCGCATGTGCGCAAATACTAGTATACTATATAACATTATTATAAACAAAATAAAGCTTTGAATTCGAGTCGCGTGAATTAAACGGTACGCGTTTATAAACCTCTTTTAGTTAAGTTTGGTAGCGCATTATTCAAAAGGCGATCCGATCGTTTCGAAAACCGTGATACTAAATTAAATAAAAATAGAAAACGAATCGCGTATCGTTTATAATTAAACCGGTTATTCGTATCGTCTATAGTCAAATAAATTGCGTATCGATAAAATAGATTGTATAATTAAACCGGTTATTTGTATCGTCTAGAATTAAATAAATTACGTATCGATAAAGTAGATTGTATTAGTTAAAGTAAATTGTTATTCTTATCCCCAAGGAAAACCTATATTAGAAATTATGAAAAGAAAATAAAATGTGACATAATAATAACAAAAAAGATATATACAAAGCTGATTGTCCGAGTTTGCCCATCAGCTTCAAGTAACAAAAAAGGGTTTTTGTCAGCGTCGTCCTGTTCGAAGTTCTCCGAAGAGAAATCAGAAATATATCAAAGGAAAAATAAAAATATTTAAATTTAAAAATAATAATAATAATAGGAAACACTTGGAAGGTACTCTAGGCTGTTTGTCTTCCCTTTTGGGTCTCTTCTCTTTCTCATAAACCCTAAATTCTTCGTTTTGCAGTTTTTTTTGTTTGGTTGGCAGAAAAACAACTTAAGTGAGCAGCATCTTATTTTAATTTGATTTTTCCTATATTTTTTTGTTCATTTTTGGAAAGTATTGGATATTTTGATTCACTAGCAAACCCTTTGCACCACTATTGCGGTGGCTGATCGAAGAGCAGAGCCGATGTGTTGGTGAGATTCCGGTGTAGTTTAAGGAGTGATATTTGTGAATTTCATGGGCGATCTTAGAGATAGTTTCGGCGGCGCAGCAGTGGAGGAGAGAGAAGTAACCTCATCACCGCCGTCGACGTCGAACCCGAGCCCGACTTCTATTGGGCCGCTGCGTTGGGCCAGAGCGGAGGAAGCGTCCCGGGACATTATTCAGAAGGTGCAGCCAACAACTGTGTCCGCAGAGCGGAGAAGAGCGGTCATCGAGTATGTTCAGAGGTTGATCAGAGGAACTCTTGGTCTTGAGGTTGGACTTTAATTTAATGTTCATGCATGGATGGATTTTGTTTTTGCTATATTCTGTTCCAGCTTGAAAGTTGTGTTTGTGCCTGTGTTTTTTTTTTTCCTCGGACACGTTTCATTCTAATGTGAAAAACCTGAAATTTGCAATTTTCTGAAGTGGGTGCCACTTGTCTGGTGGTTACATAGAAATATATAATCACTTTAAGTTGATGCATTAGAGAATTTGTGTTTCTTGTAGAAACTGGGCTGAACTTATTTGGTTACATTTGCTTGTCTTTCGTTAAGGACTAAGTGTCTCATACACACTATAAGTACTGTTACAGGAAATGAAAGCTTGTAAATGCTGATTGCTGGATACTTCTTGCGGACATGTATGCTATCGTTTTGACATAAACCATTTTTTTTTGAGAAAAGGGTCAAATAGACCCCTAAACATTACCCTAAAGGTCAATTAGCCCCCTAAACTTTATAAAAGGTCAATTAAACACTCAAACATGCTAAATTTGGTCAATGAAGCCCAAAAACTGGTAAATGACCTGTTTTTACCAGTCATTTTAATTCCGGCGACGAAATCCGGCCACCGGCGAATTTTTCCGGCGGCCGGCGAATTAATTTTCCGGCCGTCCGGTCGTCTTCCACCGGAGAAGACGACCGGACGGCCGCCTTCTCCAGCCTTCTCCAATGGAGAAGGCGGCAGGCGACCGTCTGCCGCCTTCTCCAGTGGAGAAGACGACCAGATCTGGTCGTCTTCTCCAATGGAGAAGACGTCCGTCTGGTCGTCTTCTCCATTGGAGAAGATGACCAGATCTGGTCATCTTCTCCAATGGAGAAGACGACCAGATCTGGTCGTCTTCTCCACTGGAGAAGGCGGCAGACGGCCGCCTGCCGCCTTCTCCATTGGAGAAGGCAGCCGTCCGGTCGTCTTCTCCGGTGGAAGACGACCGGACGGCCAGAAAATTAATTCGTCGGCCGCCGGAAAAATTCGCCGGTGGCCGGAATTCGTCACCGGTGGCCGGATTTCGTCGCCGGAATTAAAATGACCGGTAAAAACAGGTCATTTACCGATTTTTGGGCTTCATTGACCAAATTTAGCATGTTTGAGTGTTTAATTGACATTTTTTA
Source organism: Ipomoea nil (assembly GCF_001879475.1). NCBI lineage: Eukaryota > Viridiplantae > Streptophyta > Magnoliopsida > Solanales > Convolvulaceae > Ipomoea > Ipomoea nil. Next base: position 3,294,389 of record NW_017619254.1, on the reverse strand, counting down.
AAGTTTAGGGGGCTAATTGACCTTTAGGGTAATGTTTAGGGGTCTATTTGACCCTTTTCTCTTTTTTTTTTTCTTGTTTGGTGATTTTGAAGTTTACTGTTAGCTAATATCAAATTGAAATATGCGCGCGCCTTGGCAGTAGCAAAAGAGCGAATTTTAGCTATTGTTGTATTATTAGTGTTTAAAGTTTTGTTTTGCAAATAGTTAAGTTATACCCAATGCCGTTAATTGGGGAGTTGAACATCCATATCATCCATGAATTGCACATACTCCAATCCATTTTCGTTGAATATTCTGATGTTTTGTTTTACCTATTTAATTGCAAATGAATGCCTTGTTTGACCCTGGAGCAATTTTTTTTGGGAGACCTGAAAACATCTCATTCTGGTGGGATGGTGGCCATTGGCTGGACCTGGTGTATGCAAGTTGCGCTTTCTTCTTGTTGAAACCTATTCAACATTGCAATGAATTTTGCCTTTCTGAACTGAAAGGAGATTGGTGATCTCTTCCATGTTCAAGGAATTTGAGAACCATTTTCCATCAGTGGAGTCTGGAGTCATGTTGTCTCAGATTCTCAGTGTTGGGGATGTGTGCTTGCTCTGTGTTCTAAAATTTGAACTCAGGCAGGTGTTATTGGTGGCAAACACTCACTGGAGAATTGCAAATATAACATAATTATTAAAATTTCTCAACGTTGTTAAGATCATCTGAATGTATTATATATCTATATATATTCATTAGTTGTACTTATCCAAAAAAATTGGGAAGTTGTAATGGAACTTTTTTAATAACAATGGCAGGTGTTCCCATATGGATCTGTACCACTAAAGACTTATCTTCCTGATGGTGACATTGATTTGACTGCATTTGGCTGTCCGATGGTGGAGGATGCTTTGGTCAATGATTTGGTATCTGTTCTTGAAGGAGAGGATCAAAATATGGCTGCAGAATTCACTGTAAAGGATGTCCAGCTCATTCGTGCTGAGGTCTTGATATCTCTCTGTTGGTATATAATTAAAGTTTGTTCAATGAAGTGTGCTTATTGTGGGTTATGCACGTGAGGTCCTTGCTGAATCTCCTTTAAATTATATCTGATATCTAGTTAATCATGTTAATGCCTTCTTTAGTATTTTAATAATATATATATTTTTTATATTGTATGAATAAGGAAAAATTGTTTTAGAAATTTGTGAATGGTGGAGAGCCTGCAGTAACTTGCTAGCTACTGGAACCATAACTGCATCTGATTCTACTTTGGTCTGTTACTTTAAGTGTAGCTCTAGTCTACTCTAGTTGCAAGTGGACTTCCTGTTGGCAAATTACTTTGCAGAATCATATGTTGTTAATGCCAATTTTAAGGTTAGTTTCTGTAGTGAGACTGCAAGAAATGGGAAGCAAAAAAAGTGATTATGATCTATATGATTCATTTATTACCAACCTACACAAATTGTAGTGAAGCAGTTTATTTTTTATTAACTTAATAGGGTATATACTATATTGAACTTTCTTGGTGTATTCTGGGTTTGAATATGTGATTGCTTGCTCCTATAGCTTACAGTTCAGCTTCTTTTATTTTTTAAATCTTAAATTCAAAAATTATCTCCTGATGTTTGGATTTCTTATTGCACAGGTCAAGCTTGTGAAGTGTATTGTACAAAATATTGTTGTTGACATCTCTTTTAATCAAATAGGTGGTCTCTGTACCTTGTGCTTTCTTGAACAGGTACACTAATTGAACTTCATTTTAATTTTAACTACTAACAAATGGTTGAAAGCTGCGCACTCATCTTGCACATATAACTTCATAAGCAAAATATTTCTTCTGTCCTTTTATTGTTGTGGAGGCACCATGGTTGTTGAGGGGAGAGCTGTCTAAAGCAGTATTGCATTTCTCATTCACAACTCTGCTTGTTTTACAGGTTGATCAACTCATTGGCAAAGATCATCTATTTAAACGCAGTATTATTTTAATTAAAGCCTGGTGCTATTATGAGAGTCGAATCCTTGGTGCTCATCATGGCTTGATATCAACTTATGCTTTGGAGACTCTGGTTTTATATATCTTTCATCTATATCACTCCACGTTGGATGGTCCTTTAGCAGTAAGTTTCCCTGGATTTACTGTTTGACAATTCATGGTTGTTCCAAGAAAACACCCATACCACTCAAACCCCCTGCAAAACGATCAGTATTTCGTCTAGTTCAAAAAACCTGAAAGACATAGAGCTGATTATTATGGTTTAACAATTCGCTATTGTAAAAATTGAACCACCTGTTAAATATATCTATACCCAGTTATGAATCAATAATACAGAGATACACCTGTTTGTAATGTATACATACACATGAATGTGATTTTACTTGTTTAATTTTAAAACTTTATTTTGTGTTAATTTTGTTTTGTTTTGTATTTTATTACGGAGTATTTCTTTGTAGTTTGTTTTTGTACCTGCAAACATTATACTAAGTTAGACAAAGTGTTGTACCAAGCCAAACCTTGTGATCTACTGATCTGTGGAAACCAAAGCTCACATTACTTTGTGGTTATTAGTTATGGTTTTATTTTATACCCAATGACCTGAGTGAGCTGATTATAATAGTTGAAACTGCTGAATTATTAAACTTCCTGAAACCAAACGTCCAAACCTCACACTGAATGTTCATATCCAGCATTCTTATTCACATTTGAAAACTCTAATGATTGAAACTGCTAAATTTTTAGGTCCTCTACAAATTTTTGGACTACTTTAGCAAGTTTGACTGGGAAAAATATTGTATTTGTTTAGCTGGTCCTGTTCGCATATCATCTTTGCCAGAAATTGTGGGTAAGCAACTTCTTGCTAACTGTGGTCTGTCATTATATGTTTCTTTGCTTGATTTCATCAATGTGATTTCCTGTTTCTTTTGCAGCTGAGGTTCCTGAAAATGATGGTGGTGAGTTACTGCTCAACAATGATTTTCTTAGATATTGTGTCAAAATGTTTTCTGTTTCTTCAAGAGGGTATGACATGAACTCCAGAACCTTTCAACAAAAGCATCTTAACATAGTTGATCCTCTGAAGGAAAATAATAACCTTGGCCGTAGTGTCAGCAAAGGTAATACAATTTGTATTTTTTATTCACTGATTATTATTATTATTCCATGGTTTTTGTCCTGTTTGTTCTCCCTTATATAAAATATTATTGCATGTTGAAGCTTTGACTTCTTTCTGAAGATTTTTTCATCGTGTAGTGTGAATGAACTGAAACTATCAAGTTCTGGTGTATATAACTTTTGAATACTATGAGTTTTGCACATTAGCTCACTCATGTTGTATTTATCTAGAAAAGCTATACACTGACTACAAGGAATCCTGAAACTGTTTGTGAAGTTACATGTGACTTAGAGAAGATCATGATAAATTTCATGCTGATACCGAGGAATGCAATGCATGCATAAGTGTGATTTAGTGAACCCTAAGTCTTAAACTTATAACCTGATAATTATGACATCGTCCTAACAAAACTGTTAAACTCAAATTAGTGTCCCAAAGCCCGTGTTGATTTCCATCTTGGATTGCTTTGTGCAGGAAATTTCTTTAGGATACGGAGTGCTTTCACATATGGTGCTAAGAAGCTCAAGATAATACTTATGCAGTCAGACGATAAGATTGTTGACGAGCTTCATAATTTTTTTGCCAACACTTTGGGTCGACATGGAAGTGGACAGAGGCCTGATGTTCAAGATCTTAGTCCAGTAGTTAGCTGCAATAGTTTCTATCATGCACTTCCTGTTTCAGAGATTGATTCATCTCAATTTGAGGTCAATTCAAGAACGGAATCTGGTAGTCCCACTGATACACACGGAGATTGTACATTTGATCCTTATGGATCATCTGACAGAGAAGACAGAGATCAAGAAGGAGCTATGGATGGATGTCAATATAAGCAGCAATCAGACAGTGTTGGCCCTGGAAAAGGGAATGCATTGGTTCATCGTCTTCGTGGAGATGCTACGGAACTAGCTAGTTCAATAACGCAAGGCCTTAAATTATCTAATGATTCACCCAAATTTGCTAGCTCCCACTCGGCATGCAATGGAGAGATGAAAAAGGGAAACTTGGAGAAGAAGTTGGATACATGTGAAGATAAGTGTTTGGAACAGAACCATTCCAATGATAAAGATGAAGATTTTGTTCCTGTTGCAATAAAAGATGATCATTTGGCGCTTAAAGTACTTGCTTGCTCTGATGGTTCACATCAACTAAATCTGGACCACCCTTCAGCTATTGGCGGTGGAAGTCTGCAACCTGTGAATGCTTTGTTGGAACTTAGTGGTGACTATGACTATTACTTAAGTTGCTTGCAATATGGTCGGTGGTGTTATGAAAATAATTCAACTGTCCCAGCTATGCCAATTTCTCCTCCACCGTTGAATCCATTTCAATTCAAGTACTCATGGAATTCGCAACAGCCGCCAAAGTTCAAAAGGAACGGTTTTTCTTATGGTGGTACTAATGGTGTTGTTCCAAACCAAGCATTCTATACTTTAAACCGGCCCATGTTAGCACCCAACATTGCTTTTGGTGAGATGCAGAAACCAAGGGGAACAGGAACATACTTCCCAAACATGGTACATACATACGCTATAGCATAGGATCACTTGGCTACATGAAGATAATTATTGCGAGTTTTGGAAGATAACTATTGTTTGAGTATAGTTGCTTTTAATTTTGCAGAGTCGACGGCCACAAGGTTATAGGCCTTCAGCTGTGAAAGGAAGGAATCAAGCACCAGTGAGGTATCACCGGGCCAACAGCTGGAATGGAGGAATGTTCATGGAAACACAAACACTTGAGAGAAACTGGCATGATCTACCACAATCACAATCAGGTGTTGATCGTAGTGAAATCCACCAGCCATATTCCCCTCATGGCAAGGAGTATCATAACACAAATGGTGTAGCCTCTCATCCAGAGGCGGTCATTGAATTTGGCACAGTTGGTCATGTTACACCACTGTCACCATCATCAGAACGAAGCAGGCAACAAAAGCACTTACCTTTGCCTGCTCAACATTCAAATCCAGCCTCACCATCACTGGGATTGCAGCAACCAAAACCATATTTTAGTAGGGACCCTGACAGGTACGAGATATCTCTGATCTTTTCTCTATAAATTTATCATGGCTGCATGAAGCTCCTAGAGCATATACATCTATCCTTCCCAGTATATATGAAAGCCTATCATGTTGTGCATTTTTTTCTTTTAGACGGAAATCTTGAATCCGAGCTAATTCTAACGCACTTCTGTTTTGGACATAAAGGGCTCCAGTTAAGTCTGCATACCATCTTAAAGACGAAGAAGACTTCCCTCCATTATCTTTCTGAGTACGATCTCAGAAACACACTACCACAAGGAAGCGGTGTTTAGCTCCTGCCTGGATTGTAATCTCATTTGAGTGCCTTGTACATTGTACTAATCAAGTATCTTTTACCAGCACTTCAACATGATCAGTCATCATGTAAGTTGCCACTGTATAGGATGTTAATTTGTCGACTTTTTAACTGAGGTTTTGGTTTCTCCGTTGTCAAGTGTAGCTAGGAGAGCATGAACTGGCACTCACAGTTCAGATGTTTTCTGTTGAGTTGTCCCAGGGAGGTTTTGGTAATCTCCATTCTCAGATTAGTTCAGTACTGATCACACAGTTTGTATGCTGTTTTTGTTGATTGTCTTGTATAAATACTTCATGTAGAAGAGAATCAATATTAATCAGTACCCACATTCTCCCATTCTATATTCAAGTGATTATAAGGAAGTCAGTTACAAGGTCAATTTCACGGGAGCGGTTTATTGACCTTTTATGGACAATTTAGGCTGGTTTACCTTGTTGTGATTCTTTGTCAGTTAGGGTTATATATAAGGTGAGTTTAACCCGTGCATATTCTCGGATAGTGATTGTGAGTTTTTCTGGTCATTAAATAAATTGAAAAAGTGATTACAAAAATTTAAGAGAACAAAAGAAAAAAAATGCTTATATTGTAAGCTTCTATTTCTTACTGGGCAGTAATGCATGCAAGTAATGATGATGATTGAAGACGTGCCTACTACTACTATAATTTTCTGGACGTACAATGGCCCCATGAACTTTGAAGTTTCTTTTTCAAACACCTAAAAAAGATGAAAACTTTCCTCTTTCCCATTTCTGATATCTTACCAAACAATTAATGATGGGTACGAACAATCACCCGCTGCCACCACCTTCTCCGATTCCGACCGGAAAAGGCTCTCGGTCGGCCGTCGATTCTGTCTTGTCTGAATACATAGACCAAACACAGATAGTGCCGGAACTGAGTCTCCCTCAAAATGCACAACGTTGGGTACCTGCTGAAATCGATTATGAATCGCTCAAGTTTCGTGACAGTCAAGCTATTGAAAAGATTTCGAAATCGATCTCAGATGATGGAGTGTTTCTAGTCACTGATCATGGGGGATTCAGTACCGGGGAGCTGAGGTCAATCTTGATTGATAATCAATGGACTTTTGCGTTGTTATCACCGGATCATAACGATTGGCGGCGTCGCGGCTATAATGAGAAGTATGTTTGGTCCATTTCAGACAAGAAGTTGACGCTGGAGAAAGGCAAATATACTGCCCATAATCAGGAAATTTTGCAGATTTTAAGGTACACATTTTATCTAGTATTCTTGGTGTAACTTAAGCTGATTTATCTGGTCTTTTGCTAGCTATGGTCAAATGACGTGATTTACCGTGGCTACATGTTTCTCTTGTCACTAAAACAAGAAAAAAGAAGTTTGGTTGAATTAATTGTGATTTATTAATTTATTGCAGCCAAGAAATGGAGAATGTTGGCACTAAGCTAAAAGAAATGGCACAAGAATTAAGCCCAGTGGTCCTAGGAAGTAGGAGTGGACAACCTGCGACAAAAACAAAATCCGACGAAACAAAACTGTGCATTTATGGATCCACTACTAATTATAACACTCAACAATCTGCTAGTATCATTGACGACCAAAGTGATGATCATTATCCATTATTCAAATATGGTTTCAGCCTGCTTCTTCCTCTTCAGCCAACTGAATTTTACGTCAAAGCAAAAGCGTCGTCGTTTAGGACGACGACCGCCGATACAGTGATTGTCGCCATTGGCGAAGACCTCCAGATAACCAATTCACTTACAGTGAATCTCCATGGAAACTCAGTCTCGTTATCCATTGAACTCAACTACTCTTCTTCTTCTTCTTCTTCTTCTTCAACTTCACGTAACAGTGATGACGACGTTGCACAGAATAAAATCTCCTTGCTTGATCAGATTGTTATAGTCATCATATTCATATTGCTATATAATTTTTTTGGCTGTCTAATTTCATGGTTTTGAGGCTTAAAAATAAAAATTTCCCCACAAATGATGAGTGATGGAGTGAGTGATATACTGTTATATACACACATATATACTTTACTAGTTTACTTCATAAAAAAATTGGGTTTCCAATTTTACTATTGTAAAGAGTGATTTGGCTGCTTCGCTTGTTCACCAGTTCATTATATTGTGTTTGCTTGGTTTATAGTGTGCTAATATATATTTATGAGTTCGTGTAAAGAGAATTTTGCAATAATAATGTTTAATTTTTTTAAAAAACTTTTTAATGATGTGTCTATTTTTAGTTGGAGGTTTCATTTAGAAAATATGCTTACTAATACTTTTTTAATTAAAAATTAATGTAATTAAGGTTGTCTCTACTCTCTATAGATAGCAGGGAGAGTTTTGCATTGCACAACACAAGGAAAAAAAAAAAAAAAAAACTTAGAAAGATGATTACCCATAACAGTCTATAAATCTATAATACTAAACAAATACTCTGTCGGGCCGGGGTGTTGGGGGCCCTTAGGGTTGGAGTTCAGCCTTTTGAAATAATAATACTAAACAAATAAGAATATAATGTGATTTTTTATAAATAAAAAATGTTGTGATAAATTAAAATTTTTATTTTGGCCATGTTTGGTAACACAATTAGCTTATGAGGTAATTTTAGCTTATTTAATCATTATTAACTGTTTGACCTGGTTAAACAACCAATACAAATATTTGACTAATTAGCTTTTTATAACAACTTATTGCTCCAAAAGGCTACTCAAAAGCAGCTTTCTCGATCGGTTTTTTGGAAAAGTCATTTTGCATGTAATCAGCTATCAGCTAACAACTAATTTACCGAACATCTTTCTACAATAAACTAATGCTATCAACTAGTCAAATTTACTAACACAATCAGCTAACAGCTATTTACCAAACACCCCATTTATTTATAAAGAAGTTGTAACAACTCTTTATTTACGATAATTGGCATTATTGCTATATATTACTTGTAAACATTATAAAATTTACCTAATTACTTAAGTAATATAATGCAAGGGAATATTGAATTGGATAGTTAACTACTCATGATTATATTGGCATTTTTATGTCCCAAGAAACCCATATAAGCAAGCAATTCAAAGCTTGGCTTCATGTAAGGGTCATCAGTGAGATGAGTTGGTGACAATAAGCTAATTTGACGGATTCATGAACACCCAATCTTCAAGAGTAAATACTTAAAATGATCCCTCCACTATAGCTAAATTCACAAATTGGTCCTCAACTTTCAATTTTAACTAATTAAGTCCTTAACTTTACAATTTTGACACGATTTGGTCCTCCATCTATTTGACCGTTTGTTGACCGTGATCGACGATCTCCAGAAGAACCTTCAGCTCTCGTCGGAGCACGTGGAGGCCTCCAGGATGACGTTGCATTGGTTCGGAAACACGTCGTCTTCTTCGCTATGGTACGAACTCAACTACATTGAATCCAAAGGGAGGATGAAGAAATGCGACCGGATTTGGTAGATTGCTTTCGGTAGTGGATTCGAATGTAATAGTGCGGTCCGGAAATGCAACCGGAACCTTAAAAACCGATGATGGACCATGAAATTACATATATATCCTCAAAAATCACAGTCAACAAACGGTTAAATAGACAAAGGACCAAATTGTGTTAAAATTATAAAGTTAAGGACTTAATTGTTTGAAATTGAAAGCCAATAACCAATTTGTGAATTTAGCTATAGTCGAAGGACCATTTTGGGTATTTACTCAATCTTCAAGTATGCAACTTCTGTCTTTTTTTTTTCTTTTTGGTGACTATACTACACTATAATTTAGCCCTAACTATAATATCTTCTCAACATGATTATGCCAACATCTTTAATTAGAATGAGACTCGAATTTGTGATCTGATGTTATCAGATTATAAGATATTTGACACTTCTCTTTTGCTTATGCACTCAATCATATCCAATCAAACAACCCCTATCAACTTTAGACAAGATTTTGAAAAGAGAAAAGGAAAAAAAAAAAAAAAAACACTTGGAAAGCCTTTTGTGGCACATCAACACTCACACTCTGGCACTGTTACTGGGAATGGCTTACATGCATAGATTTCAGAACAGCCACAAAGCACAATACAACAGAGAAAAGTGCATAAAAGTAAGGGACATGCAGGGCCGGATTTTAGGCTGTGCAAGCTGGGCTACCGCACAGGGCCCCCAATTTTAGAGGGGCCCCAAATTTTATAGGTCCAATATTTAATTTTTACCTAGCTAGTTTAGAAATAAAAATTAAGAGTTTTCAATTAAACTTAAAAGGTTCTATGAAGAGATGGTAAAAATGTGTATTTATTGTATTTTAACTTGGAGGTCAAAGGTTCGAAACTTGCATGTATTGATTTTAAAAATTGTGATTTTGGTAGGGCCACATTTATTTACCAGAACAGGCCACCAAAATTTAAAATACGGCCCTGGGGACATGCATATGTAAAAGGTTATCTGTCTTGTCTGGAAAGCATCCAAGAATAAGCCTGACAGATAGTATGAAGAGACTACCTCTTAATCCAAACACACTTTCCGATCCTCACAAACATCATATATATATAGGATGCTATGCCATAATGCCATATGCTAGCTATCAACACCTTGCTTTTAATCTTGTCTTTTTCTTTTTATATTTTTACAACTATACATCAAATATCTTAATCTTAAATGAAATATATATGAATCTAAACTCAGACCTAGAGACGGGGTTTGGTTCAATTCGAACATGAAATCAAAATCAAAATCAAAATTGGAATAAAAAAAAAAAAGGAAACTTTCTTCCTTTTCTTCATTTTTGCAGCAACACTGTATAGTATAGTATAGAAGAATAATTGTACATTTCACGAGATTTGGAGAATTCATATTACAGTTTGAGGTTCAAGTTTTATGAAATAAATGAAGAAAAGAAAGATTTTGAAATCATAAACAGAATTTGAAAAAAAAAAAAAAATGAATGTAACAATGATAGTTGAATAATAACACAGAGGTTACCCTGGCAATACTATAGTTGTGGAAGTATTATTATTATTATTATTATTCACAGTTGAATAGGCGGTGGATGGAACATCTTCGTTTAGGCCCGCCGCCCATCTCCTTAGTATCCTTAACAATGTCGCCGCCTTCCTTCTCGCTCTCCCGGTTCCCATTCCCATTATCTCCCAAATTACCCGCTCGATTCCGTGAGCCGCCGCCAGCTCCGCCACCATCTCCGACCCGCCTTTCCGGCACATATTAACCAGCGTTGCGGCCGCGCTTTCCCGTGCTCTGTCAGTTCCGTCTCTTAGTATCTTTGTCAGTTTTTTGATGATCGGATAAGCCGCCGCGATTGCCGCCACTCCGCCTCTTTTAACCACCACTTCCAGGACGGTCACCGCCTCTTCCGGCAGTGTGTCCATCACGTCGCCGGTCATCTCCACCACTCCTCCTTCGATCAGCTTTCCGACGGTTTCCCTGTCTCCCGCCAAATTCAAAATTGCCACCATGGCGTCCCGCTTGGAGTTTGTGGGCCCTTCGCGAGCCAGGTTCACCAGTCCCTTTATGACACGTGTCTTCCTGCCCAGGCTCTTCCGGTACGCGGTTACACCTGTCAAGCTGAACACCGTGGCTGCCGCGTTCCCTTTCGCCTCCCATGTGGCGCCGGACCTTAGCACCTCGATAACGCCGTTTAAGACTCCGTCCATCTCCATTATCCTCGTCTTGTTCGCCTCGAGAATGGAGAGGTTGAGGATTGTTGTGACGGCGTTAACCTGTAGGCTCGGGTAGTCCGAGCCTAAAAGCTTAACGAGTACCGGTAAAGCTCCGGCCTCGGCGATGCAGGCTCGGCTATCGGAATCGGTCTTTGCCAAGACCCGAAGCTCGTGAACCAGTCGATTAGCCGCATCCACTGACCGCGAAGCCTTCAACTTGTTGACCAGAAACGACACCGTCATCTTCGTGGCCTCCAATGCCGCCTTGTTGGTAACGGCGCCGTGAGATTTAACGTTCGACTCCGGCGACTCGAACGGGATTCTCTGCTCCCGGCACCACATAGCTATCAAATTCTTCAACGCTATGTTGGGAATCAGCTCCGAGCTGGTCAACGTTTGACCCGTTTTGGGACACGTGTTGTGACCTGATTCGATCCACAGAGCAATCGAGGAGCGGTCGTACGTCTGTCCCGTGGACGCGACCACAGGGTCTCTCATCAAATCGAGAGATATCGGACAACGGAAATCCGCCGGGATGTTGACGTCCGCCGCCGTCTTCCGCCGCCTCCCGCCGCCTCTGGGAGTGGAAGCGCCGTACAACACGCATTTCGCGTAGCGAACCAGGCTGATCAAAGCGACGATATCGGATTTCGATTTCTCATCCGTTTGGCTGAGGATTTCCTCTTCCAAGCTCTGGATTTCATCTCTGCAACTCGTGGAGTCCCGCAAGGTCAATCTATCGAAAATCTGGGCGAGCTTCGTGTGATCCGGAACGATTTCCCGTTTAATTCTATCAAGCATATGAAGAACCTCAGCCCGTAGGGTTTCATCGCCGGAATCCACATAAGCTTCCTTCTCGGAGCTCTGTTTCCTGATAAGGCAAAGCAGTTCCTCCACGTCTTCGCTCAGCTTCAAGTCTTCCGCCGGAAGAATATCCAGCAGCGTCGATAATTCCACGGCGAGCTCGTGAAACGAATTGGAGATCGGCTCGCTCTGCATCAGCAGCCACATCTTGCTGGAATTCCGGCAATCCTCCAACAAACTCCGTATCCTCTGCAAAGCTATGGACAGCTCATCAAAACACAACACGGCAGTCGGCGGGAACCCCGCAACCGCCGGACTCCGGAGAAGCTCCTCGAACAAAAGGCTCATCAGCTTCGCCCTCCTAATCATGGAACAAGTGTTCTTCTTGAGGAGAAATCGAACGGGCTGCATAGACGAAATCTCCAGCGTAATTGTGAGGAGCGACTCAAGTAGGCGGTGATCGGAGAGATTGGGGGCGACGAATGACCCCGCCCCTGCCGACGGCCGCCGTTTCCTCGGCGGAAAAGATTCAGGTGAGACAGCCATGAATCAGCAGCTGGGAAACAATTGACTTAATCAGAATTCAACGACGATCAAATTCGGCAACGTATGAAGAATTGGGTTCTTATAACTAATGAATTGGGCGATCAAACCGAAAGAACATAAAATGCAACGCGTAGACTTTTCTTGGAAGCGAAAACGAAAGAAATAGCTATGAGTTGTAAATTGGGACCAAAGTGTTTGTTCGATCAACTTGTAGCTTTTACTCAATTTAATTAAGTACTTTTATTTTATTTAATAAAAATTACATACCTTATCTTTAAAAACTTATTAGCTATATAAGTGCTTTTGCATTCTTATCTTTTAAAAAAGATCAGGAGTTCAAAACAAAACAAATAAAAATAAAAATCAAAACAAATCAAGGGCTAACAATCTGTCTCAAACTTTTTCGAACATGATATGATTAATATTTGGAGTTTTTGTTAAGGTAAGTTGTGAAATTATTCAATTTTATTACTATACTCCATCATTATTAATATTTGGATTATTTTCTTTTCCTCATCAATTATAATTATGATTTAGTTTCGGCTTATAATTACTTTATTGTTTTATTCAACTTTTGATTTTTGAAATATTCATGGAGTGAATGAGATGTCCTTAATTGGTCTCTCTCAGATTAATAAGAGATTTCAGGTTTGAGTTTTATAACTACCTTAAAACTCAGTAAAAGGTGATTTACTACCCTTTCGAATCCTATCTAGCACAATTTTTATTTTTGAGATAATCCATATATATATATATATATATATATATATATATATATATATATATATATATATATATATATATATATATATATATATATATATATATATATATATATATATAAAGAAATGGAGCAGGTATTACAACGGGCAGAATATAGTAGATAGAAGATGAAATTTTTAGCCAATAGATTTGACTAGTGAAAGTAATGTGAGCATGAAACAATTATTGGCAGATAAATTGGAAATTGATTACAAGTGTGGGGGGTGGGGGGGGGGGAATATATATATATATATATATATATATATATATATATATATATATATATATATATATATATATATATATATATATATATATATATATATATATATATATATATATATATATATATATATATTAATTGATTCATTGTTATGTAATTTGTTATATCAATAATCAATTGATGAGTCATTGAATTATATTTTAATTTACTTATTATACTAAACCACCATCTTTGAGGACATCTTACGTTTGATGGAGTAATATAGTTGATTGAGCAGCTAGGATGTTCAATTTTTAGTTTAATAAAAAAAAAATTACAATACTAGATATGGTAATTTGATGGCAGTAGGTGAATGCCAGATTGCCAGGATTACTATATTCACCGTACCCTTGCCTTGTCCCCTAGCTAGATGGGTGTTTATAGCTTGATATCAAATTTAATGATGAATTCTCCATGCCAGCCTCAATTATATTCTTAGCCAACTTGACAAGAGACAAATCATTATACTGTGGACTATAACCATAATATGGACCATTAATATATATATATATATATATATATATATATATATATATATATATTGAATATTCATTTTTAATATACTGTATGTTCATTTTGTTAAGATTCATTTCAATGTTTTATTGATTCATTTTGCTCTCTTACCCACAAAAGGCAAAATCTCTCGCTTTAAGGGCCCCTGGCCTACACGTACCATGAGTCGACACTGATAGTAGATGGGTAAATCACGATAACTCAATGACCTTTTAATTGAGAGGACCAATGCCCAGTGCCCACAAAAAAAGCTAATAACTTACTACATTGGGTGTACTCTTGACATGCCAACTGCCAAATCTCGATTTTGCGCCTTAACTCACAATCTACTATCTAATAATTAAGTACCAACTAACTGCGCTACTTGGAACAATTCCTTCAATTCACTCAATCTATATGAATCATTCAATTATTTGATAAATCCAACATATATATAGAGCATGCATGGATGGACTTTTTCTTTGTGTTTACTAGCTACATATTAAAGGTAGAGGTTGAGAAATTCAAAAGAATTTGCAGTAATATTATTACTTAGCTTGTTGTCTACTTGCGTACATACATCACACGCCATATTAAACAAAACCATATGGACGACGATTAATTCTACGTTCAAGCTAACTTCTAACAGCCGCCGGCCGCAACCTAAGTCGGCAACATTGAACATGGCCCGGCCGGATCAATTAATATCCCATTTCTTTAATTTTAATATATAATTAGGTTGTTCAAATAATATATAGATAATGACGTTTAATTAATTCTTAATCATCATACATGACACTCATTAATGTTATTACTCACCATAAAATAATGGAAATTAAGTTGTCCCAATTCTTTTAACAATGAGGTTCGGACTTCCGAGACTCCAATCCAGGACCATACAATTGTATGCTTATCAATTAGTTCGTGCTATTGAGTTTTTTTTGAAAGGTATATATACTCTTGTTAACCTAATAAGTTTAGATTCCAATCTTATAATATCTGTTTTGTATTAAATGTATTATTTTAAAATGGGATAACTTAGATATAAATAACTTGTTTATAAAATATGTTATATTGTCTTTCGTATTCAAGTAGTTTTAGTCAAATTTACTACGAAAGTGTTTCTTGACATATACTGTTTCATTCACCATGTTCGAATTTCCTTTTCATTAATGTGATATATAAAAGGTCACCATCGTTAATGTCATACTGATTATAATGTTGTCATCATTACTCTAAAATACTATTATCTCTAAATCAATCAATCCTTAATTAAGCTTAGCTTGACGACTGCCTTTAAGTGGGTAAATGTTATTATTATCCAAATATCCAACATACTCAACTTGCTCTATCTAATATACATATATATCCACTTGGAAAATTCTGCAATGTAAAACAGGTATTGTTCGTAGCTAGGAAATATTATATTTGTGTAAATAAAATAATATTTAATTTGTTATAAACAAAATTATGAACATTATTGGAGATTTAGGTTTAATTTGAATTGAGCTTTTTATATGTTGTACAATTTAATTAGTGTTAAATCTTGAAACTTAATTGGCTCAATTTACTTCCTTATAGGATTGGGACAATTTATAAGATCTAGATATACTTCGGTAAAATCAGAAAACGTGGGCTATCATATTTTTACAAATAAAATGATATTTGTTATAAAAAAAAAATGAAAAAGGTGAGAGACAAGATCACATGATAAATGGAAAGTAATGGAGAGAATAGTTTGAGCATATGAAGAAGAAGACAGAGAGAGAGAGAGGGCACAATGGGTACACATGACACCATATATAGAGCTTAGCTGTTGTGCATGAATGGCCGTGGGGTAGTGCACTCTGGGTCAATTCCTTTATAACGTTTGGTAGGTCATCGCTCACGCCAATCAATTTCAATTATTCATTTCTGGATAATTTCATTTTATTTTATTTTATTATTATATATACACTTGCTTTTTTTTTTTTTTTTTTCCTTTAATTTGTACAACAACAACCTGCATGGTCCCTTAGCTTGTTGCATGTTTTGCGTGTTATCTTTTTCTTTACACATAATTTAATCCATAATTTTAACACTTTTTTAGAGTTATGCTGAACATTACGGAAATAACAGTTAATTAAATATGTCTAATACAACTCTAAAAACGTATAATAATTGATTGTATTTTGTATTAATTGATATTATTATTATTATTATTATTATTATTATTATTATTATTTGGTGGAAGTGTTAATCGATATTATACTTTCCCGTTATTTAATAAATATATTGCAACTTTTCTTTATTTATATTTTGCTTTTTTGTGTTTTTTTTTTCTCTCTCTGAATTAGTAGAATTATATTGTTAATGGGAAGGGGGCCACTTAGTAGGTAGAAGCAATAGAAATATATAATGCATGTATGTAAAGGTTTCTAAATTAAATTTAATAATAATGCATGATAGTGTGCAAGGTGACGAGGAAACCTATAGTCACTATTTTAAGATATATATACATAGGTAAATTCTATTGTAATAGTCATCAAACCACACAACCTAAGAGAAGTAAATCGCATTAAGAAGACCTTATACAATGAACTCGATCGAAAAAGTATTAACAAGAATCGAACTATATGACGTTTCATGATGATATTGTTTCTCTTATGATATATGCATAGTTCACGAGCTCAAACCGCACCAAACTTTTTTTGTTTTTGGGTGGTGAAATTCAATGGAAGAGCCTTCTCTTTTTATTATATTATTATATATTTAAATTTTTTTATATGCAATTTGTGTGATTGATAATTTGTCGGAATAAAGATATGAGGGTTCTCAACTTTTTGATTAGGGTTGAAGTAAGGCCGACGATTGATTTTGGAGTATTGTTGTATATATATGTTAGGAAAGTGTGGTAGACAGCTAGTGAAGCATCATGCATTCATATTAATTTCAAGTTTTTATACTATGTTTGTGGATTTGAGAATCCCTCCTACCCAAAATTTTTCGAAATATTCATTGTCACATTAAAAATATATATTTATACGATAGATCAGAGTGGATATAAATAGGTAAGTTGAAGCTAAATATACTTTGTAATATATTGATGTGGTTATATGTTAGCTCAATTAGTCTAAAAATACAAATAGTAAATTCTGGTCAACTCCACACACACACACACACACACACACACATATATATATATATATATATATATATATATATATATTAATCATCTTTATCTTATATTGATGAGATTACTTCGACTTGTTTTAAAATAATATTAAGTTACTCTTTTTTTTAAATAAAAAAATTCAATTTTTCATATTAACATAACATATTTTGATTGATTAAAAAAATCACAATTATTTATTTATTTTTCTTGACAAATTAAAATAAATGACTTGAGCAGTATTTAATTTGAATAGTAGAGTTAGCATTTGTCTCGGAAATGATAAGACAACTAGACAAGGCATCATTTATGTTGTTCCATATCCTCTACTTGATAGAGAATTGTCAAGTTGGACGTCAACGTTGCAAAACTAATCTTCTTCAATTGGATAAGGTTATATTATATATATGCTCCTCTCACCTATCCTAATTCACTGCTGGAAATCTCGCGTTTTCCGTCCAACATTTCCGTCCAACCGCAAATTGGTCGGTATTTTACTAAAGATTTCAACTTTCTGTTACTAAAGATGGGTGGACGGAAAGTTGGTCGGAATTTCCGTCCAATGCGCAAGTGTTGAACGGAAATTCCGTCCAACACTCGCGCGTTGGACGGAAATTCCGACCAACCTATAGTGTTGGTTGGTAAAGTCGAATTGACTGATAGGTATAAATTAAAATAGTAGGTATTTTAATATCCGTCCAACGTAATATTGGACGGAAATTTATATATTTTAGCTAGTAGATATTTTAATTTTCGTCCAAAAAAATATCTAATTAATTTACTTCTTCACTTCCACTCTTAGCTTCTTCGTTCACCGCTTCACCTTCATCTTTGCTTCTTCGTACACTACTTCACCATCATCTTTCTATAATGGCGGCGACGGACTGTAGCTGCGGTGACGACTTCAAGCTTTGAGCTTCAGATCTGCGATGACCTTCTTCAATTCCTTCTTCTAGCTTCAAATCTACGATGACCTTCTTCAATTCCTTCTTCTAGCTTTAGATCTGCAATGACCTTCTTCTTCCTTCTAACTTCAGATCTGCGACGAAGAGCTTCCGGTACATACTTGCCACTAGTACAAAACAGGACATAGGAGAACACACCACCGTGGATCGCCGCGCCAACGCCGAACACCGTGTCCACCCACTACAAGAAAAACAACTTTTACTGATAAAAAATTAATGACGGGTAGAAAAACCTCTCACTAAATGTATTATTTGCATAGTTTTAGTGATGGTTAAAAATTACTCTAGTTAAAGGTTTATCTTTTAGTGACGAAATTTTAATTTTATATTTATTTTAAAAATATACTCTCACTATTGATACAAAAAATATTTTTTCCCTCACTATTAATATCTACCAATTATTTCACTCAATTCTAATTCCCACCATTTTTACCCTCACTATTAATATCTACCAATTATTTCACTCAATTCTAACTCCCACCAAAATTTTATTTTTGGGCGCCCTATTCTGCATAAAACTTTACAGCCACAGCCTCCAGCCCTCCACCCCTCAGAAGACGCCGCAACCTCCTCTCACTCTCTCAGATCTAGCTCCACCGCCACAGCCGCCGACACCACAACCGCCGCTGATTGCTTTGTGGTATCTGCCGATCCGACGCCACCGTTGACGCTGCGTTGCCACCGCCTCCCCTGCGATTACGCCACAACCACCCTTCACCCGCTTGCCTGAAGGTTGATGATGGCGCAGTGGTGCTTATGGACCACGTGCCCACCTCCCTCCTCCAATCTATTGTCTGACGGCCCCGACGATACAATTTGGAACCTTTGCTTTATTCCTCAAAATGTGAGCAGGTAATATTTGATTTTCGATTCTTGGCGCGGTTAGCTATTGGGGTTTCGATAGCAGGTTCCTTGCTCTGCTTCCTTGATATAATTTCCTTTACATATATCTCTTATTTTCTATAAACAAATACAAATGTATAGTTTGTAAATTTGTGGCTTCATCAGTTCTGATAAATGGTGACCTTTCAATTTATCATTTTGTATTTCGTCCTCAGATAATTCATCTAGTTGAAGCCATTGGTGACTTTCCCAAATCTTTTGACTGGATAAATGCCTATGCCTTACTCAAATTTTATTAATACAACTGTGTGTTGTGAAAATATGAATTGCATGTGCTCTTTAATCTTCATCCTACAAAGATTTGTTAGTTTTTAAGAATTGTCTCATATCTGCCCTAGCTTTTACAGTGATGGATAGGGTAAATTTTGCAGTTTGTTTGCTCAGAAACACCCTCAGTATTTACAGTAACATGTATACCCTCAGTTTGTTTGCATCATTGGAACATTATCAATTTTGGTTGCTCTTATTATGTGTGTAAGAGTTGGAATTATATGATTTTACTATGCTGTTAACAACAGCATTTCCTTGGTCTCAAATGAACATACTCATGGTTGTTGACAGGAAACTTTGTATGTTTTAGGTGTTTAGTGTGCTTAATAGTTGTTGAGTAGTAGTTGGATATTTGAAAAATTATTATTATAAATAGGCTACATCTTGCATCCCTTTGCTTAGTTGTATTTACTTAGTCTAGCGTGATAACCATTTGGTAGTACTTAATGTAGTCATCATTCTGTTTATTCTTGCTAGTATCTTTTTATCTAATCATGCCAACATTTTTTATAATATAAAACACAGGTTGTGCAAATACATGAAAAGTATAAGGAAATGGAAGGTCAAAGGAGGTAGAAAGAATCTCGTCAAGAAAAGCTTTCTAAAGCTCTAAACGATCTCAGAGATGCCGAATTAGAGTTTGCAAATTTGCCTACTTCTGAACATCCCAAAAATGAACTTGTAAGCTTATTGTTTCCGGCAACTGTACCTTTTATTCAATATATAAATTCTTTACTTTTTGATACCTTTTGTAATGGTTGAATGCTTCTTAAATGTTCTGAATGAATCCCTTTGTAGATTAAGGGAACGGGAGAACATGAACAGCAAATGCTTACATGAATTGCGGAACTCTGGAGCTGAAAAGATTTTTGAGGCTTATTGTTAGGTGGAGGAATATCGTAATGAGTTCAATAAAGATGTCTATGGTCCAGTTGCGATTTAGGTATGTGAATTTGATTATTTGTTTTACTAAACCTGATTAATCACTCATAGCCATTTATTTGTTTCTTTTTTTCTTTGGTGATATTCAAACTTAGATAAACATTTCCAGTACAACCCATGCAAATTATCTTGAGGGTCATATTCCATTTTATGCATGGAAGGTATGTCCAACTAAAGCTTTTATTGTTCTTTTAGTCTTGATTTTTAGTTTTCAGTTTTCTGTTGTAAAGCTTTTGAATATTTTGATGATGATCTGAATAATTTAGGACTGCATAGAAGCAACTGATAGTGTTCTCTTTTATTTCAGAATAATGATGTTGTCAAAGAAACTGACTGATATGGATAAACGCATGTCATATGACCCTTCTTACCTTGCAAAGGTAAAACTATGGTATCATCTGCAAAACTTATGAGTTCTTGTTGCTATCATCTGTTACCCCACTCTCATTAGGATCACTAATCTTGAATTAGGATGTAAGAATTGTGGAGTACATCTCTTATACTAAACAAACTTTAGAATTAGGATGTAAGAATTAAGAAGTTTTCTATTTTTTCTGTGTTAGATTACTTAAACATAAAAGACATTCCTTTAATTTTCTAGTCATTTTGTAAAATGCATAGGTATCTACTCATTCAGTGTTAGATTACTTATATCACGGTCCATTTTTGGTGAAGGTTTACACTTGATCAACTTCATTGAAGGAGGTTGTGGATGCTGCATTGATCAAAGCCATTGAAGCAGTGCCGGATTTGAAGGCTTATTTGGGTGCAACGAGCATACTTATGTAGTATCAAATAAGTATGTTTTCATACTTAAGTAGTACGGAGTATCAATCAAGTAGTATATATTTTTTATGTTTTTTTTATGAACATGAACATAATTTTTGTTTGTAAATAATTTTGATGTTTAAATATATTTTCAATTTTCAATTTTTAATTTAGTGTGTTCATTAATTTGTTGATGACATAATTTATTAACAACAGTTATAAATAAAATTATGGTAATATAAAAATAATAAAAATATTTCATATGATTTAGGATTTTCCTACCAACAGTTGGAAGGAAAATAACAATATATAATAGGTGAGTTTTCCGTCCAACGTTGGGTCGGAATTTCCGACCATCGCACGTAGTTGGACGGAATTTCCGACCAACGCACCAAGTTGATCGGAAGTTCTCACGTTTTAAAAATGGTGGGTTACTTTCCGGAATTTCCGTCCAATTTTTGTTCGTTGGACGCTATTTCCGACCAAAAATTGTAGTTGGACGGAATTTCCCACGGAGGTTTTTCCGAACGTTCCTTTTGGTCGGTATGTTGGACGGAAACGTTGTTTCCGACCAATATATCGCGTTTTCCGTCCAACAAAGACGGAAAATGCGAAATTTCCAGCAGTGATTCCTAGCTATCAATATAAATAAAATATATCCAATCTAGGTTAATTTTTTGAATACTATTAACTCTATTACAAGGTAGTATATGTTATATACTTTCTCTAACTAATGTAGTCTAAAAAGTCAATACTCCACCACCAAAGTTCGATCTTGTGACGTTCCGTCAAGAGGAACCACAGAGGTGTTATCTGAGCACAATGTGCTTGACACAATCCAGGCTAATTTTTTTACTCCCTATTTATTTTTAATCTTTTACTAATTAAAGTTACAAAACGAACTTTATCGGAACATACTTTTAAAAAGCAGTTGGGATTTTTTTCATATTTTTTGTTTTAAATTCTTTTGTTATAATTATAATTAATTAAGATCGAAATTAATATGATCTAATTTTTTAATATATTATAAGAGTACTTTGTTTAACCAATAATCATATTTCTGAAAATCTCTTATATACTCCAATGGAATAGTGTAAGATTATTTTAATTTCATTTTAATTTACCCTTCTTTTAAGGTATTATTAAACGTTCTTACTTAGAGAAATGTTTTGGTAAAATCATTGGGAAGATTGTATATAAAGATTAGCTAGATGAAGAAGAAAGCAGATTTGGTAGATTTTGAAATTGTTTAAAGTCTCAACCTCTTAATTAGCAAATTCTAGAAGCAATCAAACGTAATTAAACCACATCAAAACGACCGGTAAGAAGATAGCAACAAATTAAAGGTTTGGTTATCACAAAACATGTAGTGTGCTTATTGCCTAATTATCCTTGCCTAATTTCTTTGATTTTGTCTTAATTTGTTTTATAGGGGGAATAAAGAAATTAAAATCAAAATTAAAATAAAACATTTTTAATTTGTTGTTTAAGATAAAACTTATGTGAAAAAAATTCGGGTTAATACATATAGATGGCTTTTTTAAATTTATGGTAAAATTATAAATATTACTTTTACTGTGTTACCTCAATTGAAATAGGGCGTACCAACTATTGTGGGCAATTTATATCGTGCACTAAGGCGCACATTGCATTATGTGCCCTTGTACTTTTTTTTTTTTTTTTTTTTGAAATTCCGCTTTCTGTGTGTGTTAACTTCTTAAAAGAATCTCATGTTTTGAAAATATACATAATTGTATAATAGAATGTACATAATTGTATAACAAAATACACATACTCTTTTTTGAAAAGATAATACACATAATCTAACATAATACATAATTCACATAAACTCTTAAATAACACACATAAATTCCTTGTTTCGGATGTACATAATTGTATTAAAAATGTACATAATTATATAATATAATGTACATAATGGTATCACATAATGTACATAATTATATAACAGAATACACATACACTTTGTCGCGTTAATTCCCCACAAAACTTAACAAAACGACGTCATTTTAGGGACACGGGGCGTACAATGCTCCGTGGTGCACGGTATAACGATTGACTATTGTGGGCATAAATATTGCATTGAGTAACAACATTTGTTAGGGGTTGGAAGGGGAAAAAGTTGGGTGGCGGTGGTGGTTTGTTACAACCACTTCATAATTAAAGAGACAGGCTAGCACTAAGATGCTGCTCTGCATTTCAATTTTTATTTTTTTGCTCTTTCACCAATTCTCCAGGCAACCATTTGGTGGATTCATTATTGGGTATAAATTATATTGCGAGTCCCAACCCCCCACCTAAATTAGGTTCAAGTTTTACTCTTAATGAGGGCGGTTTATAGATCTTTTTGGTTTGAGTTGGTAAGTTATGGGCTGGATAACCTACCTAAGTCCAATGCTAAGTTAAGGTTTCAAGTTCGACTTTTAGTGAAGGCAGTCTATTGACCTTCTTTATCTGAATCGATCAACTTTGAATGTGTGTGCACCTTCGAGTAATGGACTCGTCATCCCCCCTCCAAAAAAAAATTATACTTTCAACATCACTGTAAAATATGTGAAGATATTATATAATGTAAAATTTCATGAGTTGATAATGTAAAATGAACAAATTTAGCTGGACTATAGAAGGCCAAAATACTACATTTAGTCATCGATTATACAACGTTCTCTGTCATATATAAGAGAAGCATTTGGAGACCTGATAGTAACTCTACCATGTTCCATTCACAACTATGAGGATTCATGGTGGAGATAGGGAAGAGATGAAGAAACATAGTATAGGCATATAACTGGAATATATAAAGCATAGTTCAGTAACAAATGAATTTGAAAGCAATAAAGATGAAAAGTTAAAAACAGCCATTGAAAGGCTTAGTGGTTCTAAGATAAAGCTAGTTAACAGCTAAGGGGGGAATTTGACAGGAGTGCATATCTGCAGGTTGCCCATCTTTCTGCTCAGGTTGTTGAAGCTCTTCGCCTTGCCAAATCCAGGCGATGTCTTTCAATGCCGGCCTTATTTCCTGCTTCATCATCTTCCTATATTCGAGCGTATCTCCATTGGACTTCTTCATCTCGACCAGATGAAAAGCGGGGGTGACTTCGAATATCTCAGCATCAATGGACAGAACCCCTTTCCTTCCTAGTTTCGATCCTTCCAATTTCAAACACCCTCCATCTTTCTTTGTTAGCTTCAGTTTTAGCTTCCTGGCTATGTCCTCCATCTTTGTGATGATGGTTTGTGCTGGCTGCATGGATGTAAACCTTGACTCGCTCTTCTGATCACTGCCCTCAAACAAGCCGGACAAGTCAAAACCTGACGAGAAAGAGATAATATCAAAGGCGTTCAAGTTTGTCAGTTTCGAGGATTCTTGCTTTGCCTCTGCTGTTGCGTTGGCATTCTCACAGTGATCAAAAATAGCATCATCGCTGGCTGCTGCCGCTTTTGCTTCCAAGTCTTGAAGCCCAGTATCCTCGTGAGGTTTCACAGCTTTCAAACTAAAGCCCTTTCTGAACCAATGGGTACCCATGATTTTGGAAATGGGAATTCTTGTGTTCGGGTTTGGATCTAATATTTTTGAGATCAGCTTACAAGCATCAGATGAGAACCACTTAGGATACGTGAACTCCGCCTGACATATCTTTCTGTACATCTCCATCAAATTTGAATCATGGAACGGGAGATATCCAGACAAGAGAACATATAAGATCACCCCACAAGACCAAATATCAGCTTTAGCACCATCATAACCTCTTCGGTTTATCACTTCAGGAGAGACATAGGCTGGTGTCCCACAGGTGGTATGAAGCAAGCCATCTTGGCGCTTAGATTCTGCAAGAGCACTCAATCCAAAGTCCGTAATCTTTAGATTCCCATCGTCATCCAGCAGGAGGTTCTCGGGTTTCAGATCCCGGTGATAAACACCTCTGCTGTGGCAGAAGTCAACCGCACTGATCAGCTGCTGAAAATATTTCCTCGCAACATCTCCCTTCATCTTTCCTTTAGATACCTTGTTAAAGAGTTCACCGCCTTTAGCGTACTCCATGACGATGTAAATCTTCGTTTTGCTGGCCATCACCTCGTAAAGTTGCACTATGTTGGGATGTCTCACCATTCTCATCACCGAGATCTCTCGCTTGATTTGTTCCATCATCCCAACCTTGAATATTTTCTCCTTGTCAACAATCTTAATGGCCACACTCACCCCAGTTTCCAGATTCCTCGCATGGTGGACCTTGGCAAAGGTGCCTTGTCCTAACAATTTCCCTACTTCATACCGTTGCATCAGTACACTCCCTTTACTCTTCATCTCAACTTCCAAAAGCTCGTACAAACTGATTCACTACTCCCCCGGCCAAGACAGTACAGACTCTCAGGGAAGGAGTTTGATCTTAGGCACACTGCAGCTTAACCGTCTTCACAGAGGTCGTGGTAAGATACAACTTGTCCTCCAAAATATTTAGCAACAGTCGGGATTTGGTAAGTGAATCCAAGGCGGCCGAATATTACTTTTACAGTCGCATCAAGCTTACCAGAGGAAGGCTCAAATAGAGCTCTAACCTCATCAAACTCGCAGAAAGACTTCTTAACGGGAAAGCACATCTTTCTGCATTCCCCGTCCTTTAAAATGAACCCAAAAGAACTCAAAGATGCAGAACTTAACCGCAAAACAGAAAACAGATGCACACACAACCCGCAACCCACGTTCCAAATTCCAATCCTAATTCAATGTTCACCTGGAACAAATAATGGCAGTAATCTAAATCAGTCGCATAAACTAATATGCATCACATGAGCAAAAGACAGAAGCAAAAGACAAAGGAATAAAAAGCAAAAGACAGAAGCACACACTAAACCAAATATAGAGGTACAAGATGTAGATACAGCATAGGGAATTTCAATATGCCAGTTTGAGCTCCAATGTTACAACAACACATGAAAAAAGAGTAAAGCTTTTGAGGGAATAAGGTAATAAATGATTAAACTCATAATCAATTCAGAAAGTTATGCCATCATAGAAAAATATGAGTAATTAGTTCTTCAATTCAAAGTCTACAAAGAAACATAAGCTTAGTCTTGATGAATTAACCCACAGAACAGTAAAACCAGGAGGAAAAACCAAACTTTGTAACTCTTGTTAATAAATAAATTGAATATGAAATATTAAAAACAAAAAAATGGGTAAAACTCAGAGCTTTATCAATGTACAACAATGAGAGCACAATCAATTCCTTCAAACAACATGAACACAAGAAAGATAGACAAGAACCATGATCATGCAACTGCATTATTAGTAACTGGGAATAACAAGATTAATAAATTTCTCAAAATAACATCCCAGTAAATTTCTGCAACGCAATGAAAAGATTAATAAATCACTCAAAGTGGCAGAGATAAAGGAGTTTGCTCTTCTAGATCTCTCAAAAGAGGTAGATTTCTGCAATTTCTTTATCCTTCTTTGCTTCTCAACAAGAACAGAAATATAGATATGCAAATCCCCCCAAACAAAAACACCCACACAAAAAATGACTACAGATTAGCATTACACAAAAAAAAAAAAAAAAAAAATACTTAAATATGCAAGCCCATAGACAAAAATCTGCATGAACATTATAACAAACAAGTTGTGTGCATCAGAAAGACCCCCCAAAAAAATGGAAATTTCACCCAAAAAAAAAAAAAAAGAGAAATTGTTACCTGGAGAGTGAAAAAAGAGAAAAGAATCCACCCAAAACTAAAGATGAAGAGAGGAATATGCAGTCCTTACCTTTTCGTTGTGGACGGATACAGGTCTTATATATAAGGGGTCAATAACAGCGGCCCTATAAAGCTGGAATGGCAAAGGACAATTTACGAGTAGGAAAATGGAAGTCTTAGGTTAAAATTTATACTTAGATTGGAGCCTTCATCGCCTACTAATCATCTATTTAGGCGGCTTAGGTTACAATTTTCCAGAATTTACAGAAACGCCATTCTGAAATTACAGAATATGCTCTGTTTATTCTTTCTGAATGCTGTGTATTTTATTGAAATACTATTTTAACAGAAATAAATTACCGGACAGATCTGATCTATTTAGACAACTGTATAATGTTTAATGTATTGATATTTGAATTAAATTTGATCTGTATATCTTTTTCCGTTTAAATATTTGATTTCTTTTTTTATGCAAAGTAATTAATAAGGAATGAATTAAGTATGCAAAAATAGTTATTACAACTTGCTATTTGTTTTTGGTCTAAATTGGAAGCAATATTACTCCGTGCATTATCACCAAAAAAAGATTACTCCGTACATGAACAAATCTCAACGTTGAAATTCACGTTTGGTGCATTAATAAAATGTTCTTCCGCATTGATTTTTATCAGATGTGTGGGACCCATCAGGTCACCAAGAAAGATCGATTTTCGTGCCGATCTAAATTAGAAGTTCAATATTTGCGGCTAACGGAAAATATGTGGATAAATTTATACATGTAATTTTTATTTTTTTTTCAAAAAAATTTATAGATGTAGTTATGCACAACATGACGTGCAATGAAGTCTTTGAATTTAGTTTTTATTGCATCTTTGAATTGAATATTTGTTGGATACAAATTATCGTACATGCAAGTATTAGGGGTTGGAAAATGTAGGTCAACGTTAGATTGCAACGGAATGGAGGTTAGTCGGTATGTCAATTTTAACGGAGGTTTTTTTCCAAATTGATTTACTCCGTTATGTTGATTTTAGCCACTTGCCAGCCGCCCCTCGCGCCGTCATCCAACTACCTATTGTCTATTGATAGCGCGGCTTGACGGCGACGCCACTTTGCCAAACGTTACTCACACCTCCCATATCAAACAGTTCAATATATGACTTTTGCACTTACGACTTTCTGTTATTCCGTTAACAACCAAACAGAAACAATACGTGATTCTCGAATTACAATAAAATTGTTTCTTGTATTTACATTCTTTAAAGTATTACAATTTAACATTTAACATATATATATATATATATATATATATATATATATATATATATATATATATATATATAGGATCTGCTCAACATGATCTCAATATTTTTGATCTGGATAAGATTCAAATTTGATATCTTATGTTTGGAATGGTAACAATTATGTCATCAAATCACAAATTATTTGACTTTCTTGTATTTACATAATTATAAAAGGGAAAATGACACTTTTTCCCCCTGAGTTATATACTTATAGCACTTTTCCCCCTTCAACAAGTGGCTGTTTTTCTCCCTAAAATGTTAAATGGACATATTTACCCTTAAAATAAATATTTTATTTATTTTTCTTTTCCAATAAATTATGACCATAATTTGGTTCAAACCAAATAAACACTATAGTAACCAAACTGAAATATTCCAATTACAATTTAGAATCGAAACTCGATATTTAGAGTTTATTAAAATCCCGGAACGGATGGTTCATGTTCTGAACTGAAAAAAATAAAATACATTTATTGTTGAATTTAGACTATTTTTAAAATAAAAATAAAATTTTAAAATAAAAACGGTTCAAAATCGCGAATCGGGTCCAGAACCGCCGGTTCACGGTTCAGGATCCAATTTTTTTGATTCATAATTTTAATAAATTGAAATCCAAATATTGGGTTCTAGATCTGAATCATAACCGGAAAGTTTTAATTCGATTGCTATACTGTCCGATTCAGTTCGAACCGAATCGTGGTCATCCCTACATATACGCAATAATTTGTTGGAGAAGTAAAATAAATAAAATATTTATTTTAAAGGTATAAATGTCAATTTAATATATTAGGGGGAAAAACCACCACTTTTAGAATAATTGAAGGGGCTAATGTGCTTACCTAAATAATTGAGGGGGAAAAAGTGCTATAAGTATATAACTCAGGGAGAAAAAGTGTCATTTTCCCATTATAAAACTTGTTAGATTGAAATGATAATTTTTTTTTACATTTTTTAAAATATTATAATTATATTAACAGTTTGCTTAGGACAACCCATTAGGAGTTTTTAAATGATTTTTGCAGGAGGAAAAAACTTATTATCAAGTTTTTAACTGATGGAGAAGATAATAATTTTTTTAGTGGGTTTTTCTTCTTGCAAATATTAGTTTTTAGTAGTGTTAACGCGGAGAAAGAAAAGAAAAGAAAAATTATTTTTTGACGCATTGAGCCCAACATGCGTGCCCAATAGGTAGGGATGTCAATTGTACCCGGACACGACGGGGAACTCGATTCCCCACCCCTACGGGGACGGAATGGGAATGGGGGCAATTTTAAATTCCCGGGGGGGATGGGGAGTGCTCTCCCTACCCCGCACCATCCCCGATATATATATATATATATATATATATATATATATATATATATATATATATGTGTGTGTGTGTGTGTGTGTGTGTGTGTGTGTGTGTGTGTGTGTGTGTGTGTGGGGGGGGGGGGGGGGGGGCACACAACACACATATGTATTACTTTGTATATAATATACATACGGAGTATATAATTTTAGATGCATTCTTGTCATTGTATGTCATGCTTATAAAATGCATATGTGCGAAGGTAGGCTCAAGCTAAAATTCTGCTCGTGATTTAAATAACATGTTTAATTGTAAAATATTTTTAAGTTAGGGATTAATATATATGCGTTATTTATTTAAATATTTTTTAATTTTTAATTTTTTTATAACTTATTAATGAGGTGGAGATTTTCCGTCCCCGAATAATCCCCATGGGGATGGGGATGGGGGATTTTTCCCTTCCCAGACGGGGATGGGAATGGAGACGGAAAATGGGAAGAAAGTCGGGGGCGGGGATGGGGGTATGTCCCCGGCCCTCACCCTGCCCCATTGACATCCCTACCAATAGGCGCATAAAAGTAGCCTTTTTCAAATTTTATTATTTTTTATTATTTTGTTAGACATTGTTTTTTTTATCTCGCTCTTTTTATAAAAAATCATTACTATATTGTGTTTGCTCTTATTAACTCTCTAAAAAGTGTTATGTTGACAAATATTACCTTTAAAAAAAAATGACAAGAAAAGTATACAGTCGTGATTTGATGGTGTGTTATAAATTTATAATGTTAAATAAATTTTTGCCTTGTAATATTAGTTATTGAGATTATAATTTATAATCTTATAATTATTAAGTCAATCGTCTAACAAATTTAATTGAGATGGTATATAAAGATCAGTTTTTGTATTTAATAGAGTGGGTAATGGTGCGACGTAAAACATGACACGTGAGTCACGAGGTGTGTATGCATTAAGTAAGAAGAGTGAGGGAAGCATGTGTTGTGCCCACGCACATGCGCTCAAGTTAGAAGCTTTTTACTCCGTGCGGTTTACGTCTTCCCTCTCATTTCTTTGCATTAATTCAATTAAAAGGATGGTGAAAAACGTGAAAGTCAAATATTAAATTGTCAAGTCAACCAACTTTCACAATATACCAATGTAAGTAGTGCACTACAATGAATCCAACTATTACATCTTTTCCTTTTCATATCCAACTAATTAAATTACCCAGTCCAACTTCATATACCAAAAACATAAATTACATAAATTTAAACCAAACAACGTCAATAAACATCATTTTATAATAACATTAATCCAATAGAATTATGAAAAACGTAAAGACCAAGTAAAAATTATCGAGCTACAAGACCAAAGATAATGGAAGGTCTCGATTGGATTTTTTTGTACGCACATGAAAATTAGAATTTGACTGGTGCTAATTGTGCGACTCGCG
Source organism: Ipomoea nil (assembly GCF_001879475.1). NCBI lineage: Eukaryota > Viridiplantae > Streptophyta > Magnoliopsida > Solanales > Convolvulaceae > Ipomoea > Ipomoea nil. The sequence continues at coordinate 3,263,676 of NW_017619254.1, read as the reverse complement.
ATTTACCTCTGCATTGATTCTATGGGCGAGGTTCTGCGAGTTTAAGATTAATCCGACAAAACTGAGATCACCTAAGTAACTAATAAGTTTAAAAAGAATACAAATTATTGAGCTAAAGACTCAAGAATGATGGAAGGTCTCGATTGGACCTTTTGTGCGCACATGAAAATTAGAATCTGACCGGGGCTAATTGCGTGACTCGCGATTTACCACTGCAGTGACTCTATGGGCGTATGTGAGCTTAAGATTAATCTGGTAAAACTGAAATCACCTAAGATTAATTGTCAAGCACCTTGTGCTCAAGTGGCACCTCTGTGGCTTCCCTTGAGGGAAGGTCACAGAACCGAACACCGGTGATGGGGTATTGACGGAGCGTTATGCTGTGCAACCGTATGTACCATGCAAGGTGTACACGGAATATAATTGAATCCATAATTTCTATACTATAGATCCATAATTTCTATACTATATAGTTATCAAATTATGAATATATAGTTCAGTAATTTGTGAATATAGAGTTCAACAATTGAGAATATGAACATTGAAAATTATGAACATAGAATTTTGTAATTGTGAATATAGAGTTCAATAATTATGAATCTATAGTATAGAAATTATGGATATATAGTATAGAAATTATGGATCCAATTTCGTGTGTACTATGCATGGTGCACACAGTTACCCAACATAATTTGCCTGGTATTGACGCATTGGATGACAGTAGATAGAGAAAATATAGAAAGGATACTACATTGCAATAGAGCCAATAGTATTAAAAAAATAAAAATTATGGAGCTAAGTGATTTGTACACATGTTACGTCATCAATATACCAATGTAACTTGGGCTCTACAATCCAACTAGCTATTTACATTTTTCCGGTTTCCACGTCTCTTCCTTTTCGTGTCGGACTGATTAAATTACGGCGTCGGTCCAGCCTGTGATCCTCTGGGAAAACGAAATCAGCATAAATAATATAATCGTGCAAGTAAACAAGTGTAATTAGGTTTCCTAAATCCTATGTTAAAAAATGGATTAACATAAGAACACGTGATTATTTGACCAGAGAAATTGGGATAAGGATGCCAACGGTCTGGGTACATGGGATGATGGATGGGATCCATGTTCATCTTTTTCCTGTTTCTTCGTTTTTAAACCACGTGATTAGGGGGAAAATAGATCAGACGGCAGACTGATCCGCGTGGTGTTAGGTTTGAACAGATAATTATATAATTGCTTCCTATTTTTAATTAATAATTAGCAATTTAGCATGTGTGTTTTTTTCCCCTTTTGGACCACGTTAGTGTCTCTATATTTACGACTCACAAACTTATCACACAATGTGACAAGTTTTAATCCATTAAGATATGAAATAAAAAGAGTAAAGAGAAAGGGTTGACAAGTTTGTGAATGGTAATATAGGGGCACTAATCATTTTCCTTTAAAAAAACGTTTTATTGTTTTAAATTCTTAATTTTCTCCAAAATAATAAATTGTGTAATATTTTAGAGTACGTTCAAAAACACGAAAAATATTTTTATAATAAATAACTAGTTTTCTATAAAACATTTTCATTTCTAATGTGTTCGGGTAAAAATAGAAAAAAAATTAATATCATTGTCTATTTGGATGAGAGAAAAAAGTTTTTTTTTTTCAATTAGTTTTTTTTTAATTAAATAAGTCTATTATAAAATTATTTTTTTTATAAAATATTAATTATCTATCTATACAAATGAGGGAAAAAAAAACTAAACAAGATTAGCACAACAAAGTAAAACAAATTGTTATCTAATTTTGATTTATTGCGAAGGCGGAAATCAATTTATGATTTCTCTTGTGACAAAAGGTGGAATCGCCTCCCTCGTTCCAGGAGGCGTCCCATACCCCAACTCAATAAATATTTAATCGAGTATGTAAGAAATTTTTACAAAAAAGAATCTCGTAAAGTATTTTAATCGATATATCTATTTCTATAGGTAGAGTGTTTGATTAATCCATTTGTTTTAGGCTTTCATAATAGGATATCATCGATTGGTTTTGAGTCTCCCCCGGATTCCATCATCTCTCTCCTTGAGGCGGATTCTTTTGGTACTAGTTCTATGAGAGTTTGGTAGTCGTCTTTCCCGTTTTCAACGGGTCATATCCACAAAAAAATAAAAAAAATAAAAAAATTGATTATTGATTTTTGTATTTTAAAGATTACAATAGTCATTTTCATTTACCAAGCACATTCTGCTCAATTGACATCTCTGTGCTTCTTCTTAATGGAAGATTACAAGATTGAACTCCAATGATGGGTATTGACTCTTTGGACTACAATAGATAAAAGAAAGTATATTAAATAAATAGAGTTAATACCCAAAATCGTCCTCGACTATAGTGGTTTTTCTCAATTTCGTCCTAAACGACTTTGGTGACCTAATATCGTCTCAGACTTTTGTGTTTCGCTCAATTTAGTCCTCCATTTATTATTATGTCAAATTGGTGTTAAATAAAGGGACAATTCAGTAATGTCAATATTGATCTCTCTTTACTTTCAACTTGTGAAGTGCAAAATTCATCTTTCTTGTACGAATTACACCCAGAATTACTCCCGGACCTGCAAATCAAATTTTATATTCGCAGTTTTAGGAGTAATTCGTAAAAAAAAAAAAAGATTTCGCAGTTCACATGTCTATGAGTAAAGAGATGCCAATATTAAAATTACGAAATTGTCTATTTATTTAACACAAAATGGACAAAATAACAAATGAGGGACTAAATTGAGCAAAAACACAAAAGTCTGGGACTAAATTGAGCGAAACACAAAAGTCTGGGACGATATTAGGTCACCAAAGTCGTTTAGGACGAAATTGAGAAAAACCACTATAGTTGAGGACGATTTTGGGTATTAACTCTAAATAAATACTACCTCAACGGTAAGGTATTTGACTCTTTGGACTACAACTGATAAAAGAAAGTATATTAAGCAAATATTATCTTACAATAGAGTCGATTTTATTGTTTCTTTATGGAATTGATCTTATTCAATATAAAAATTTAATTTTGGCCTACTTTGATTGCATCCGCAATCACTATTTGAATGTATGCTTTGAAATCTGGATAAACCTTATCTTGTGATTCTATTTGATAATTTTTCACAAGAAAGTAAATTAATTTAAGTTTCCATAATTAATTGAATAAATAAACAAATATCAATATAAGCAGTCTTATCAAAACTCGAACTTGAAACTATATATACTTTATAGTTACTAATCAATTTTGGCCCCACTAATATGAGAAGATGATAATGAAATGTTACTCTTAATCGAATTATATTGCTAAAAGTGGATTGATTTTCTTGCTTAAAGAATTGGCCATATTCAAGATAAGAATTCACTTCTGGCCTGATTGATGTTACAATATGATGATGATTAATGCTAATCTAATTGAATTATTAAAAGTGGAAGCTAGGATTTTCCCATTTTAAAATATGTTTCGATTTGAAACCGTGAATTAGATCTCTATATTTGCAACTACACTCTAAAATTCAAAATAAGAATAATTCAGCATTGTAAAAGTACTGTATTTATTTTTTATTAAAATAAAAAAGTATTGTATTTAATTATTTACTACTATATATATATATATATATATATATATATATATATATATAGAGAGAGAGAGATACTATTTTAATTAATACGGAGTAATTAGCAATTTAGCATGTGTCTTTTTTTTTTTTTTTTTTTTTTTTTTGTTTTGTTTTGTTTTGGGCCACGTTAGTGTCTCCATACTTACCACTCACAAACTTATCTCACAATGTGACAACTTTTAGTTTTAAGATATGAAATAAAAAGAGTAAAAAGAAAGGGTTGACAAATTGGTGAGTAGTAAATATAGGGCATTAAACAAATACTATCTTGTAATAGAGTCGATTTTATCGTTTCTTTATGGAATTGATCTTATTCAAGATAAAATTTAGTTTTGGCCTATTTTGATTGGATCCGCACTCACTATTTGAATGTATGCTCTGAAGCATACCTTGTGACTATTTGATAATTTTTCACAAGAAAGTATCAAAAACTACAATATATGTAATAGAGCCAGTAACATTCAAAAAAAAAAATAAATTAATTTAGATTCTCCATAATTAACCAAACAAATTTTTTCAAAAAAAAAAAAAAAAAAAAAACAGACAAATAAAAAATGTCAATATAAGCAGTCTTATCAGAATTCGAACTTGAAAGTATACTTTATAGTTACTAATCATTTTGGCCCCACTAATATGAGAAGATGATAATGAGATGTTACTCTAAAAGTGGATTGATTTTCTTGCTTAAAGAATTGGCCATATTCAAGATAAGAATTCACTTCTGGCCTGATTGATATTACAATATGATAATGATTAATGCTAATCTAATTGAATTATTAAAAGTGGAAGGATTTTCCAATTTTTAAATATGTTTCGATTTGAAACCGTGAATTAGATCTCTATATTTGCTACTACATTCTAAAATCCAAAATATGAATAATTCAACACTGTAAAAGTACTGTATATTTATTTTTTATTAAAATGAAAAAGTATTGTATTTAATTATTTACTATATATATATATATATATATATATATATATATATATATATATATATATATATATATATGTATGTATGTATGTATGTATGTATGTATGTATGTATGTATGTATGTATGATGGATATATTATAGGATGACCTGAGAGCATGGAGCAAGAACGGGCCCCGGGGCGATGATACGTGCCCAATCCGTCCGTCTCGGCAAGGCCGCGACATGAGGTCTTAGCAGCCCGCCTAGGCCGCGTTGCCCGATCTCTGAACCGGGCGAGGCCAAAGCAGGAGACAACCGTTCCCCGGACTTAGGTGGGCAGTTAGGAGGTCTATGACTTGTATAAAAGGCCCCTCTTTTGTCCAATTAAGACATCTCCACTACGATTGTCCTAATCAAACACTGTAATAGCCTATTTGCAATCTTTAATACAACACTCGGTCCCGGCGACCTTACGACATCTTTTTATCCGTTTTATCTATCCTTATCATATATACGTTTGTTGTCGAGTTTACTAATTTGGGCTACCTCAGATTAATTAAATCCATAAATATATATAAACAATGACATTTTTGTATAACCACAAATTTATGTATTAAAAATGTCAAAATTTCTTTATGTTTACAATAGTAAGCATTGTGCATTTTTATTATCATTTTTTTTTGAAATATAAATATATTGTATACGCATTATATTGGAACATCACAAAATAGACAAACACATATAAATATGTTTAAGGAGTTAATACCCAAAATAGTCCATCGACTATGTCGTAATTACCAATTTGGTCCTCGACTATCATTCTTACCCAATTAAGTCCTCAACTATACAATTTTTACCCAATTTAGTCCTTTGTCAATTTGACTGTTTGTTGACTGTCAAAAGTGGAAATAAAGTTGTAATTTTACAAGTTTTCTCCTTCCTCCTCATTTAGCAGCGTCAAACCATGTAGCAATAAGCTCCGGTTGAGTTCTAAACCTGTCAGTATCGAAGTAGTGGTTATGCATCGGATAGCCCATGAATTTGATTTCCAACGATTTTTTGACGATCGAAATCTGATCGGAGTGTATTGCTGCATGGTTTGGCGCTGCTAAATGGAGAGGAAGGAGAAATCTTGTAAAATTATAATTTTATCCCAACTTTTGACAGTCAACAAACAGTCAAATTAATACAGAGGACTAAATTGGGTAAGAATTGTATAGTTGAGGACTAAATTGGGTAAGAATTGTATAGTTGAGGACTTAATTGAGTAAAAGCTACATAGTTGAGGACTTAATTGGGTAAGAATGGTAGTTGAGGACCAAATTGGTATTTATGGCATAGTCGAGGGACCATTTTGGGTATTAACTCTATGTTTAAGTGAGAACAAGGCTTCCCATAAAAAAATGTGAAATAAATCAAATAATATCAACTACCTATTTGAGATTATTGGATGAACAATGGTTAAAAATATGTGAAAGAACTACAATGATAATTTTGATTATTATGAACTTTTAATATTCACGGATAAGCTTGACAATACATCCGTTAATAATTAATAATGCATTCAAGATTTAAAAAGAGTTTACCCAAATTTGTTGCATTGTTACATATTAGTGCAACTTATCGTGCATCAAACTTGTGTGCACATTTAAAACCTATAATAATTACAAAAGTGTTACCACATTTTTAATTTTTCATGCACACCATGTTTTTAATTTTTTTTTTCCTTATTTTTCAGCATCTGATCAACTTAGATTAGTAGATTGTTGTTGTTGTTGTTCTTTTTCGAGAAGTAAAAGTGGAGTTTACCTCCAAATTAAAACATTTTTTTTGAATGGAAAAGATTAACTTTCATTAATATAAATGTAAATTTTTTAAAATTAGACAAATAAACATGAGAATCAAATTTTAAAATGATGTTCAAATTTAAAAGTGGTAAATCATATCAAATATTTCTTATAGCATCCCAATGTAGATAATGGAAGATAGGAAGTCCAACTCAACCTTCTCTTTCTTTCATAGCACTCCAAATGACAATATTTTACAATATTTGATTTTTGTACTTGAACTAAATATTGTCACGTTTATAAAAAAAAAATGCAAGAATCCACATTTATCATGCACGATGTGCCCAATAGACGCCATGCATAGCACAGGTTAGTTGTCTGTCACTTTTCCTTCTTTTTATCTTTTTTTTTTTTTTTTTTTTTTTTTTTTTTTTAAATTCTTCTAGGATGTAAAAATAGACTTTTCCTCCGAACAATTGAAATTTATTATTCAAAATAAGATTATAATTTCATTCCAAACACCCCTCATTATAAATTAGCAAGTGATGAATAGATAAGCTCTTGCAAAGAGATAGGCTTAGTTTGCACAAATATAATGCTACAAAATTTACAAATTGGTTATGGAGATAAGGATGAATAAATTTTTAAATGGGATTATTTTTTTAGTGTTAAAAATAAATAAATAAGTTTTAAATATGAGGAATCAAAGTGGGTGTGATGACGCTCAAATTTGTAAGTGTCGTTTTACATACAGATGGATCCAAATTGGAAATAAAATTGGAGCATTCGAACATGCTTTTGTTTTGATTGGTTTTCCAATCATAGTCCAACATCCAGAGGGACAAAGTAGCAAATAAAGAAGTCTTATCCTTATTATCATTTTATTCCTTGTCTCTAGTGCAAAGAAACCAATCTTAGATGTATATCTATGATCATATATGGGGTGGGGAATATTAAATATTTTGTTTGTACCAATCGTATAAGATTTGTGTGATTACATTATAATTAATAGTTTAAATCAGTTGATTATTCTTTTTATTTTTAATATGTATAGTTATTATTATAGGATAGAGATTCAAATGAACTTACAATATATTTTGTGCATTGGAAAATCAATTAAAATGCATCTATAGAGATGCAGAACAAGGTGACTGATGATTGAGTCGAGATTTTAAGAGATTACTTCCTTATGTTTTTAGGCAATCAATTTGTAATTAATGTGCACACTTTATGGGATCTGTTTTTCTTAATTAAGGTCGAGTACCAAAAATAATCTCTAAGTTGTATAAACACCATAGAAAGACTTATAAAAAAATATATATACTCAAAACAGTAACAGCATCCTTTTCTTATTACACTTTATTATTTTCCTTGATTTCTAACCGGTTATGTTGGCCCATCTTCAACCGCCTTGGTCGTAAAACCAACCCGGAAATAGGACTAAGTATATGTTGGTTGTTCTATGGGTGATCCCCTCCCATTCTAAAAAATATGATGGTTTGTTGATTGAAGGACTCAAATGGGAAAATCTTAATAAATGTTTAAGAAGTTTCTTACTTTAATAAGAATCTTAAACATCACAAAATTCATATTTTTAGATTTCTTCAAAGAATATCACTAACATTCTATTTCATCCCATCATGTCAAGTGGAATGGAAGTTGAAGAATGTAATCAGCAGCAATGTCCAAGAAGTATTGTGAATCTTGATAAGAAAGATTATTGTATTGTACACAGAGAGATGTACTGGTATGAACACTTTACACACATAATATGAATCTTCTTCGCGTTTATACACCACACCAGGAGGCGAAGAAGCAAACAATAGTTTACAGTGTTGGCTGTTAAGGGTACTATGGGGAAGCTTTGGTTTTCTAAGATGCAGAATGCATCGAGGCGTCTGTCACTGGCAACGCCTGTTCTACTACGGCTGCAGGGGAATCACAGGCATGGAGAATGGTGCACACGTCGTTTGCTTCTAGGAACTGCTCGGCGTTGACGAGGATGACGGGAGCATATTCGAAAACCAGTTTCTTACACTGCAAAAGTTGTTATGACACGTGATTAATAAAGCGCAACTTGTCAACAACACACTTCTTAGACGTCTATTCTCCTGGATGGTTTACTTCGGTTCCAAGCACTTTCTATGATCATAACTATCAGGATGCATGAAACTGAAAACGTAAAATGGTTACAGATGGTTCTCGGTTCCTCACCTTTTGGGCATAGTTCTTGGCTGAATCACATGCCTTCAGGAGCAGTTCGAGTATCTCTAACTGAAAATTACAAGAAAACGACTTCAAAATCTTGTGAGTGGATATAACCAGCGTATGTATATGTGTACACAAATGGTGCATCTAGTACTTAAACGAAGGAGTTTTCTTCTAATGCAAAAGCTCACTTGAATGATAAACAAAATCTCATGAACATGCACACAAGTGAAAATTTGAACTTCCATATGGAGTCATAAGAAAGTCAAGCAGGTGCTGTTTATCACTTATAAGTTCAAAATAATAATAATAATAATGACAGGAAGAACCGTCATGAATCATGATGCAGACTTGTTAACTAATAAGAACTGGATCGCGGGTTAGATATATATAACCCAGACAGCGTACCTGAGTGTCGGGATCTTTCAACTTCACTAACACCTCGGATACAGCATAATGGCATAAATTGCAGGTATTGTTAGAAACTTGCTGAGAAATGAAAGCAACTTTTTGACATAGGGCAACTTCTTGACAGAATTGTTGAGGCTGTATTGATGAGAGCTCTAAGAAGAAAAGAGGGCCATAATAATTCACCAATGTGACGCACTGCAAACATAAATTCGAAGAACTAAGTAACATTAATTTCAGTTCATAACTGCAACAAGAACACATATACAAGTAGCATATCAATGGTCGTGAATTTTAAATCCTTAGCCATCGTACAAAGCTCGTATCAGGAGTCGTTTTCTAATTTCTACTGCCTACACAACAGACACTTACCACGGTAAAGAAGGGTATGCTTTCAATAAGTACACATTTTCTTCATGTGTCATCTTGTATTAAAAACATCTTACTGCAATCCCGTGTGTGATTCAATCATAAGAGTTCATTGTTTTACTCAATTATTGATTTCAGATTTAACTTTAAACATATTGTTGCGATTTGAGACTTCAATTCTTATGTGAGAGATTGGATACCAGAATGAAATCATTCCCTCGTTATTCGTCCATCTCTAGGAACTCAGTAGAAAAATATACAGTAACCTTGAATGATATCATTTCAAAATAAAAGATGCATACTTAATAAACAGTTAATGCTCGAGCACAAATACCTGCTGCTTGTATGCACGCAGCTTAGAGCAAGACTTAAGAAGGAGACCAATAATCTCTTCTTGAGTCTTGTTATTTTTCAGGTAAGTGAGTGCCTGACTTGTAAATTCTTCGCACATGGTGCAAACTATATCATTTCCCTTGGCTACTTTTACAGCTTGAACTTCTTGTCTCTCTGCATGTCGGTCAAGCAAGAATTAATGTATTTCTACTATTTATATATGACAATTACATTTCACTAAGATCACTCGAGAAAAATGTATAATCTAATAAAGTATGCATTGGAAAGGCAAAAAGAAGGGAGGCAATCAAAATCCAGATCTTGCTAATGTTTGGTCAAAGAAATTAGTATAAACTTTTTTGTAGGATCATGTTTTCATTTAGACAGATAAAGGGTAGGCTGGCAGGCATAAACAAACAAATCTTCAACGAATGATTTTTAAGTTGAATGGGAAAGACCTAAATATGTTTTAAAAATAGGAGTACCGAAGAATAATACAGAGGATACAGCAATGTTCATTACGAACTTTCAGGTCTCCATGAGATGATAAGGTGTTTTTCAACGAAGAACTGTAGTAGTTGTTTTCCACTTGATAACAAAACCATAGAGATACCTTATGGACAAGCGGCCAGATTAAGGCCAGAACTTATGATCATTCTAGATAAAAGGACCAGCTAATTTCATACTTGTTTCATTATAACTGTGAAAGTTTTCCCATAACCTTACAAGCACTGATAACCATATCAAATCACAGATCGCAAATCTCAAGAATTCAAGAGCTACCTGGAATATCTACAGTTTGTGTACTAAGGACAGAGCTCGCCAAATCTCTGGCACTACAGCACCAGCTAGCACCTAGTATGACAAGAACTAAGCAAACCTTCATATCCATGCTGCCTGAACAGAAAAGGAAAACCACTTCAGTTAACCCGATAACCAAAAAAAAAAAAAAACCACGAAAAAGAGGAATTCTTAAATGGCTGGTCCTTCACTTTTCAAATTTAATTTTCTAGAGGAATTAAGGATCTCGTGGATAGATCGGTACCAATCTGCAGCTTACTTCTACAGTTCTACCGAATCAATTTATCCATGATGCTAAAACTCAAACAAGCTTAGGCTTTTCAAGATTTGTCGCCTTGAACTAAGTAATTCGATCACAGTCTGGAGTTGAAACATCAGAATTTCCAGTATGATTAAGTAAGGACTCAAATATTTTCAAGTCAAATATATGAGCAGGAAGAAATCAAAATCCGAATCTTGCTAATGGTTGACCTAAAATAATTTTGAGAACTTATGACGATCACCTCCTCCCATCTCCCTAAAACTCAAATTCATAAAATCAGTTCACCATCAACAGAAAGATCATAGCCTTATCGAAAGTTTGAAATATTTAAACAAGATGAAACAGGCAAATAAGAAGCCATCAAATCTGTCCATCTGTGCAAGTATTGAGGGTAAAGATGCATATCTGCAGAAAAGATTATACCTGCGAAAAGGTTGGGGAGAAGGAGAGAGACGACTGAGGCTTTCTTCAGCTTCAAAGAATAAACGCAATTATTATCTGCTCGTTGGCTTTATCCGTTGGGGAAGCCTCCTCCTTCTGCTCTCACTTTACCAGCGTAGACTACCAACTTGTAGGAGCATTCAATCTGCATTAATCTTGTCACAAATTCTACCACAATTTTTTTTTTTTTTTTTTTTTATTGAGCTCAAAACTTCAATTTTTTTATTTTTTTATTTGGAGGAAAAGGGTCAAATAAATTCCTATCTGGAAAGTCAGTTAGGTCTTTAAACTTTTAAAAAGTACAATTACACTATTTAACATATAAAATTGAACCAATGAAACCTTCTCTTGTAATTGGCGACCGGCGACGGTTTATCTTCGTCTCCGGTAGAAACGAAGGAAAGGGGTGGGCGATGACCACCCGGCGTTTTATTTTTGTTTTTTTTTTTTTTAAATTTTAATGTTTAAAGTTTATTATTAAAAATTATTAAAAATGCTAACTTACCTTCTATGTAAAATTGAATCAATGAAACACTCTCTGCTAGTTGGCAACTGGCAACGATTTGTCTTCGTCTCAGGTGGAAACGAAGGAAAGGGGTGGTCGTCTGGGTTTGTCTTCGTCTCCGACTGGAACGAAGGAAAGGGGAGACGAAACGAAGGAAAGGGGTGGCCGACGACCACCCGGCGTTTTTTTTGTTTTCTTCAAAATTTGTATTTTTAAAGTTTATTATTAAAAATGTCAACTCACCATCTACATAATTAAGAAAGGGGTGGCCAACATATACAGCTTGAACCTTAGACTTTCTACATAAAATAGCAACCGGATACCATTGGACCACACGGTCCTTTGGTTATTATTTTTTGATTTACTCTATGATGTTCCGTCTTTAATGTGATGAATGTCACGGTTGACATAGTATTTAAATGTGGAGTATAGAATCAAATTTCTATAATAATATAATAATTATGGAGTATAAAATCAAATCTCTATAATAATATCATACCAAATAGTGAGAATAACTATTGTTTATTAATAAAGAAAATGTAACATGACTTTGTACATTCATTGTATCTTATGGGATTGGAGAATCAAGTGGGATGAGATAACTTGTAGAATTAGCAATCCAATAAAAATCCAAAGATTCATTGTCTGGACTGGGGATATGATACATACAGCTAACAAACACAGATTACATAAATGGAAGAATCCCAATCCTAGATTAAACAACATAGTAAGTAAACTAATTTCAACATAATTACATAAATAATGGAATTAGCAATCCAACAATACAATCCTAGATTAAACAACCATAGTAAGTAACTAGAGTCTCAGGATAATTACAGACACTGGGCATCATGCATTAGAAAGGAAATCCATTTTCCACCACAGATGGTTCAATCACCTGTTCTCTTTTACACACTGCGGCATCTATAACTTGGGGTTTGCTTCTTCTTCTTGCTTTGTTTTGTCACGAGAAGAGAGATGCGTGAGAAACCGAACTTCTTTCTCTTTGCTGGGGGTTGCTGCTGCTTATGAGCATTCTCCTTGTCGTCTTTTGAATTGGTGACGCTGCTGCTGTTTGTCTTACCGAGCATTTGAGCCAGTGACACTTTCCGCTTTCCACTGCTCTTTTCTGCCAGAATCCCATTTTCAAATTCTTCGGCTAGTTGCAGCTTCCTGCTCAGTATTTGACCTATCGAAAGGGATGATTTCAAAACTGGTTTTGCCTCGTCAGTAATGAGAGTGAGACCATTCACATCAAGGAGCTGAGAATCTTTACGGTGTTGAGTTGAGTAAGCGTTCTTGAACTTGGTTGAGTTTTGTATAGAACGTCTTCTTTGACCACCACGTTCAGACCTCCACTTGCGCAGGGCTTCTTCCACTTCCAGCTTACTCCTATTTGCTGCCTCCACTCTACTCAGTGCTTCTTCTAACGCCTTCTTGCTGGTTTTAACTTCTTCTGTGGCTTCCTCCACTTTCTTTAAGATTTCTGTTGTTGAGACATTTGCTTCATCGACTAGAAGTGTTGCATCTATGACTCTCCTCTTGCAAGATTCTTCTGCGTCTCGAGCTTTGGAGGTCAAAGATGAGTATTCCTCAAAGCTAAGGGTTATGCCCTCCTCGGGTTTTCTTTTCAAAGCTGTAAATGAGTTCTCCGTGTTCGACAGGGCTTTGATCTCCGCAAGAGCAACAGCCTCGGAAGCTCTAGCTGCTTCTTTCATCTTTTTGGCCGCAACCAACCTGATCTCAGCAGTCTTAATTCTCGTCTTTGTTTGCTCAATCTCAAGCATAGCCCTCAGAACCTCAGACTTTGCAGCCTCTCCAATGTTCTTACACTGGTCTGTCTCGGAACTCAACCTCTGAAGTTCCCTCGTGACATCCATGTAATCACAAGAACCATCTTCACAATCTTTCACCACCTGCAATTTCTGCTTGGTTTGGTTTATCTCTTCCTCAAGAGATGAAACTTTCGCAGTATTTGAAGATAGCCTCTGTCGAGTCTTTTCCAGAAAGACTCTCTCTTTCTCGATTTTCTTGTTGTATGATTCAACCGTAGCACGAATTTCTGCAAGGTCATTGGTAGTCCTGCTTAAGTTCAGCTTAGCCTGCTTCAACTCCAATAAAACCGGCACTGATACAAACTGCAGGCCAGAATCAACGACCCCTGGAGCTGAAGAAACACACATATCAGAATCACCATTAGCATTCTCATCACTTTCCTTCTCCCCCAACTCGAATGCAGCATCTGATTTCTTAGCTCCAGAATCTGTATCAAGAGAATCACCGGTTTTTCTTCCATCGATTCCATCACCATCCTTCTTCTCATCTAACTCAAACGCAACATCTAACTTAGCTTCAGAGTCTGCATTATGCGAATCGCTGAGCTTAGATGCCTCCTGCAACTTTACTTTTAGCTCTTCCACAACATGCTTGGTGCTTTCTAATTCTTTTAGGACATCAAATGTTTCCAATTCTTTGGCAATCAGATCCTTTTCCAACTGGGCAGCTTGTTCCTCCACTTTTGCAATATCAAACTCCTCAGCACCCTAGATTTATCCAGCAAATATATATACAATCAAAGAATTTTTGAGGGAATAAACACCCAACAAGGCAACAATAGTCATGCAAAATATGAAGTGGGATTCAACCTAAACTACCTAGGCTAAACTCTAAAGGTCCTCAAAAGCAGTTCTTTTTTACAAACATGTGGCAGACAGTCCAAAGAAAATTTGCTGCTCTACATATATACTGCAATAAATAAATTTCTGATACTTGGAAAACATTAAGTGAAAAATATACAAGCAAAGCAAAGAAAAAGCTTCAATGCCGGAGTTTAGAGAGAGAGAGAGACCTGAGGGGAGTTGGTGGAGCGTTTTTGGGAGGCGGGTCTCCAGAAACCGATTCCGCCGAATCGAGAAGCGGCCTCCTTGACAGACTCGAAGGGGGCGGAGGTGTCGATCTCCGCCCTGGAAGCCGGCGTCTTCTGCTCCTCCGGTGAAAGCAGGGGGTGAGAAGTAGCAGCAGGGCGCAATGTGGGATCCGAGTGAAGCCCATTTTGGGGGTTGGGTCCAGTGGGATCGGAAACATCATGTACAACAGTGTCCATGAGAGCGAAGAGCTAAGATAAAGTGAAGACAAGAGGAAAAACAAAGAATGCGATGAGGAAGAAGAAGAAGACAACAGAAAATGGTGTGGACTGTGGAGTGAAGTAGGGAGCTAAGGCCTAATGGGGGGCCGGGCGGCGGTGGACCGTTGGGTATTGGGCAGTGTACCGTTGGAGAATTCCCGTAAAAGACCCACTCCCACTATTTAAAAAAAAAAAAAAACTTTTTCATTCAGTAGACCACAAATCACTTGATATATTAGTCAAATTAGTTTGATTACACGAATTTGACTTGTTTAATGACTTAATTGTAATTTTTTGAATTGAATATTCGAATTACATTTTTATGCGTAGTAAAGTAACTATTTTGAACTTTTTCTCAATTATAATATTATAATATAGTTTGCAATATAAACAAAATATGTTTTTGACTCGTGTTGTTGTAACAAAAGTTAATTGTACTTAATAAATATTACTATTAATGACAATCATAATTCATAAATAATTAAAGTTGATTGTACTTAGTAAATATTACTATTAATGACAATCATAATTCATAAATAATTAATGTTTGTTTGCAAATCACATCGTAATAAATAATTACTCCGTAGATCCCTGTAATTAATTAGTGTGTGTGTCATATAATAATTAAGGTAAGGTATGAAATGGAGAAAGATGTGTTTCCGACCACGCGAGACATTACAAATCATTTGCCTTTTTGTGGCTTCCCAACGGTTAGATGCTTTCCCCTTTTGTCCTCTCCTTTATTTTACGGAGCCCTCAGCTCCGGGCAAATTATTATGTGGACGTGAGTCCATCTAGACCAAGATTCAAAAATTCACAATCTATATACTTAACGTTCATAATTTTTATATATTGAATGTTCACCAAATGTTTACAATTTTTATATATTAATGTTCACAATTTACATACTGAATATTCACAATTTAAATTAGAGTTAATACCCAAAATTATCATCGACTATAGTGGTTTTTCTCAATTTCGTCTTAAACGACTTTGGTGACCTAATATAGTCCCAGACTTTTGTGTTTCGCTCAATTTAGTCCACCATTTGTTATTCCGTCAAATTGGTGTTAAATAAAGGGACAATTCAATAATATCAATATTGACCTCTTCTTTACTTTCAACCTGCGAAGTGAGAAATCTCTATTTCTTACACGAATTACACCCAGAGTTATTCTCAGACCTACGAATCAAATTTTATATTCGCAGCTTTAGAAGTGATTCGTAAAAAAAGAGGAATTTCGCACTTCACATGTCTATGAATAAAGAGATGCCAATATTAAAATGACTGAATTGTCTATTTATTTAACAACAAATGGACAGAATAACAAATGGGGGACTAAATTGCGCAAAAACACAAAAATGGGGACGAAATTGAGTAAAAACACAAAACTCTGGGACTACATTAAGTCACCAAAGTCGTTTAGGACAAAATTGAGAAAAATCACTATAGTCGAAGTGGTATTAACTCATTTAAATTATAAACATTCAGTATGTAAATTATTTACATTCTATATATAATTTGTATATTTTAACACTGGTTCACCTTGCAAGATGTACCCGGGTCCATGGGCATAACTATTGTCAGCTCCGTATTGTTAAGAAGAACTTAGAATGATGAAGCTGGCACTCAACTCGCCAATTATAAAGGCAGTATTTTTGTTCCTAAGCCCAGACCGCTCAGGCCCAATTACATTACAATTTAGCCCAATTACAACTTCATTACTAATCCGGTCGAGCCCATCTAGACAACGACCGAACTACAGCTTAGGGCATCCACCACGAACCATAACTATCTGCGGAGTCTAAATTATATATGACACATCACACATCATCTCTTGAGAATTCATATCTCCTCTATCTTCAACAACAACCTTCTAATTCTAAATATCCTACAACCAAATATTCTCATTTCTCCACCCTCCTCATGTGCCTACCAAGTACCATGCATCCTCCATAAAGATCACACAAAACGTTTTTCTTTCTAAATATCTTTGATGAGTGGGGTAGGGTGATATGTTTCAGTAGTTAGACTACGCGTCACGGGTCTATGGTTAATCGAAGAAGAAGGTGATTTACCTATGGTGGCTGATTATTATATATTATAGAATAAGGGAGGAGAAGTCAGGGAAGAAACTTTCTTTGATTTTATTCAATACCAACTTAACTTGGCAGATATATAGGAGTTACAATCAAAGATATAAGGAAATAATATTCTAAAAACTGCTAAACTAAATATGAAGGAAATCCTTAATAAAAAGGAAACAATATAACTAAACTAGTAAATGAAACAATATAACTAATTTGATCTCTAGGTAGTGTGAACTAGTTGGGCAGCAGGATTTGTAATGTATCATAGGGTGCTCGAGTAGTCAGCCCTAGACTCAGGCAGAGTGCTTGGTTGTTAACCCTCGACATTGAGCAGAGCGAAAGAGTGGATGCGGATGGAGAAATCATGTTCACGTTTAAGGGGAGCATTATGCATTTTTGGGGTGTTAATGGTCGAGATTCGCAAGAAGATTATTGTATTTTTTTTTTTTACTTACTTTCTTTAAGTATTCGATCCAATTGGTTGTGTTCGCTTAGCGATGACGGTCCAAATTAAAGGCCATGAAATCAACAATCTTAATACAACAAAGCATCGACATTTACAAATTTTCTCTCTCAATATACAACATCCAAACATTGTGTAAATTAGTATCCCGGATGGGATTTCACAAATTGGGATGCCCTTAGCTCCATAGCATACCCAATTTGCAGCATATATATACAATTACACAATTTGACATGTAGTGTATACTGCTTATGGTGATCTCATCTCCTACCATGGATGGTGCTTTCTCAACTGTCATGCTATCATTGCTCCTTTGACTCTTTACACCACAACTATTTTTCCCACTTTGCTCCACTTTTTTTTCCCACATATATATATGCATATATTTCCAAAACAAGACAAGCATATAACACCAATTAATTAATTAGGCTGAGGAGGAATAACGAAATGAAATCTTTATTTTATTAAGGAATGAGTTTTTTAATTAAAGAGGTAATCAAAACTTATAGTAATGTTTTAAAAAGTTGTCAACCAAACAATAACAATAACAATGACTTTAATACCCATTCCTGATAGCTAAATTTGTCAACCAAACATACCCTTACACGAGTTCTGGTGCATGTGTCGGTAAGTAGTCAGTATATAAACCTTAAAAACGTCAATGGACCACGTACAGATACAAAGGAGGTGAAAAATCTTTGTCTTTTTGTATTTTTATATATATTTGCAGTGAGCACAATTAATAATAAGTCACAACTACTCCTAGAATTATAGCGACCTGCTTTAATTTGAGCATGGTCCATGCTCTTGTGCACCCATGTGTAGTCTTAGAATAATAATTTTGCTTCAATTTTTGTTCTTATTCTTAACTTCAACACGTGTCGACACCCAACACATAAATATTCATTATGCCATCATAATTTGGTTGTTGCAATAACTCAAGGTGAGTTCCGAAGCTATCGATTTAACGTCTCTATGAATGACCAGTTTCATGAGTTACGTTACAGGAATTTTATTCTTCTTACAAACTATGATGCCTTATAATATTCAATTGTCATATTGGATTTTGTCTATTATAAAATTGATCAGTACAATTATCTATTTATATGAACAAATTAAATTTTTTTCAATACTTATTATTTCATTCAATTCCCAAAATTCGAAGTTGAAGTAACGCTTAATTGAGAGATATTGCGTTGTTTACACTCAAATCACGAATTGCATATCCTGAATAATAATAAATGTTTGATCATCATTGCATATAATACTTATTTCATCGTATAACTTACATTCAAAACTACTTCAAATATATAATACTTATTCTCATCCATATATACTCATCATTATTGTACATTGAACTATTAGGTGACTATGTGAGTAACTTTTCTCATGAAAGGACTATCATAAATTAATTATTTATGAATCATTATATATCAAATCTTTCACATCAAATACTATATTATTTTGGCGTTTACAAAAATTCAAATAACTTCATGTCCACCACATATACGTACCCTCACGTAATAATTGTTCTTTCCAATTATTGTAAATTTTTCTCAGTTACCTAAAAAAAAATAGTGTATGATTGATGTTCGAAAATTAAAAGGATTAAAACGCGGTGATTTAAAATTAGAAAAAAAAAATGTAAATGAAACGGTGATGTTAATATCTATCATATCCAGTTTTATACAGTCTACCGAGTAGCGTAAAAACTGTACGGGATTTAAGCAAGAATTTGTTAGGTGATTTTCACGAGGACGATGGAGGACCCAATCGCCATTTAAGACTGCCATATATACATCTCCACCTTGCTACTTGCCTCTCCAATCTCTCTCTTCTCATCTCTCAGCTCCTTCAATTCTCTGAATTATTCAAAGTTTTCAGACGGACGGACGGCGGCGGTGATTGGTACGGTGATGATGAGTTGCAGAGGCGGCGCTGACTCTCACCAGAATAATGTCAGGGAAAAGTCGTTCAGAATCAGGCACGACGACCTCAAGTTGTTCTCCAGGTTTCTTTCCCGGCAAGAAACCTCCAATCGTTCCTCTTTCAGGGTTTACTACGGGGATGTTTCCGTGCCGTTTGTCTGGGAGTCCCAACCGGGAACTCCCAAACACAGATTCGCCGAGGACGGGGCCGCGCTCCGCCCTCCGCTCACTCCTCCTCCTTCTTACTACTGTAATTCCAAAATGACGGTGCCCGGAGCTCTGGCCAGGAAGAAAAAGGTGCTCCCGGGATCCATTCTTGTACGAACTTTGCTCACCAAGGTGAGTCTCCGGAGAACCAAATCAGCCGCTGCCGCCACCGCACCGTCACTCTCCCTCTCGCCGTCTTCCTCCTCCTCCTCCCTCTCCTCGTTCTCCGCCACGGCCACGCCTTCCAGCTTCAGCAGCCGGCGAGGGCGGCGGTTTTCCGGCTCCGGCTCCTCCTTCGATAAGGGCATTGAAGACATTGCCAAGGCGGAGCCGTCGGCGGCGTGCTGCGGTATCATCGACATGGAGCGGAGTATCATCGTGAAGAAGGTTCTGTCCTCCATTGTTGGCCGCCGCCAAAACCTTAATTAGTTCGTCTTTCAACTGTAATTTTCACATGATTATGTCCTTAATTTTTGTTTGTGTTTGAATCCTAATCTTTAGAACATGATGATTGCTCAGCTAGTCAGCTCAACGTTAATTCTCTTTGAGTTCATGAATGTAAATCTACTTGTTTGCTTTACTGATCGATTAGTTGACGATTTGCATCATATATTAATTTTGGTATCTATTAACTGTGGATCAAATTAATAATTTCAGTATAATCAAATAACTATTTTAATAATTAACTTTTCGCAGAAATTGGTACATGTGAGGATTGAAATGGTCCCTAGCAAAATTATCAATTTGGTTGTTTAACGAAAAAATGAATGATCAAATTGGTTAAGATTTTTGAAGTTGAATGACTTAATT
Organism: Ipomoea nil; assembly: GCF_001879475.1. NCBI lineage: Eukaryota > Viridiplantae > Streptophyta > Magnoliopsida > Solanales > Convolvulaceae > Ipomoea > Ipomoea nil. The sequence continues at coordinate 3,243,395 of NW_017619254.1, read as the reverse complement.
GATTTAAAAAATAATCAATGACTAAATAGGTAATTTTGCTATAATTAATGGATATTTTAGTAATTAACTCTAAATTATTTGATGACAATTTGGTACCCAAAATATCAATAAAATTTATGTTCGTTGTCATTATGTTTAGACACATGGTACAATATAATAAATAAAATTTATGTTGTCATTATGTTTAGACACATGGTACAGTAGTACAATTGTTTATCACTGTTAAACATTGACTGACATTCTTACGAAAATTGTTTTTACAAATGGTAAAAATAAATTTCATTTAACTAAAAAAACATATCATAACCTTTGATAATCCCATGTTATACTAAATTATATGAATGTTGTACTGCCCAACTATAAGAAGTTATTTTTAGTTGAGACAAAATACGTTCTTTAATTTTGTGAGTAATATTCACAACAATCTTTATTTGTTTGAAACTAATATTGATAGATTAATGTAAAAGGGAGATCAATTCCTATCCATCTTATAACCAGTTTGGTTGGCGTGAGTGGCCGTACACCCTTCCCCTAGCACTTTGCAGCCTTTCATTGATACGAAAAAACTAATATGACCAGCACTTTGCAGCCCTTCATTGGGCTGGTCCGGTGCGAACATTAATTAGTCTGAATATGGTACGAGCTTAAATGTGCCTCCTACAATTAGGGTCTGTATATCTAATCAATCAACCAACCAAAAAGCATGCATTTAGGGGAATATAATACAATTGAAGCACATCATTTACCTTCTTCTCCAGGATAGGACCGGACAGAGAGTTTGAGGTTTAAACTTGTGAATTATAAAAATCTTGAGATTAGTAAACATTAACTCCAAGAATTAGGTAACAGTTTGATTGAGTGGAAGAACCAAAAGACATGAGTCTATGGGTGTCTGTTCTAGGTGAGTATTTAATACAGCCAAGGAAGTTGGTTACAGGCTTCTGTCCAACTATTTAACTTATCAGATCTGCAATTTGGAATCTTTATGGCTGTCCTGTCCTCACCCACACACAAGGAACCTTCAATTCTTTTGTGCATTTAATTTTCACTCATAAAATCATAAGTAAGGATTGCCCTCCATTCCGGAGACCTCTCGCCCCCACTCCCACTCGTCTTAAAACGCAAAATATGTCTCAACGACTTACAAAATTCCAGTCACGGTTAGTGAAACAGAACTATTATTATTACGGAAAGGTAAAGGAGAGTCTATTGTCACCAAGAACAATTTCATGTTTAGGGTCAAGTGTACAAAGATTGTTTGTTTGTTTGGCTAACAACAAAGGTACAATGATTTATGGAACAAATTAAAGATCAGTTTAGTATATCAAGGGATTTGTGAAAAACATTTAAACATCACAATCTTCATTTATGAGTACCAAAACATGTGATCTCTTAGATATTAGCAACTAAAATTGACAAAATTGATTGAAGCCCTTCCAAGTAGGGGAAATATGAGAATGATGTATAACAACTATGAATGTGATCTTTCATTAAAATCTTGTGGTCTTTGCACACTAAGAAAACAACATAAGCTCAGACAAATCATCATACTGAAGCACATATAGCGTTTTCAACTAACTTAGGATTACGAGTGAGGACTTCTTTGTCTGAGAGGAAGAGTGGGGAAACGAGAAGAAACTTTAACGACTACTGCTGGTTACTTTGTGCATTGCGTTTGCCAAGTATTCAACATTGCTGCTTGTCACACCCGCCATGCTGCCATTATATATAACTTCTACCATTATACTTACCTTAGCGACTTAGGGTTCATGTTACTAATGTTTAACATAATAAGAGTAAATAAGTGGCATTGAAAGTCGATAATTTTCAAAGATTTTGACGTAAAAAACATTACCTGATGCGGCCATTGTTGGGCATGTATATTTGGAAATCCTTCTGCAGCTGTTCAACCTGTTTAGGCGATAAGCCAGAGAAGCAAAACATGCCGACCTGCCATTTTTTTAGAATCAAGTAGTAATAAGTAATTTTGTGAAATGCTCCATTATGAACAAACTTCAGCAGTTGATACCTGATTGATTATGTGTTCCCAGCTTAAAGAACTCAACGCTTCAAGATTTCGGTGTAAAGCAGCACGCATTGTCATAAAGCGATCGGTCATGACCTTATTATATAAATAAAAATAAGCGGGAGGCGTTATACAGAAAGAAAATCAAGAAAACATGGTTAAAGGAACATCAATCACCTTTAGTTCCTCTTCCCAAAGTGCCTTGAGATCAGGGTCATTCAGAATTGTTGAGACTAGTAATGGCCCGTGAACTGGTGAGCTACTGTACATTGCACTGACAATCTGATGTAACTGGCCTTTGATTATACTTGCTTGTTTGTCATCCACGCAGAGAATACTAGAAAGTTACAGCATATAAATCGGTAATTCTCAGCTAGTAGGCACAAAACAGGACAAATGGCCTAGTTTATGTTCTCAAATGTATCATGTTAACAATACTAAACGCAAATGACTGTTGCCCGGAGTCGAGTTTTGATATCTTCATCACAAAAGTTTCTTACCTGAGGCAACCCACTCGATGTCCGTATAATCCCATGATCTTGGAAAAAGACTGTGCACAGGCCAACAAATGCCCATCTTTAAGAAATATGCGGATAGCCCTGGCGTCTCTTTCTAGGTCCCCGGTAGCAATGCCCTGATAAGCCATATCGAAGAAAGGGAAATGCTTCTTCACCTGAAAATGTTCTAGGCAGGAGAAATTAAAGCACAATTACAAATTCATAGAAGTGAAATATTGATCATATTTCTCGTTAATAACCTTGAACATGTGCGAGATTTCTTCCCACTGTTCAGTAGACGGGTCAATCCCAGTTGGGTTGTGAGCACAAGGATGAAGTAAGAAAAAGGAATTGCTGGGAGCATTCTGTAACGATCAACAAATGGTGGAAAGCAAAAAACGTCAGCGAAGTGGAGTTTATACTGAAATTGTGATTATGAACAAAGCATAAGCCGACCTTGATATCTTCCATGAGGGCTTGGAAGTGCAATCGTCTAGTATCAGGGTGGTAGTAGCGGAAGGTACTTCTTGAAATTTCTGCATCCCTCCATATGTTATGGTGGCTAAATAACGGAAATGAAATCAGGACAATTATTACAGACATAAAACACGAGATTACAAGAAGAAATGACAAAGTTTTGATCAAATATTACTTGGACCAAGTGGGATTAGGCAGATATATTTTTGTGTCTGGGTAGAAGCGCCTCTGGAGTTCAGCAAAAAGGCGGCACGCACCAGTGCCTGAAAGAGCTGGGATTCCAGCACATCTTCCTTCAGTAACAACACCAGAATCTTTACCATAAGCCAGTTTCGAACATTCTTCAACTAGCTTCGAACTGTCTTCTGGTGAAATGGAATCCCTGTCAATAGACTCAATAACACATTAACACCCAAACATGAGGCAAACACCTAATTCAAATGAGACTATGAGAGGAACCCTCAAATTATAATCTTGGTTCCATTTGAATTTCAAACACTAAGAACATACCTCATTTAGAAAGTGAGGTTTAAAAAATTAGTACACTAACATTACAGCAATTCGTAAAATTAAACACAAGAAATATTTAGCATCTAAAATGAATTGACTACTCCAAATTTGAATCCACATTCCACAAACACATGAACACCCTCAACCAGCCCAAGGGAAGAGACTAAAAGAGAATAAATCCGTATGGGTAGCCCAGTTGGTTCCTGAATGGAAGATTGTGGGCAAAGACGCCCTGACAATCACAGTGTAGGAATTTCACCCTCTTGTAGGGTGGCTCTTTACGGACACTAGGTACTGGTCCTCTCACATAATGGACTGTTGAGTCACTATATCTTTCGGGCAGGTGTGATGGCCCGAGCTAGGAATTTCGCCTTTGTGGGCCCACAAAGACTAAAAGAGAATAAAAGAATAAGAGAAAGCATTTATTACTTCATAATAATCCAGGCCACTTCTACAACCAAAGAAATTGCAACAATATATATTTCTCAAACTGAGAAGACTCTATCAAAAACAACTTATAAAAGAGAATTCCTGTATGATCACACATTCAATTTTCAAAACTAACAATTAGCACAAACAAAAAACTCATCAAAACAACCAGCCTACACAACAGAATATGCTGCAGCAGTCAGTTATTAACAAACTAAGGTGCAAATACTCACAGGAACTCACAACCAGCAAGCTTGGCTGCAGCTTTTCTTACACACTCAAGAACCACAGGATTACCTTCAGCATCCCTGTAAGTTCCCTGCAAAATTTAAATTCATAAGCATAGACAAAAATAGAAACAAACATAAGATTAAGAAGCAAAGTTCCTTTCTTTTTTTGTTTTACCACAAAAAGATTGATCTTGAAAGGGCTAGGGTCAGAGAAGAAAGCATCCGTAACAGTTTTGATGGGGTCTTTGGGAAGTGGTTCCGCATGGCCCCACCACGACCATCCACCGGCGGCCCTGCTATCTGCCGAGGTCGTTATGCTTCTTCTCCTTCTTCCCAGATATCTGCTGCACCTCCACATGGTCATCATCTTCCCGCAATGTCAATCTCTGTGGGAGCTTTAATGGAGACTTAAATGAGGAAAGTGGTGCGGGGAAATATGAAAATTTGCCCCCCAAACCCCAATCCCCCATTTTCTTGATCCAATGGGCTGCCCCTTGAATTTCTCCCCAGACATAATACAAGAAGAAACACAAAATCAAAAAGGTCTTAGCAAAAGTGGAAGTGTTGTAATTCATAATCCGGCGGCGGCTTTTATTCATAAAATTCTTGATCACTGTTTTGATGAAGTATTTCTACTCCAAAAACCACCGTTCCTGTTTTCCTAAAATTCATAATCCAGGGGCGGCATTTATTCACAAAACAATTGTTATATTATTGACCGGGTACATAATGTCTCCAAAAATTATATGTTCCTACTTACCATATCATGTGCATTTAATTAATAAATTATGTTTGTATTCTGTAAGAGTGTCAAAATAGGTTGAGACCCGCGAGCTGGCCCTAATCCATCCCACCGTAAAGCAAGTTAGTGTTGAAATTTTTTGGTCCACGATGAAATGGGCCTTCATGGCTCAATGTGCGTGGATTCGCGGGTTGGTCCGTACAAGTTGCGGGCTGGCAATTTTTTTTTTTAAATAAATGAAAATGTTGTAACTTATTATTACATTTATATATTCAATATTTTCATGATATACTCAACTTAATAAAAATATCTTAGTTTGTGCGACAAATGTATTTAAGGAAGAGTAGAGTGAACTAACACTCACATCGATCACCCACTCTTTGGAAGGTTTTAATCTTTAATCTTCAAACCATAATATTGAAAACTTGTGTTTCCATCCATCCACTAATAATTCATCCTTCTACAATCCCTTCTGATCTCCCCATTAGTCCCGGTGAGCGGGCTGAGTTCACTCATTTTCACCATAGCTTCAGCAAAGTCGTTTGCAAACTTGGAAGGATGTGAAATATACTCCTTGACTATGGAGTTTGTGAATCCACTGCTAAGCAATTGTTGATCAGAGTGCAACAACCCCTTTTGACTTTGCAAATTCTTAAAGTAAGCATTATCAAATAAGATCGGAGTGGTGATGTCAAGTGGAACATAGTTTAGGTCACCTCCACTTTGTGGACATTTTGATCGTAACCATGCTGCATATGATGCATCTATATCGCTGTCGTTGTAGATACGGTTTCGAAAAGCAGCACAATGAGCCTTTCCAATCGTGTGACTTCCTATATACAATTACTCACAAGAAAATAACCAAATTATAATAAGGACATAACTATTTAATTTGAATATCAAAATATATATAGTGTAGTTGACAAAAACATTCTTTTAAAAACCTGAGAGAGCAACCATTTGCCTGGCAGTAAAACCTTTGTTAGCAAAGGAGGAAATGAGGTGAGTTAGATTGGAAGCTGGTCCAGGAATGATGGTACTGCCAGCATCTTTAGATGGGGTGGTTGAGTCCCTTCTACCTAATGAAACACTCCAACTAGGGCCACCAATCTGTAGATCAGATTATTACATACATTCAGTTAATGTTGAGCATATAACTATTAATGTGCAATCTAACTATCAGTTTAACCTTTTAATTGAGATGAAGCACATGTTTTAATTTGGTATCAAAGACATGCCAAAGATTGCACACGTGAGGGGCATGTTGAGCATATTAATATGTATATAAAATAACATAATAATTATTCGTATTTTTAGTACCACCACAATTGCGTCTCTAGTCGCAAGGGTAAGAATATCAGCACAAGATACAACACCAACGCAAAGTTCTTCGAGCTGAGTTTTAATATCGACTATCACATTAAGACCTCGGGGTGGAGCAACCATCGGATTAGTGGTGTTCACTAACAAGACTGATCCATCACATCCCTATTTCAAATCAATTATAATATCATATAAGTACATAATAACCATATAAGTTTGGATTGAATATATATGTTTAAGTTGCGTGAAAATAATTAAGACTTTAGATGTGAATTAAAAAATTGAGTGAGTGAAAAAGAAAGGGTCATCACGTACGTTAATGAAGCAGTCACGGAAATGGAGATGCAGCAAGGCGGCAGCCGTGCCGGGGTCGGAGTTGACGGCATTGTGGACGGCGGTTTTGATAGTGGAGAGAGCGTTAGGGCATGTTTTAGAGTAAAAATGTTTGGAGAGATGATAAGCTGATGATGAGTTGAAGGGAAGGAGAAGAAGGTTGAAGATGATGAGCAGAAGATATGAGAAGCGGCGGAATTCCGCCGCCGCAGCCGCCATTATTAGTATTGGATAGTCGAAGATGGATCGGAGTGCAGCTATGAGCTATCTTCTCATGGCCGCAGGTGTATGAATGGCTAAAAGTGGCAGTAATCGCAGACGGCTTCTGGAGTTCTGGGACCAATATCCATTAACAAAATGCCAAATTGGAGTTCACCACTACCCAAGGATAAGGTTTTTTTTTTTCCAAATATTAATTATATACAGATATATTGGATAAAACCAAAACATATTTTGTAGCCAAGCAATTGGAACTTGTAATAATCCATGACAACCCAACAAATCAGAAATTTGGGAACTAATAATCTTTCAACTTAGTTGATTTTTCTGCAATTCTTTCTAATTTGGCCTCTTCTCCCTGTGAGCGGGCTAAGATTACCCAGTTTCATCATAGCGTTAGCAAAGTCCCTCGAAAAAATAGAATAATCAGAACTATAAGTGTCTACTATAGAGTCCGTGACTCCACCGATAAATAACTGCTGATCTGAGTGCAATAATCCTTTTTGACCCTTCAAATTCTTGAAATAAGCATTGTCAAAGGAGATAGGAGTGGTAGTGTCGAGTGGAATGAAAGTGTTGTCACCTCCACTTTGAGGACATTTTGCCTGTAAAAGTGATGCGTATGAAGCGTTTATATTAGCTTCTTGGTAGATCCGATCTCGAATGAGCTTGCACCTTGCTCTTCCTATCGTGTGACTTCCTACAATTACCCATAAAAAAAAAAAATCAAGTATAAAAACGTTATTAAATATACCTGCCTAACATATTTAATTTTCAAAATAAAAAAGGAGTTGTCAAAATTTCTAAAACAAATATACCCGAGAGAGCAACCAAATCCCTGGTACTTAAACCTTTGTTAGAGAAGGAAGAAATGAGCTGATTGAGATTGGAATTTGTTCCAGGAATGTTAGTATTTGCAGCAGTTAAACTTGCAGTGATTGAATCTCTTCTACCCAATAAAACACTCCAACTAGGACCACCAAGCTGCAATTATATTAACAAAAAATTTTAATAAGCATGAACAACCTCAGTAAAATTTGTTAGATTGATGAATAAGTTCAATTTTCAATAAAAGCAATTCATTAGTGTTCTTTATTTGAACCAGTCAGATAATCTAATCTGATTAACCCCAAGAAAAATCTAACTTTTAGTGACTGTAAATTTTCTCATCACAAAAAAAGATTTTAATGAATTTGTAGAAGTAATATTTAAAAAGGGTAACTTAATTGAACTTACCAAAACAACTGAATCTCTAGCTGCGACGCTTATAATATCAGCACAGGATACAACACCGGGACAAGATTTTTCAAGTCCAGCTTTAATAGTATCAATCACGTCATATCCCATAACAGAGTTGCCATTTGGACCGGCCGTCTTTTCTCCGGTGAAGTTGGCCGTGTCGTCCAATAAGATCGATGCATCGCAGCCCTGTTCATCAAGAACAATCATAACATCACAAAACCATATATATATATATATATATATATATATATATATACATTATCAATCAGCTAATTCAAAAGAAGATGGGGCTTGCGTTAACGAAGCAGTCGTGAAAATGGAGACGAAGCATGACAGCTCCCATCTGAGGATTGGACTCCACGGCGGCGCTGACGGTGGTTTTGATGATGGAGAGTGCGTCAGGGCACGTTTCCGAGTAGAAATCCGGCGACAGCTGAGCTGAGCTGAATCCAAACAGAAGGGAGAAAATGAATAGAAAAGATGAGAACCGGAAGGCGTTGCGCGATGGACCGGCGGCATACTGAACAGTCAACGCCATTTTTATCGGTAATAGATAGGAGGAAAAAGTAGACGTTGAAGAAGAAAGAAATAGAGGGCTGGTGATTATCTCCTGCCATTAATGTTGTAATTCGACTTGGTCAATAAAATTATATTATTTGAGATTATCCCATAACTTTGATTATATTAAATAAAATTATATAAGATTAGGATCACAAAGTGTGATACCGTATCACGAATCCTTATTAGTTATTTGTAAGTCAAGTCGAGTCGGATTGACCTATTAAGTTGGAGAACTAGTGCTTAATGCACATAAAAATTAAAGCTTTTATCATATTAGATATAACTCCCAGACCATTAAAGCTCGACATTTTGTTGGTAATTGTGGTTCCCAAAAGGTTGAACCCCAACTTCAAGGACCTCCCACGCTCCTCAACTGAACACAAAGGCTAGATCTTTGTTTACTTACTGTGTATAACGAATCCCTCTCACTTTAAAAGATTGCTTCAATATTACTGCGAATGAAACTTAATCTCGAATCATTGTTTCTAAATTTTACTCATGTGACTAACTGAGATATCGTATAGACAATTTTATTCTTTATTGATACCGTAGTGTTGGGCCATATATCCGCCGACATTGTTGACATTATTTTAGAAGCAAAAACATGAGAGGAAATTACGTAGCATGACTGGCACATATAGATCCACGTACGGTTGAATGAGTTGGTGTCAGCAGTCAACAGCCTTCAATGGTGGAATATTATACCAGTATAAGTATATATGTGTATATATGCCTATTCAGGTAAACAAATTATTGATTTTTTTAAAGGAAAATGATCAAATAAATTATCAATTTTATACAAAAAATTAATTAAGTTTCTAACTTCTAACACGTTACAATTAAACACATTAGCTCATTAATTTGATGTAATTAAGCTAATAACTTATCAATTGTTACAATTAAGTTAATTATTTGATATTGATAAAGCTAAGGTAAAACATATAAAAATATGATAATGTGTTAGCTTTTAATTAAAATATAATTTTATTTTAAATGTAATGGTCGCCAGCAATAAAATTTCTCACGAGACTTCTGTCAATATATATTGTCATGTTAGCATTATATTTTTACTAATTACCTTTAGGTATAGTAACCGGCTAATTTGTTTAATTGCATCAAATTGATGATGAGTTGATATGTTCAATTGTAATTTTATAAAATTTAAAAGTCTAATTATTTTTTCGGTATAAAATTCAAGGTATATTTGACCATTCTCCCAAATTTTTATTAAGAGGGAATAAAGGTTGATGTCCTTCAATTATATTTGTTGTATAATACGAGTACATTATTTTTTATATTTCTCAGTTATGGCAATAAAAATATACCGCTTTAATAACTTGTAAAATAGTGCACTCAAAACTTGTTTAATAATTACTTTAATATTTTTTGAAACAATAATTGCTTTAATATGATACTACAAGTCTACAATTTTAAAACATAATTGCCAATTCTATATATATGCTGCTCTTTAGCAAAGCAATTGGAACTAGTAACACATGCATCACCATCCACCCATTCTTTGGAAGGCTTTATTCTTTAATCTTAAAAACCAAAATATTGAAAACTTGTGCATTGTCACCATTCAATACTAATAATAATTGATCTTTTTGCAATCCTTTCTGATCTCTCCATTAGTTCTGGTAAGAGGGCTGAGCTTACTCATTTTCACCATAGCTTTAGCAAAGTCTTTTGCGAACTTGGCAGGATGTGAAACATACTTTTCAACTATGGAGTCCGTGAGTCCACCGCTAAACAATTGTTGATCAGAGTACAACAACCCCTTCTTACATTGTAAATTCTTAAAGTAAGAGTTGTCAAAGGAGGTCGGACTGGTGATGTCTAGTGGAGCGAGGCTTCTATCATCTCCACTTTGGGGACATATTGATTGTAACCATTTTGCATAGGAGGGATCTATAATGCTGTCGTTGTAGAGACGGTTTCGAAAAGTAGCACAACCAGCCTTTCCAATCGTGTGACCTCCTACATGCAAAAATAACCAAACTATATAAATTTGACTGTAAAAAATAAAGTGTATAGTAGTTGCACAAAAATTCTTTTAAAACCTATAATAAAAACCTGAGAGAGCAACCATTTGCCTGGCAGTAAAACCTTTGATGGCAAAGGAAGAAATGAGCTTATCTAGACTGGAATCTGGTGCAGGAAGGTTGGTATTGGCATCATCTTTAGATGCAGTGGTTGAGTCCCTTCTACCTAATAAAACATTCCAAGTAGGGCCACCAAGCTGCACATCAAATTACATACATTCATCATACATATATTGTATGCATTCAATGTTAATTAAACATTATTATATTTATACTATATTCTTCCCACCACAACGACTGAGTCTCTAGCAGCAACAGTCAGAATATCAGCACAAGACACAACACCGGCACAAGATTCCTCGAGCTGAGTTTTAATATCGTCTACCACATTCAAACCTCTAAGTGTGTTGTTATTTGGAGCAGCGGTCTGTTCTCCAATAAAAGTAGCTGTGTCTTCCAGCAAGATCGATGCATCACACCCCTGTTCCAAATTATAATATCACATACCCATAACCATGCATGAATGTGATGAATGTATAGCTAGCTAGCTGGGCAGCTTCATTAGTTCCATTATATTTTGTTTAATACATGATTAGGTCATGCACTTCTATAAGTTAATGTCACGACTGGAAATTATGGAATTTCCGACTACCTGAAAGTAATCTTAAATCAAGTCGAAAGCAAAAAGTGGTCGGAAATAGCAACAAAGGTTTTTCCGGATACCAGTGGTCGGAACAAGGCTTTCGACTTGATTTAAGATCACTTTCCGTCGGAAATTCCATAATTTCCAGTAGTGTATTAAACTATTAGTCCAAAACATTGACAAGTCAATGTTTCTCGAATTGAAATAAAGAAAATAAAGGAAAAAAATTATAGAAAATCCATGAACTAACCATAGTTCTTTAATATCCACTCATTAAAAGTTAACACAAATTTCATCTGTACTATTACCATTCCAAATGGGTGGCCACAAACTGGTGTTTCAAAAAAAAAAAAAAAAACCAACAAATTATGTAATTTTTTTTATTGGTTGCATGAAAATAATAGTTAGATAATAATACACATACTCGAGTTAATCCATGCAAAATGAAATAATAATAATAACTAGTCAGGGTATAGATTAGTGATTAAAATAATAATATAAAAAAGAGTAAAAATGAAAGATGGGATTCACATTAACAAAACAATCGTGAAAATGGAAACGAAGCAAGGATGCGCCCATTCTAGGCTGTAACTTGACGGCATTGTAGACCGTGGTTTTGATAATGGAGAGTGCGTGGGGACATGTTTTAGAGTAAAAATTCATTGAGAGATGAGCTGAGTTGAGGCCAAGGAGAAGGTTGAAGATGAGCAGAAGAAGTGAGAAGTGGCACAATGGAGCAGAAGATGCCATGGCGTAACTAATGTAGAAGACAAGACAAGCTAAGAAAAGATTACGCGTAGGAATCAGAGGTTGTATTATATTGCCCAAAATCTGCATCATTTATAGTACTCATAAGAGAAGACTTTAACACAAATTTAGATTAGGTTTTAGTTGTTTCCGTTTACTTTAGGACTTTTCTTCTTGCGTCTTCGTTCCGCCATGTTTTGCCTTTCAATAATTGGATGCATTGAAGGTAAAAACCCAAACAAAAACAATGGAGAAGATAAAAGAAACCGTGGTCATTAGAATCAATAATCAAACTAACAGGTCAAGGAGTTTAAATTACAGAATCAATAAGAGAAAATTGGAGCGTTATGCTGGTGCACACGGTTGCAAAAACGACGTCGTTTTGACGTCTGACTTGAAAAAAAAAATTCAGTTTCAATTAATGTTAACGGCGTTAGGTTGTGCATAATTTGAACTATATAGTTCATTCATTCTGGATATATAGTTCAAATTATGCACAACGTAACGCCGTTAACGGCAATCGAAACTTTTTTTTTTTTTTTTTTTTTTTAAGTGGGATGCTTCATTTTTAATCAAAACGATACCCTTTTTGCAACCGTGTGTACCATATTGCACGGCATAATTTGCGTCGAAAATTGATTTGGGCTTGGTTTAACTTTTGAATTGTTTAAACTTTAATTTAAACTCAATTTACACGAACTCTATTGTGAAGTAATTTACTTGTTCAATTTTCATCAAGGGAATTTTAATAAAATTGGATAAACTTATAATTGAATGAATTTATCACATTTACTACATTGCATGCATGTTTGGTTTACAAAATAAATTTGAAGGAATATGAATGTTATTTCATAAGGAATGAAATATATAATAAGGAATAAAATATAAATTTTGATCTATGGCATTGTTTGGTTCACTTAAAAAATATACTTTAGCTTGTAATAGTAGCGTTTTTGGTCCTAGATTTATAGGTGACAATTTACTTTAATTTTAGTCTTTTTTTTTTTTTTTTTTTTTTTTTTTTTTTTTTTTTTTTCAAAACATCCTCCTTTGGTCCTAACAATATTATTGTGGCATAACCATTTCTGGTCATCTATCAACAAAACAATTTAAATGCCGTTAAATACAAGGACATTTCAGTCTTCAATTATGAATTTTTTCAAAAAGATAAACATAAAAAATATATATAACTGGTCAATGCACTTTGTACTAAAAAGATCGAAATGTCCTTGTATTTGATGACATTTCAACGATTTTGTTGATGGAGGACTAAAAATAGTCATGTCACAATAATACTATGATAAAAAGGGATGTTCTGATAAAAAAAATGACTAAAAATAGACTATTACCTGTAAATCTAGTACCAAAAATGTAATTAAATCATAATTGTATTAAAATGTTTGATTGGTTTAAGGATTAAAAATGGAATAAATATATTAAAATGACATAAATATATATATATATATATATATATATATATATATATATATATATATATTTATTTATTTATTTATTTTTTGAAAACCAACCAAAGAAACCTTTATCAAAGACTTAAAAAGACCTTAAAACCCAACACTCATAGAGATTGACGCTTCAATTTCTGAGATATACTGTCAAGTAAATTTTGTTGCAGATTATTTGGTTACATGCAGAAAGGTTATATATATCTTTTATTGATACTTTCATTCTTCCAAAAAAGTTGAACCCCAACTCTAAGGGTCCCACACCCTGACCCAACAGAGCAACTAGGAGGATGTAAATCATGATAACTCAACTAAACATGAACTACAGAGGTTAGACCTTTGCTCACTGCGCACAAGGAACCCCCCTCACTTTAAAAGGTTGCTCACACAGTACAGAAATTATGAATTTGCAGTATAGAAATTATGAATCTACAGTACAGAAATTATGAATGTGCAGTATAGAAATTATGAATCTACATTATAAATTTTATGAATCTACAGTATAAAAATTATGAATCTACAATACAGAAATTATGAAGCTACAATATATAAATTATGAATGTACAACGTGTCCACCATACACATGGTGGACACGGGTCCAGGGCATAACGCTCCGGATTATACTTGCTGTAGAATTGTAGTTTGGCTAGGTCTCCTACTCTCTTTATATAATTGTGCTAAGAAATAAACATAAGAAAAATATATATAGCGGGTCAACTTACTTTGTATAAAAAAAATCAAAATGTCCTTGTATTTAACAGCATTTCAGCGATTTTGTTGACATAAGACAAAAAATGATCATGTCACAATCATACTAAGACCAAATAAGGATGTTATTAAAAAAAAAAAAACTACCACTTATAAATTTATTATTACTAAAAATAGAATTAACTCAAAAATAAACATATTAATAATTGAAAGACTGAGCTCATCCTTATAAGTCAAAATGCGTAAATAAGTCATTTTCCATTTTTGTTATGTAACGTTATTATTACTCCGATCCGAACTAAACATTACCTTTAATTGCATGTAATGTGCTATATCATTTTCTTGACTATTATTGCATGCCTCTGGTGTGCTTCATGCTTACTTTTCTTGAAATTATAATTTTTTTGAATTAAAAATAAATTTTAGTTTCTTTACGTGCATGACGGGCTAGAGCTATGCGACGAAGAGGACCTTGGTGTTTGAATATATATTACAAGATACTTAATTGTAAGAATAACACATGTTCTAGTAATAATTTTAGACAATAATCATATTTGATAAAATAGTTAGTCTATCAGTCAATTACTATTATTAGATATTTACTTTGTTAAACAATTAATGGAATGTTTGATAAATTAACTATTAGCTGATAGTTAATTACATACAAAATGACTCAAAAAATAAATTGAAAAAGTTATTTTGAACAATTTTTTTGTATTTTAACATTTTGGAGCAATAAGCTGTTACTAAAATCAATGACGGTGACCGTCAATCTCTTCGTCGTATAGCTCTAGCCCGTCGTGCACGTAAACAAGCTATAATATATTTTTAGTTCAAAACAATTATAATTTCAAGAAAATTAAGCATGGAGCTAAGCACACCCGAGGCATGCAATATATAATAATCAAGCTCTAGCCCGTCGTGCACGTAAACAAGCTATAATATATTTTTAATTCAAAACAATTATAATTTCAAGAAAATTAAGCATGGAGCTAAGCACACCCGAGGCATGCAATATATAATAGTCAAGAAAATGATATACCACATCACATGCAAGTACACGTACTGTCTAATTCGGTGTAATAATAACGTTACATATAACAAAAATGGAAAATGACTTGTTTACTCATCACTCACTTATAAAGAATTAATTTCATTTTTTGTCCTAGATTTATAGATGAAAGCTCACATTTAGTCTTTTTTTTTTAAAAAAATTATTTTATCAAAACATTCCATTTTGGTCCTAGTATTATTATGACATGACCAATTTTGGTTATCTATCAACAAAATTGTTGAAATTTCGTGAAATAGAAAGACATTTTGATCTTTTTAATATAAAGTGCGTTGACCCGTTATATATTTTATGTTTATTTTTTGAAAAAATTCACAATTGAAGAGTGAAATGCTCTTGTATTTAACGCAATTTCAATGATTTTTTTTTTTTATAGAGGACCAAAAGTGGTCATGTCAAAATAATACTAGAACAAAAAATGAATGTTCTGATAAAAAAGGACTAAAAATGGACTGCTACCTATAAATCTAGGACCAAAAATGAAATTAACTCACTTATAAATTAGCCCCGTCTTTCAATTATTAATATGTTTATTTTTGAGTTAGTTCTATTTTTATTCATAGATTTATAGGTGACAATCCACTACTTTTAGTCCCTTTAATTTTTATTAGAACATCCTTATTTGGTTCTAGTATTATTGTCGCATAACCATTTTTAGTCAATCGTCATCAAAATCGTTGAAATGTCATTAAATATAATGATATTTTGATTTTTTTTTTTTGTTTTGTTTATACATAGTAGGATGACCTACTATATTTTTATGTTTATTTTTTTAAAAAAAATACATAATTAAAAACCAAAAGGCCATTATGCATGTTTAATGACATTTAAACTGTTTGTTGATAGAGCTAGGATTAAAAAAAAAAAAAATACTATGACCAAAAGTGGATGTTCTAAAAAATTGACTAAATTAAAGTGGACTACCACATATAAATTTAGGACTAAAAATGAAATTAAATATTTATTTTTAATCTCTTTTTTATTTTTAAAGTGGATATTTTCGTTAATATTTTGTAATATTTAGATGATAAATTAATTGATGAAAGTAAATATGAAATATTTTGATTTTATCTTCTTATTATTTTTTAATGTTCTAAGTTGGAACATGAAATTTGCCCCATAAACTCACTAGAACAATAAAATACATGCCTCGTGTAAGGAGTAAAAGATTAAATACAATTTTTTAAATCTATCATTTTCATTTAAATTAAACTTTATTTATTGATTTCTTGTCCAAACCTAAATAAATATTTGCGAAAAGGATAAAAATTTTCATCACTTTGAAAATAACAACTAAAAATAGACATGAAAATTACTAAACGATTGAGTTTTTGAAATATAACTCACAAATATATCATTTTTCCTAAGAAAAAGAATGATATTTAGACATTTAGTACATGCAATTAAAGATGTCGGAAGCTCTTTAATTTAATCCGTAACATTAAAATCATGAATTATATACTATATAGTGTCTGTACTTTTAAATTCTACTTCTCCACTTTTATTTCATAATGTAAAAAATAAAAATAAGTTATTTTTACCATGTGAGTTTTCAGAAAAGTGTTCATATCAATTTTTTTTTTTTTTTTTTTAAGTAGATAGAGAGTAAAAGTTGAGAGTAAAAAATAAAAGTTTATGTTGTATTTTCCTAAAATACTTATATAACCCAAAAATAATAATAAAGATATGGACATATAGTACATTAAAGATGGCAAACAACTTAAAAAGAAAATATAGACATGTAGTACATGGTAGACTTGTCTAACAAAAAATGTACATTGTGATATGAGTGTTTGGTAAACTGTTTCTTCTCCCAAGAGGTTGAATCACCAACCCTAAGGGTCCCCACACCCCGATCCGATAGAGTATTTGGGAGGATGTAAATCACGGTGACTCAATGGTTCAGCGGACAGGGTCAAATGCCGGTGCGCACAAGAAATCTGCCTACTTTGGACATAATTCTCAAACTGTCGCCGCCGAGGTTCGAATCTTGGTAAACTATTTCTTGCTTTGACTTATTGATGTCAATAAGTTGAAATTAAAAAAGCTATTTTGAGTAGCTTATTAATATCAACTTATTGCATTTTTATTTTAAAATGTCTAATTTACCCTTACAGGGCGTTTGGTTGGAAAGAGGGAATTACGTGGGAAATGAATTGCAATTCCATGGGAGATGAATTACTGGGAATAAAGTGGAATTTAAATTCCAGTGTTTGGTTTATTCTTACTGAGAATTCAATTCCAGTGTTTAGTATACATGGGAATTGAAAGGGAATAAGTAGTATAAAGCCCAAAATGCTCAAGGTTGTTGCCAGACATCAATTTTAGATTTAAAAATGAGAGAGGTAATTTTGTCTCATCATTATCTTTTTTTCTTCTTCCTAAAATCCATGGAATTAGAAAATCCATGGGGGTGGTGGGTGTGAGGGAATTGCAATTCCTTCAAACGTAAACACCCTGTTAGTTGTTGTGGTGTTTCTATTTTTTACCTAATAAAGCACAAAGAGTCAACAACGTCTTCACTAAGGCTCGATCTCATGACCTCCCATATAGGAGATGTCACTACATGCTATCTGAGCACAAGGTGCTTGGCTATGGTGTTTTTATTTATTTAATTTTTATTCAAATTTATATTTGTAATATTAAATTATTATTAACTATAGAGTATTATTTCTTTATAATTGTGAACAAAAAAAATTGAATTATATATAATTTGAAATCAAAATTCTGGTTACATATCAAATATCAATGCGGTGTGGGTACAAGATCTCTGGATGTCCTCTGATTCTTCAATTTGATGCCTTGAACACTTCACCATTGAAGGGCCTCTGGGTTTCAAGTGGCTTGATCTTCAAAGAAGGGCTTGTATATATAGCTTGTTCTTCTTGGTGAAGGGCCTCCGGGTTTCAAGTGGCTTGATCTTCAAAGAAGGGCTTGTATATATAGTTTGTTCTTCTTGAAGGGCCTCCGGGTTCAAATGGCTTGATCTTCAATAGAGGTTTGGATCAATAGGCATAGGCATGATCATTATGGAGGAGGGGCTTTTACTTTCAGGATTTTATTGTGATCCTGAATAAGCTTCAAAGCTTAAGATATTTCTATGAATTTTTCCAGGATGTGTGTGATTACATAGAAATGAAATGCCCTATTTATAGCGGTAGGATAGAGAGTTTTGATAAGCTCAAACTCTTTTGATATTATCTAATTAACAAATTAGATAATATCAATATTATCCAAAATATTTCAAATATATTCAAATATACTAATATTGATAAATAATCAATATTTATCAAAATTTAAGTGTCTACAATAATTATAACAATATTAATAATAAAGCAAAAATAATAGTTAAAAAAATAATTAATAATAGCATAACGATAACAATAAATTATAAAAATACTTTAAGAGTTAAGTAAATATCATAATATACTTATGTCCTTATACATAATTTTATATGTAATCAGCTAAAAGTAAACAATTAATTTATCAAATACCTTTTTATAACCAGCTAATACTATTAGAATATTAGTTGGTCAAACCAATTAACACAATCAACTATCAGATATCAGCTATTAGCTAAATCAATAAACTAATAGCTAATTGTCAAACACCTCATAGTGTCGTAATCATTGTTTTTTTTTTGGTAGAAGAAGGGGCCAAAGGCCCCTTGGGGGATTAACGTATCCTGCGCGTGGCAACACTGTTAGCATCTCGAACCAGCAGCTGAAGAAGCCCGTCTGGAGGCTGAGAAAGAAAGGAAGTACCCCGTGGCGAACTTTGCCCAAGATTAGCTAGGAAATCAGCACACTGATTGCCTTCCCGGAGTGTGTGAACGAGATCGAACGTGGGGAACGAGCTAATGAGAGATCTGCAATCAGCGACTAGGGTGTTGGCTTCAGGTGACGATTCCAGATTATTTTTGAGAACCTGGACTACCGCGAGGGAATCCACCTCCGCTACCAAGTTTGTTACGCCAAGATCCTTGGCCATACTGAGACCTTGACGGAGACCCCAAAGCTCGGCGACGAAGCTGTTGGTGATGCCTATCTTAACCATGAAACCAGCCTTCCAATTTCCATAGTGATCACGTAAGATGCCTCCCGCACTAGCAAGGCCAGAAGACGCCTTTTTTGCTCCATCAGATTTGAGTTTTATCGCTCTCGGATGTGGAGGGAGCCAATGGACCCAAGTCTTTTTCGCTACAGCCAGCCCAGAGTGTTTCGTGAGGATCAGCTGCGCCTCTTTCGCCTCAACGTGAGTTTTTTTCAAGATGTCGACGACCGGAGCCCACGAATTGTTGAACACTCCCGCGTTTCTACTTTTCCACATCTGCCACAGAATGTAGGGGAAGACTTGACGCCAAGCCTCCGTCGTCCCACCATACTCCTTGTCCCAGCACGTCAATTCCATCCACCATGTGATTGGAAGGTGGTTAGAGGTGATGAACCCGGGCGGTGGAGTAGCAAGGTTCCACCAATCCTTTGCTGTTGTACATTGCCTGAAGATGTGATCCAGATATTCCTCCCCGCAGCCACACCTTGGACAGGTTCCGTCATCAGTAAGACCGTGCCGCTTACGTTCGGCATTCACCAGGAGGCCATCTTTTATACTCTTCCATAAGAGGATTTTGATTCTTTCAGAGCAAGTGATACGCCATATCCATTCGTGAGTGGCGGGATCATCACCTGTACCTGTAATCACAGAAAAAGCCGAGCTAACAGAGACAAGACCAGTACCTGAGTGGGGCCAATAGATTCTGTCTGCCGCATTGCTGGACATTGGTAAAGGAATGGCACGAATGCAGTCCACCACGTCAGTCGGGAGGATGTTTTCTAAGGCAGTTACATTCCAATGTTTGCCGTTTAAGATGAACTCACTAACTCTTGTTTGGACCTCACCTTCCGGGACGAGTAGCGGGTAAATCTTGGCTAGCGGCTTATTTCCAAGCCAACTATCGTGCCAAAACCTGATTGAGGACCCCAAGTCGACCCGCCAACAAACGCCATCCTAGAGAATGGCTTTACCCTTCAAAATGCTGCGTCACCCCTAAGAGCTATTGCCGGGGTTATTGGTAGACCAAAAGTCAGTATCCTTGACATATTTCTCGCGCATAACTTTCACCCAGAGCTTATTCTGGTTAGTTGAGACTTGCCAGGCCAGCTTAGTGAGGAGGGCCATGTTAAAATCCCTAGCTTTCCTGAGACCGAGACCACCCGTATCTCGGGGTTTGCAAAACTCATCCCAGTTGACAGTGTGGATTTTCCTCGTATCCTCCAAGTGGCCCCAAAGAAAGTTCCTGCATATTTTATCAATTTCTTTACAGGTACTCACCGGGAGGGCGACTGACTGCATAGTGTAGGTAGGAACTGTAGCTAGTGAGGACTGCACCAGGATCCTCCTCCCTGCCATGCTGAGCGTACTAGCCTTCCACCTGGTTAGTTTTTTTCTCATTTTGTCGATAACGGACGTGAAAGTGTCCTTGGAGACACGTCGTTGTAGCATGGGGATGCCTAGGTAGGAACCCAGGTGGTCGCCTACTGTCATCCCTGTCATCTCGCTAATCCTTCTTTTCAAATTACCTGCAGATGTATTAGGAGAGCAGAAGATGTGGGATTTAGAGAAATTTACCTTAAGACTGGAAACTTTGCTAAATCTGTCGAGACAGTTTATGACTACGTGAGCTTGAGCTTCCGATGCTTCCCCAAAAAAGGAGCAAGTCATCTGCAAAGAACAAGTGGGAGAGACCTAAACATCCTCTGGTTACATGGATCAGTTTCCAAGCTTTGGAGGCAACCTTATCTTGGATTTCATAGGCCAGCCGTTCCATGATGAGATTGAATAAGTAGGGAGCTAAGGGGTCCCCTTGTCTAAGGCCCCGACCAGGAGTGAAAGAACGTAGGCGACCCCCATTCCAAAGAATGGCAATGTCACTTTGGTTCAAAGCAAAGAGAATCAGATTGATGAGATTACTTGGGAAGCCAAACCTCATTAAAGTGTCCTCCAGGAAACTCCAATCCACACTGTCATAAGCTTTGTGGAGGTCAACTTTAATAATCATAAATCCCTTCTTTCCTCGTTTCTTATTCATGGTGTGGATCACTTCTTGAGTGAGAACCACATTATCGAGGGTGGATCGGCCGGGGAGAAAGCTATTCTGGTGTGGCTGATGGACAATTTTAATTATTTGTCATCGCAAGTGCACGAGTCAATTGTATTAATAGCGTGCAAAGCAAAGGTCGAACCCATAGGAAATTGTAACAAAGCAATTTAATAACTTAAAATTAATTAACTCAATAATTTAAAGTACCAGAAACAATTGTAAATAATAAGAACGCAAAATAATTAAGATTGAAGCTAAACAAATAAATAAGTGAATAAAAACTCAAAAAAGTAAACAAGTAATATAATTAATCAGAATTGGAAAAAAGGTCTAGGGATATGAACTCATAACCGCTATTAATTCTGCACCTCTAGTCTAATAGAATAAAATAGAGCTGAGCAGATTAAAAACAATTATAACAATTCAAATAAAATAAAGTTTAGCATTTTTGGCACTCTACTTGGCTCCACGGCTCCATGTTGCATCACTCATTCAATTAACAATTTGGAAATTGAAAGCTTAAACAGAAGAATTAATTGCAAGGAAAACAAGAGAAATGTAGCAGACCACTCACAATGTAATTCGCAATCTAAACACAAATCCAATGGTAATTAAAACTACAGCTACGCACAGAAGTCAAACATTACCACTAAATCAAAGCTACTACATCGAACTAATGGGTTTTAAAGTTGCCATGAAATTGCCGTGTTGGACTCTTTTACGCTGGAATTAATCTGATGAAGAATTTGTTGAAACAAAGACAGCTGCGTCGATAGGAGTCGCCGAACGGAACGAAGCCACCGCTGAACAAATTAATTGTAGCAGCTGTGTAAGAGATTTGCGCTGCCGGAATTGGTATTCAGAATCCGGTCGTCGCCAGAGAAAATGGAGCCGCTGATCGGAACTCTCCGCTCACCGTCCCCGGAGTTGGTCCGGAGCCAATTGATTGATGAATGATGAACATTAGCTTCATTTTATATTGTTCCGGCCAAGCCATTTCTCCGCTTCTGTGCTGCTATGGAGCATTCTTCTGCTAGTCTATCGGATCGAAGCCATGACCGAGAAAGAGTCTGCGATCACTTTCTTATTGAAATAGAAAAATAATAAAAATGATGATGATGATGATGATGATGATGATGATGATGATGATGATGATGATGATGATGATGATGATGATGATGATGATGATGATGATGATGATGATGATGATGATGATGATGATGATGATGATGATGATGATGATGATGATGATGATGATGATGATGATGATGATGATAAAGACCATATATAACTAATCTACATTTACTAAACTCCTAGTGCTCATGTGCTACTAAAATTAATAATATTATTATTAAATTAAGAATAAGAAATTATTAGACTGACATAATTCAAATAATAGACAAATTTAATAAAAACAATTCTAAAATTGAACAAAATTAATAAAGCTATTAAAAATAAAAATAAATAAAAATATATATAAATAAATAAATTAATTATTACAAATAAACTATAAAAAAATTATATAAAATAACACTAAAAATAATGTTTATCAGTGGCCCAATGATTCTGCACATGATAGGCCTCATCCTGTTCACAAGGGTTTTTGAGATCAGTAGAGAGGGATTTCTCCAGATTTTGCAAATAGCTTGAGGTGCCGTAATTGGTTTGCCCCTTGGATCTCCTAGATCATGTTTTCTATGTGTCTCTTTCTGCTAAAAATGTTCCCGAAAACTTTCTTATTCCAACAAATGTTATCCTTAGTCACGGTAGCAATGATGGTTTCAATATTCTGAACACCGTGAGAGGTTACCTTTTTCCAAACTTCACCATAATCACTTCTAGTTAACCACGCCGCCTCGAAACGCACCGAACGGAGATGCTTATCTGGTGGCCGACCTGCATGTCCAATAAAGAGAATGGGGCTATGATCAGAGTGAAGTCTGGGGAGAACCCTAACTTTGCTTTCCGGGAAGGCATGTTGAGCTGAAAGATTCCATAGAACTCTATCGAGTCTCCGCATTTGGATGACTCTACCCCCAGCAAAACGGTACCACGTGAAAGTTGAACCAGAGTACCCCGGGTCAATGAGCCCACAACGGCTGTAAGCATCCACAAATCTTTGGAGGCCATTTGAATTGACCGAGTCACTCCCCCATTGTTCGCCTACCGCCGCAATATCATTGAGATCGCCCATAACAATCCAGGGGGCCTGTAATGATCTGCCAAAAGATTCACAATCCTCCCAGAATCTGCACTTAGCCAACATGTTAGGCCTAACATAACTAAAAGAAATAAAAACATCATCAGGACTTTGCTTAATTTTGGCACGAATGACCTAGGAACTATAACCAACGATCTCAAGGTCAATCTGACCTTGTTTCCAAACTAACAACAACCCACCGGCAAACCCAAGGGGGTTGACAATAAAATGATTATTGTAGCCCAACGAGCAGGCTAACCTGATCATATTATCGGCCTTAGGGGACCGAATCTCCAAGAGACAAAGGGCGTCAACTTTTGTCGTGTTCAAGAGTTCCTTGACATGACATCTGACTCGCCTGTTGGCGATGCCCCTACAGTTCCAGGAGATGACCTTCATTGAGAAGGGACGGCGGGAGGGGAAGTTGGGCAACCGCCTTTCCCCAACGTGAAACTCAAATTGGCGATCCCACCCACTAAAGGCGTGGACCCCACGGTCCCATCAACCACCGAGGTTGAGGGCCACCAAACTGGAAAAACTGACTTTGAACAGATTGAGCAAAGCCAGCTTCCGGATTCCAAGCATCCGGAACCGCCACCCTAGCCAAACCAACTCTACCCGTACCACTGCCCCTCCCCCGATTGGCCCCTCTTGATCCACCCCGCCCCCTAGAATTACCATTGGAGGTAATCTGGGGGATCGCGATAGATTCCAGAGGTTGCTGAACATGCAGCGGGACCAGGGGGGAGTGACGTGGGGATGGGTATGGGGTTGAGGCGAAGGAGCGTGAGGGGCGTAAGACTTACCTTTGGACCTCCGTCCCTGGGGTCTCACCGACGTTTTTGGGTTTGCCGTCGGGATGTCATCATCGTTCTGATCCCCAAGATTAGCCAACGCTTGGAATTGATTATTATTTGGACGAGCCGACTCGCGGGGCTGAACATTCTGTTTACTAGCGGTCTTTTTGCCTTGCGGTTTGCTTTTCCTTGTTACAATCATGTGGGACCCATAGCGAGAAGAGGCAGTTGGAGGGGTCGGTTGTGGAGAGAGGCTGGGAGTAGACTGCTGAGTAAATCTTGTTTTGCACTTGGAGTTTCATTAAGATCCATTGCAGGGCCTGCCGGTTGTTTTTCTTTGATTTGTGGGCAAGTTTGTTCGCGGTGGCCTATCATACCACATGCAAAACAAACAACGTGCAAGCGTTCGTATTCAACCAGTTGAACCTGATCTTCCACCCACAGATCCTTTACCAGAGGCTTATCGAGATCCACCTCTACTGCCGCGCGAGCATAGCGACCCTTAACCACCCCTGCTGTAGTCCGATCAAGCCGTATCGGCTTTCCTACCCCTTCCAGGATGTTCTTAATAATATCGTCTCGAAAATACTCCACCGCTAACCATGGTAAACGAACCCAGACTGCCATCTTTGATAGTTTCGCCCTAACCGGATCGAATTTTAGTTCCCATCGTTGGGTTACCAGGTAGTTATCAAAGATTTTCCATGGGCCATCCAATAGGACATGCAAGTAACACTAATTAAGGGTGTCGTAATCATTGTTAAAAAAGAAGAATTAAAGTCTTATTTTGAGGTAACTCAGCAGATCGGAAAGTTAATAAGCAGCGAGTTACCAGTAACACTATTATATTATTAGGTCAAATGATCAATTCTCATATGTTATGTTTGCAAAATAAGTTCATCTTATTTTGATGTCAAGATATTTTGTGGATAAATCTCTTTTTATGTAATAACTAGCAACCACACTAATTAAGGGTGGGTTTGGTTCGCACATGAAATCAGAATATAAATGAGAATCAAATACTTGATAATGGTAATGAGTTTTGGTGAAAGTATTTTGCATGCTTGGTAGTACGGTGGAATTTGGATGATTACCAATATTGATGTTTGGTTATATATGTAAGATCCTATAATAAGAATAAAGATTTTAAAATACAAAAAACAAAAAATCAAAGCAATTGATCATAATAGAATGACATTCAAAACACCAATATAAACAAACAATAACTATAATTTTGATTCTCATTCTTAGTGTGTAAACCCATAAACCAAACACATCATAAAAAGTGTTTATGCAACAAGTTTAATCAACAAAGTATTAATAAAAATCCAACTCGTATCAATTTTAATACAAAAATAATATTTTATCTACTCGACCTCATCACACTTTATCCTCGTGTTTTGATAGATGGAGTTGAGGTTGTCATTTTGTTAATGGATTGGTCCTAAAAGGCCGGCGTTAGCATTTACTTGACTGATAACAACATATGTGAGGTGTATATTACCCCAATAGTTATGCTGTGCAACCGAATGCACCATGCGCATGGTGCATACGATGCAAAATAACGTCGTTTTGACTAAAAACGCGCGTTCCATTTGAAAAAAAAAATTCAGGTTCGATTCTCGGCAATAGCATTATTGTGGGTATATAGTTATGAATTTCTGGATATATAGTTATGAATTTCTGGATATTTAGTTCATTCATTGTGAATATTTAGTTCATTCATTGTAGATATTTACTTCATTCATTCACTGTGGATATATAGTTATGAATTTATGGATATATAGTTATGAATTTCTGGATATATAGTTATGAATTTATGGATATTTAGTTCAATCATTATGAATATTTAGTTCATTCATTGTGAATTTTTACTTCAATCATTCACTGTGGATATATAGTTATGAATCTATGGATATATAGTTATGAATTTATGGATATATAAAAATGCTATTGCCAGGAATCAAACCTAATTTCTTCTTTAAGTGGGACGCGCATTTTTTAACCAAAACGACGTCATTTTGCATCGAATGCACCATGCGCATGGTGCATTCGGTTGCACAACATAATTTGCGATATTAACCACAATAGATATGCACAAAGCTTGTTGGACGGGCGGACACTTATTTTGCATCATTTCAATTGTATTGTAGTCGGTGCAAGCATAATTATATTGGGGTACAATATTTGGTAAATAGATACTAGTTGATTGGGTTAATTAGTGATTTAACTAGCTAATAACACTAGTTGATTGTAGAGAGGTATTTAATAAATTAGTTGTTAGCTAATAGCTGATTACATATAAATAATTTTATCAAAAAGTTGCTTTGAGTAGCTTTTTGATTTTTAAAGTTTTGAAATAATAAGTTGTTACAAAAAATTAATTAATCAATTGCCTATATTGATTGTTTAACCAAGTCAAACAGTTAATAATGAAAAATAAGTTAAAATTGACTGATAAAAAATTAAAGAGTAAATACCACCTATGGTCCCTCGAGTTTGGTGGCATCGCCATCAATGGTCCCTAACTTCCGTAATTACTATCCGTCATCCTCCGAGTTGTGAAAAGTTACCTTCTAGCGTCCTTCCGTTACTTCCTCCCGTCTTAGCCGTCAAAATGGAGGGTAATATTGTCATTTGACTTATACGAAAAGAGTTAATACCAGCCAAGGTCCCTCGAGTTTGGTGGTTTGGCCATCTTTAGTCCCAAACTTGGCCAAACAATATTAAAGAAAGTTGGTGGTTTCTCAACTTCCAACTCGAACTCCCTCTTCTCCTATATAATATTAAAGAAAATTTACAAATGTATAGGGGTCGTTTACTTCATTAAATAAAATTTACAAATGTATAGGGGTCGTTTACTACAAATTTTTTCAATTTTCCATTTTTCCATTCCTCCAGATTTTTATTTCTCTAATTTTCTGATTTTATTAAATACACTCATCCTATATAGCATTTGCACATTTCTACAACAACAACAATAATAATAATAATAATTTAATAATAATAATAATAATAACAATAAATAATAGTAATAATAATAAGAATTTAATAATAATAATAATAACAATAACAATAACAATAACTGTTGGTTTTTGGGTTTTTGGGCCCAGGGAGGTCCAACACAACCTTGGTCGGTGGATTCACCTTTCACAACAGCTTCTAAAGAAATGAAGGGATAACTGAAAGAACAGTCGGAAATATGTGTCTTTCCTCACTGGGCATGGACTCGCCCCTCTTACAAGGGTGGAGGGGCCTTTATATAGTAGGCTCCTCTCCAGCCGAATTGAAGTACATTAAATATCGCCTTCAAGGCTAATTACACTATAAGACCGTTCGGGCGCTGTTACTGAATCGGCCAACGGCTCTTTGGACCCCTAACGGGCCGTTTGGCCGAATCCTCTTGAATGCCGCATTGAGTGTTCCCCCAACGGCTCTTGGACCGACTTGAATGCTTCTTACCGGCTCCTAGGCCGAGTCTCCTTCCCCACTTGGGCCTGGGCCGACTCCTGGACTCGGCCCAGGTCACCACCGGGCTTTTCTTTCACTAACTCATATCTTCTATCTTGGACTCCTTCTCTTTTGGGCCCATCTCCTTGGGCTGGGGTCCTCACCCCATCAATAATAATAATAATAATAATAATAATAATAATAATAATAATAATAATAATAATAATAATAGCATTTGTACATTTCTACAACAACAAAAACAACACCAACAACAACAACAACAACAATAATAATAATAATAGTAATAATAATAATAATAATAATAATAATTTTAAAAAATAATAATAACAATAAATAATAATAATAATAATAATAATAATAATAATAATAATTTAATAATAACAACAACAACAATAATAATAATAATAATAATAACAATAACAATAATAATAATAATTTAATAATAACAATAATAACTTTAAATAATAGTAATGATAATAAGAATTTAATAATAACTATAAATAATAGTAATAATAATACATTTGAAGAAGAGAATATGAAAGAAGAAAAATAATGGAATATGATGCAGCGAAACTTGGGACTAAAGATGGCCAAACCACCAAACTCGAGGGACCTTGGCTGGTATTAACTCTTTTCGTATAAGTCAAATGACAATATTACCCTCCATTTTGACGGTTAAGACGGGAGGAAGTAATGGAAGGACGCTAGAAGGTAACTTTTGACAACTCGGAAGACGACGGATGGTAATTACGGAAGTTAGGGACCATTGATGGCGATGCCACCAAACTCGAGGGACCATAGGTGGTATTTACTCTAAATTAAATTTATGTTACCAAACAAAGCCAATTATATTAGTATTCTGTAATTAATGTTGAAAAGCGCGATTGAGGTGTACATATATGTGTTAAATAACCTCACCATTTCAAATAAATATTAATATTAACCAAGCTCTTTTTTTTTTTTTTTTTTTTTTTTAACAATTTACCAAGCTCTTTAATTTCTGCAAATAATAATAATAATAATAATAATAATAATTATTATTATTATTATTATTATTATTTATTTTATAAAGTAGTTATTTTATAAAATAAATTATAATAATTTAAAAATTATTATTATCATTATTATTTGATGTAGAAAATAGATTTCTCCATAATAAAGATGAATACGAAGTAATATAAAATGTTTGCAGAAATAAATAAGTAATCAGGACACAAGGATATTTAACGTGAAAACCACAAAGGTAAAAATTATGGGTCTTTTAAATTAAGTCAAGCCAAAATTCACTATATATATTATGGCGAATTATTGTGTGGGCCATGAATATCAGGTATATTTTTAATATACTAAAAGTACGTCATTTGTATACTGAAGATACATTATTTGATAGTATATATAAAATAGTGTACTTTCAAAAAATACACTTTACGTACACAAATAATATACTTTTAGTATATTAAAAATATACTTTTTATTTATGGTCCATGTAATTATGATTGATGTATTGTAGGTACATGTACAAGGGCAGCCATAGCCAAGGAGTGAAACAGTAAAAAAAACTAGGCAGAAGAATGATTATTTAGAACTGAAAATGAGCCTTGAGATCCTTTGTCAGATCCTGAAGCCTTTATATAAGGACTTTTCTGCAGTTATAACTTCTCGTAACCTTTCATACTTTATTGTTGTACTTCTTCTTCTTTGACTAATAGTAATAGTAATAGTATTCCATTATTATTATTATTATTATTATTATTATTATTATTATTATTATTATTATTATTAGTTACAATGCAACTACCATAACAATCATAATTGTAGGATGATTCATTTCCTTTAATTTGTCCATAACAAAAGATGTGCCTTCCTTCATCCAAGAGCATTATTAATATTTTTTTTTAAATTAAGATAGCTTTGACATTTTTAACTTTAATTTTTTCAAAAAATATTTTGAAGTTTGAAGGTCTGATCCGAAAGTTGTTAAAAAAGGTCGGAGAACAAAAAAATGTAGTATCCGTTCATACATACCTTATCAACCTACTAAGGTTCCACACACTAGGATTCAAACCTGCAACCTCTCTTTTAAGGGGCCACAATTATGCCATTTGACTACAACGCTTTAGGTAACAACATACTTAGATTTGACAACTCAACATACTTGTACAAAAATAACCATAAAAATTGAATTTATACGCATGTTGTGACAATATGTTTAAATTTAATATTTAAAAAAAAAAAAAAAAAAAAACCTTTTGCCTCTGTTAACAACAGACGCATAAAGTACTACCTATCTGCGTCGGTAGTATACGTCTATATTACACAATAGATACGACAATTCTTTTACAACAGATGCAAATAACTGTTTTTTACTAATGTAAAGTAAGTAAGTGTTTTAATAATTTAGAGCTTTACTGAGTGAAATTGAAAATTAATGACTAAAGTAATAAAATCAGAATAGTTATAATTATTTAAAAAATTAAGAACTTCTCAAACATATTTTTAAAGTGCAATTAGATTGAGTCTGCTTGGCTGTTGGAGGAGGGTTGTGCGAGAGTGGTCGGGGAGGCATGGAGGCGTTCGGTGGGATTAGACTTCCAGTCACGCATTGCAGATTGTGGCCAGCAGTTATGGAAATGGGGAGGACAACACTATCAACATTTTGGGAATCGAATTAAAATTCTGAAACGCCGGTTGGCAGATTTAAGTGAGGATCGAGCACCCCAGGCTTTAGCTGAGTTCGTGGCAGTCGAAGGTGAGCTTGAGATTTTGTTGAGGCAAGAAGAGTTGTTCTGGAAACAACGCTCAAAGCAATTATGGCTAAAACATGGAGACTCCAACACGAAATTCTTTCATAAAGCTGCTTCGGCTCGTCGTAAACGGAACTCTTTGCAACGAGTGAAAAATCCGGAAGGGGTGTGGCAGGAGGGAGATGATATGCATGCTGAAATTTTGAGGTACTATCAACTTATTTTCTGTTCTGGAAATAGCAGTTCATATATCTATAATCGTGTGCGGCGATGTGTAACGGATGAGATGAACACCTCTCTATTAGAACCGTTCACGATTACAGATGTTAAAACTGCCCTTTTCTCAATGGCCCCGGAGAAAGCGCCGGGACCTGATGGCATGTCCCCGGCTTTCTACCAGCACTTCTGGCCAGTTATTGGCCATGATTTGTCCGTTTTTATCATGCACTGTGTTGCAACGAGGAGCTTTCCACGGGGGTTAAATGAGTCAAACATTGTGCTAATCCCTAAGAAGAAGGTTCCGGAGAAGGTGTCCGACCTGCGTCCTATAGCCCTTTGTAACGTGGTTTACAAAGTGTTGGCTAAGATGGTGGCCAATAGGCTTAAAGGTATTTTGAGCCAAGTCGTGTCGCAATCTCAAAGTGCTTTTGTCCCTGAGAGATTGCTAACGGATAACATAATAGTGGCAGGGGAGGTGGGTCACTTTTTGAGGAGGAAAACTTGTGGTATAGGGGGGTGGGTAGCGTTGAAGTTAGATATGGCCAAAGCATACGACAGAATGGAGTGGACATTTTTAGAGGGGATGTTGATAGCTTTTGGTTTTGATCGAGGTTGGGTCGAGTTACTAATGCTGTGCATTTCCACCGTTAGCTATTCTATTCAAGTTAACGGGGTGAATGTGGGTACAGTTTGCCCCACTCGGGGAATAAGGCAAGGGGACCCATTATCCCCTTACTTATTCATTTTATGTGCTGAAGCTCTATCAATTTTATTGAAATGCAAGGAAGCCAGTGGGGATATTCATGGGGTGAAGGTGGCGCAAGGGGCCCCGTCTGTCACTCACCTCTTTTTTGCTGATGACAGCCTTCTTTTTTTCAGGGCAAATCAACATGAAGCATTGGCAATTAAAGAGTGTTTGGATCAATATTGTGCCGCATCGGGGCAGTTAATAAATTTTGACAAATCCAGTGCTGTTTTTAGTGCCAATACCACTGCCGAGACAAGGAGACTGGTGACTGACTGCTTCGGCGTTCCAGAAACGGCGGATCTTGGAAGGTATCTTGGCTTACCTTCGGTGATTGGGAGAAATAAAATTGCTGTGTTCCGTTATATAGAGGAAAAGATCCGGGAAAGAATAGGGATGTGGCAAAACAAGCTGTTATCCAAGGCTGGAAAAGAGGTTCTGTTAAAGAGTATAGCACAATCTCTTCCTATTTTTTCTATGTCAATTTTCTTACTGCCAATGAGGGTGTGTGATACGATTGAGAAATTATTCAATCGTTTTTGGTGGGGAGGAGGGGGAAGTGGTAACAGGGGGATACATTGGTTGAGTTGGAAGCGACTTTGTGTGCCTAAATGCAAAGGCGGGCTAGGATTCAAGCGTATCCACGATTTCAACAAGGCGTTATTAGCAAAACAGGGTTGGCGGCTGCTAATCCATCCCGAGTCGTTAGTATCCAGGATGTTGAAGGCTAAGTACTTCCCAAATTCTGACTTTTTGACGGCCAAAATTGGGGTTAATCCTAGTTATTTATGGAGAAGTATATTGGCGGGTCAAGAGGTTTTGAAGATGGGAATAGCTAGAAGGATTGGAAACGGGAAAGATGCTAAGATATGGGATTGGGGTTGGTTGTCAAACTCTGCAGGTATAAATCTAACAACTCCCTGTATAGACGAACTTAAGGAAGCTACAGTAAGCAGTTTGATGACTGAGCACGGTGATTGGGATGCAGATGTGCTTCGGGACATTTTTAATCCGCATGATGTTCATCATATTCTCGCCACTCCTGTGAATAACCAACTAAAGGATTCGTGGAGGTGGATTGGGGATATAAGGGGGTGCTATACGGTGAAACACGGGTACAGACTACTCACGACCAATCCTTCGGTGGATGTTGCTGCTACTGATTTCCAATCATGGACTAATCTGTGGGCGCTACCAGTGCCACCAAAAGTCAGAAATCTGCTCTGGCGTTGTGTGCGGGGTATCTTGCCGGTACGCGAAAATCTGAAAGCTAAGCGAGTGTGGATTGGCGGTGGCTGTCCTTTCTGTGAGGGGATGCCGGAAACTACGGAACACATTTTCTGTGAGTGTGTTTGGGCTAGAAGATTATGGGGCAGCGACGACGTCCTTCAAGGCCGTTGCTTGCTGGCTTTTCTGGATTCCATACTGGGAGGATCAAACCGAGAGGAGGCAGTCAAGTTGGCTGCTATTTTCTGGACGGTGTGGACCATTAGAAACGACATTGTATGGAATCAAGCTTCATGGTCTTTGGATAGCCTCCGGGGCCAAGTCGAGAGATTGCGGATCAGCTGGAAGGCAGCGTTCAGTGGGGTGAGGAATCAGGAAGTGGGGCAGATTCATGCGCCTCGCTGGACTCCTCCGACAAGCAATATGTTGAAGTGCAATGTGGATGCAGCTGTGTTCAATGATGGTGCGGGCTTCGGTGCGGTTGTGCGTAATCACGAAGGCCGATTTATCGCTGCAAGAAGTGGTAGATTGGTATGTAATCAGCAACCTTTTATGGCTGAAGTCTTGGCAGCTAGGGAGGCTTTAAAATGGCTCGCAGGGATTCAAGGAAACCGGTTCATTTTAGAATCTGATTGTTTAGAGTTTTGTAATGCTTTTAATTCTAGTATGGTAGATTATTCGTATGTAGGCACGATTGTTAAGCAATGCTTGGCTATTGCTAGAGACATTGGAGACGTTCATGTCCGACATGTCAAGAGAACAGCGAACCGAGTGGCTCATGCACTTGCCCGGGCAACTGGTTCTAGCCCTGTCTCTAAGTCGTGGGCTGTTATCCCACCTACGTGTATTTCTGAGTTGTTATGTTCTGAATGAAGTTGCAGGTTTTTGCTTTCAAAAAAAAAAAAGATTGCCTAATCCTATAGGATTGATATATTTGCAAATATGATTGAATTTTAATTGATTCCCCTTCTCCAAAACATTCAGATCTTCAAACAGCCTATATGATAGAATGAAAAGTTTTGGATTACAAAGTGAAATCACACTTAATTCTTCTTGCTCTTTCTTGCAAAGCAATTGGAACTACTGAACTACACTTTAATTTGGAAGGCTTTATTTGCTAATTAATCTTCCAAAACCCATAATTACTCAACACAAATATCACTAAAATTTGAAAACTTAATTGCAGTCGATCATCACCACACAAATCAATTGATCTTTCTGCAATTTGTTCTTATCTCGCCACTCGTTCCCGTGAGTGGACTAATGTTACCCATTTTCACCATTGCATTAGCGAAATCCGTTGCAAAAGTCGAGGGATTGGAACTATAAATATTGACTATGCTGTCGGTAGATCCACTGTTAAACAACTCCTGATCAGAGTGTAACAGTCCCTTTTGACTTTGCAAATTCTTGAAATAAACATTATCGAATAAGATCGAAGTGGCGGTATCGAGTGAAGCGAGATTGTTGTCGCCGCCACTTTGGGGACAATTTTCTCGTAACGATGCTGCGAATGAAGCATTTATATTCTTTTCGTTGTAGATACGATCTCGAAAACTAGTACACCTGGCCTGCCCAATTGTGTGACTTCCTAAAATTGTTCACACAAACAAAATGTAATAAGATTACAAGGATACAATTAATTATTCAGTTGTCAAACTAAAATATAAACTAGTTGCAAAAAATTCTATTAAAATGTAAAATTAATAACCTGAAAGAGCAACCATTTCCCTGGCGCTAAGACCTTTGTTGGAGAACAAAGAAATAAGTTCACTTAAACTGAAACCTCCTCCAGGAAGGTTACTAATGGCAGCACTTAGACTTGCAGTCGTTGAATCTCTTCTACCTAACAAAACAGTCCAGCTAGGGCCATCAAGCTGTAGATTAACATTTTAATAAAATTAGTCTCAGTTAAATTTTTAAGTGACGAGAAAAACTCACAACCACTATTCGAGAGTTTGTAGTATTGGGTAAATCTTGTCTTGTGGTCCTAGCTGGCAAAGGTCCACAAAAATGTAAACTAGTCTAGATGCTCATAGTTGACTGACTCAAACCAAAAAGGTTAATAGACTATTCCCACTAGGGTTGAACTTGTAACTTTGTGATTATTATTAGGTCAATATATAGTCTGACTAACTTGGTTGGGGCTGCCACAATCTCAATTAAATTTTGTTAATTTGATGACATTATAGTAATCTATGTAATTAGATGATAAAATTAAATGTTTGGGAGTTTTCTTACCGCAAAAACTGAGTCTCTAGCAGCAACAGCAAGAATGTCGGCACAAGACACAATACCAGAACAAGATTTTTCGAGTTCAATCTTAATATTATCTATTACATCGAGTCCTCTAATTGACTTATTCGAATCAGCAGATTGTTCTCCAGTGAAATTGGCCGTGTGATGGATGCATCACACCCCTGTTCCAAATCAAATATTATATCATTCACAAAATCCAGGTTGCACCCGAAAAAAAAAAACCATTATCTTAGCTAGGTATATATGCAAGGTAGACTTAATAGAAAAAGGGGCAAAAAAACCTACATTAACAAAACAATCATGAAAATGGAGGCGGAGCAAAGATGCACCCATCCGATGCTCCAACTCGACGGCATTGGCGACAGCGGTTTTGATAATGGAGAGTGCGTTTGGGCATGTCTTAGAGTAGAAATCTGCGGAGAGCTGAGCTGAGTAGTTGAGGCCAAGGAGAAGAGACAAAATGAGCAAAAGAAATGAGAAGCAGAACCGGTTATAAGGCGTTGTTGATGAAACAGCAGACGCTGCCATGGCAGGTGGGAGCCAATGAAGAAGAAAAGAATTAGAGGATGGGGCTGTGGTTGCCTAATGCCCAAAATATGCTTCTATTTAAAGGAGATGTAATTAAGTAATCATGCCTGTATGGGTAGTTCAACTGGTCAGGTAAAAGTTGAAAAGAATGACTAGAGATTGAGTTTCACAAGCGGTAGCATGGGAGTCGACCTTTGCACAGTAAGCAAAGATCTACCCTTCCTTCCAAATGCTCTGTTGGGTTGGGATTCAACCTTTTGGAAAGAATTAAGTAACCATGCAATAATGCCACATACATATGTCTCAACTCTCAATCAATAATAAGTTATGATTTTATCATTTTAACGAGTAAAGCAAAAGCTGCAAGCAACTCACATCCGAATTGGTCTGATAATTAATTGGCTAGGTAACCACAAAATTATAAATTCAATTCTCTTGGGAGCTGCCTATATATTGAATGGCTTTGATTAATGTCCTTGTGGTTCTTTAAAATTAGAGTTGTAGTAAAGTAGAGGCTATTGCGAGTATTAAATGCTGGAAATTAAATTGAGTTCAGGTAATCTGACTTAAATTTCGAACGTGAATTTGGGTAATTTGTATTTAAGTTTTAAATTGGTCAAACTGTGTTGACTAAACCAACTCATAACTAACTACTTTTTGTTAATGGTTACTTTATAAATAAATAAATAATATAGGTAAAATTATAGTTACGTTGGACGACTTTATCATTTTTTTTTAAAGTTCATTCAATGTAAATAAGAATTAAACCTAGTTAAAATTTACTCCGTATAAATAATCAAACCGCCTATATGATGAATGAATATAATGTTTTGGATTATATTACAAAATCACTTGGATTATATTAACTCAAAACTTGTATTAATATATGAGTTACAATTGCCAATATTGGATATGATAAAAGCAAAACATATTAATTTTTCTTGTTCTTTCTTTATAGCAAAGAAAATAAAATACCACATCTTCACCTACCCTTTGGAAGGCTTTATTTGCTAATCATCCCAAACCCATAATTACTCAACAGAAATCTTACTAAAATTTGAAAGCTTAATTGTACGT
This sequence comes from Ipomoea nil, assembly GCF_001879475.1. NCBI lineage: Eukaryota > Viridiplantae > Streptophyta > Magnoliopsida > Solanales > Convolvulaceae > Ipomoea > Ipomoea nil. Next base: position 3,206,761 of record NW_017619254.1, on the reverse strand, counting down.
GTTCACCATACAATTCAATTGGTCTTTCTGCAATTCTTTCTTATCTGGCCTTTAGTTCCCGTGAGAGGGCTAAGGTTACTCATTTTCACCATAGCATTAGCGAAGTCTGTTGCAAATGTCGAAGGATTGGAGCTATAAGTGTTGACTATGGAATCTGTAGATCCGCCATTAAATAGTTGCTGATCGGAGTGTAACAACCCCTTTTGACTTTGCAAATTTTTGAAATAAGCATTATCGAATGAGGTTGGTGTGGTGGTGTCGAGGGGAGCAAGATTGTTGTCGCCTCCACTCTGAGGACAATTCGCTTTTAGCAACGTTGCGAATGAAGCATTTATGTTATTTTCATTGTAGATACGGCTCCGAAAAAAAGAACACTTAGCCTGTCCAATTGTGTGACTTCCTACCATTGTTCACACCAAAGAAAACAAAAAAAAAGTAACATTATAGGAACATAATTGATTATTATTATTATTATTATTATTTTTGTGACGAAAGGACATAATTAATTATTTGGCCGTCATAATATAAACTAATTGCAAAAAAATTCTTAAAATATAAAAGATTACCTGAAAGAGCAACCATTTCTCTGGCACTAAAACCTTTGTTAGAGAAGGTAGAAATGAGCTGACTTAAACTCAAACCAGGTCCAGGAAGGCTGTTGGCAGCACTTTGGCTTGCAGTGGTTGAGTCTCTTCTACCTAATAAAAGATTCCAACTAGGGCCACCAAGCTGTAAATTAAGTTGATGCTCACATGTTAATACAATGGCCTATATGTTACATGCATTATTTTTTAGGGCGACGAGAGAAACCCGTAACCACTATTCGATGGTATGCATCAGATAAATTCGACATGCCTTTTAACTATAGTCGACCCGGCAAAGAATTATGAGGTAAACCAGCCTAGGTTGTCTTTAACTGACGGGCTCAAACTATCAATAATGTATGTTAACATGGTGGAATTGAATGTAACAATTAAGTTATTAGCGTTTTTCTTAATTACCGCAACAACGGAGTCTCTAGCAGCAACGGCAACAATATCTGCACAAGACACAACACCGACACAAGATTTCTCGAGTTGAGTTTTGATATTGTCTATTACATTGAGTCCTCTAATTGAGTTAATATTTGGACCAGCAGATTGTTCTCCCGTGAAATTGGCCGTGTCGTCCAATAAGATGGATGCATCACACCCCTGTTCCAAATCATATATTATATCATTCACAAAATCATACATGTAAATATATTATATATTAGTCCAAATCATTGATAAGTCAACGTAAGATAAATAAATCGCTTAAAACAGCATTCATCATATAATTAACAAAAATCCCAATATTATATAATATTAGTACGATTCATATGCTTAGACTATAATGAAAACCAAAGACCGTAAAATACTATACTAAGCATTCAAATAGTATTTTACATATTAAACTCAAGAAGTTTTATACCATGCAAATGGAGACGAAGCAAAAAAAAAAAAAAAAAAAAAAAAAAAAAAAAACGAACATTAACAAAACAGTCGTGAAAATGGAGACGAAGCAAGGATGCCCCCATCCTGGCCTCGGAGTTGACGGCATTGGCGACTGCGGTTTGGATAATGGAGAGTGCGTTTGGGCAAGTTGTAGAGTAGAAGTTGGCGGATAGCTGAGCTGAGGTGAGGGAGAAAAGGAGCAGAAGAAAAGAGAAGCGGAAAGTCGATGGAACAGCAGAAGCCGCCATGGCTGCTGTAAAAGAGGTGCAGAGATGGGAGCGAATTGAAGAAGAAAAGAGGAAAGGAATTAGATCGAGGGGGCAGGCTTGTGGTTTTCGATGTATATATTGCCCAAAAATATGCATGTATTTATAGGAGTGGATAATAATTGAAGACAAACAGACATTAGCTGTTTTTCATTTACTTTAATTTATGTCTTATTCGCTCTTTTCAATTCGTCGCTCACAGATCATATATCATATACACACGCGCATACATACATGCATATAATATAAAATCGATTAAAATTAATGTTGCATTTTCGAGCAGATAAAATACATACTTACCACTATCTTAAAAATTGGTTAGAACGAATAAGTTGATAATACAAATATATATATATATATATATATATATATATATATATATATATATATATATATATATATATTAGGGTAGGGTTCTAGTGAGAACATGAGAACACATCATGTGCATCCATCTAATATTTTTTAATGGTATAGATTAGATTAAGTGTCTGCGAACGCGCATTATATATATATATATATATATATATATATATATATATATATATATATATATATATATATATATATATATATATAATGGGATTTAAATTTTACAAAATTGATTTCAAATTGAGAAAGAACGAATTGAAATGAAGAAAAAAAAATTGAAGTCATGTGTAACATATATTTTTTTTAAAAATTGATTAACTACCTACTAGGACCATTGTACGAATGGATTATAGTAATATAGTTGAGTACTTAAGTTATATAACAATTTTTTGTCTTTTAATGAAGAACCTGAATAAGCTTTGATCCAACTTAAAATGGGAATGACTGCATATATTTTTATTACAAAATAACTACTTAAAATGAATTTTTTATTAAAAAATTTATAAAATTATATTTAATAATGAAAGCATAAGTTTACTTTAATTTTTTATACTCGAACGTATAGAAATTCATGTTGAATGCTAGACTTGACTAGATAGTGATTTGTATATAGTGGCATTATTTGTTTTGTGCAAAGAGCCAAAATAAATTTATAAGATAGAATACATTATACATATGCATGTATAGTAAGTCTAAAGTTTGACGATATGTAGTTTGACTCTTTGTCATACGTCACTAGTAAACTAAAGCCACATATAATTAGAGTTATTAGAAAGATTCCACGCGTTTTTTTTTTTTTTTTAATTTTCCATTTAGGTTTTTCAACTTTCGTAATATGCTTCCTAACCCATGAGAAAATATTTGGTAAATTAGCGGTTAATTGTTTACATACAAAATGACTTTCTCAAAAAACTGATCGAAAAAGTTACTCAAAGTAACTTTTTGAATTTTAACATTTTGGAGCAATAAGTTGTTACAAAAAACCAATTAATCAAACACTCATATTGATTGTTTAACCAAGTTAAACAGCTAATAGTGGTCAAATAAGTCAAAATTGGCTTATAGGCTAATTATTTTACCAAACAGAGCCATAGTCTATTTTGCATTGTGGATTCTGATCCAAAATAACATTTAAATTATGTATATGCAGTTACAGGCCGTTTGGTTGGAACGAATGAATTATTATGAAAAGAAATTGTAATTCGGTGGGAAAATATATTACCTGCATCTACATAATTTGAGAAGGGTACACTATATGCATAGCAGACCCTAGTTCACAATATAACAAATGAAAATAAATTCAAGAAATTTAACTTTGAGACTCAACACAAAACTATATATAGTATTTTTGCACACAATAAACCTAATCCAAATTCAAACCAAAACCTCTAATATTTCTAACAAGAATCAAACTTTCACCATATTAGTGAAAGTAAATCTTAAGTGAACCTCTGTTATATTATTATTAATTCATAAATTTATTCAAAATGAAGTTTAATATTTGAATTATAAATCCTTCCATTTAAATACAAAATTCAAATATCAACTTAAATAAACTCAAAATTGTTATTTTATGCGTTTAATATGTGATGAATATATTACGAATGGAGCCGGACCAACCTTAGAGCATGGAACAAGAACGGGGTAATGTTACGTGCCCAATTCGCCTGCCTCGGCACAAGACCTTGGCGGGAGGTCGGCAGAAGACCTCAACAGGACCTCGGTGCGAGGCCTCGGCGGACACCTCGGCAGCCGCCTCGGTGGGAGGTCGGCAGAAGACCTCGACAGGACCTCGACGCAAGGCCCTCGGCAGGAGGTCGGCAGCCGACCTAAGCCGCGTTACCCGGTCTCCGGACCGGGCGCGGTCAAAGCGGGGGACAACCATCCCCCCGAGTTAGGCGGGCAGTTCGGAGGCCCGTGGCTTGTATAAAAGGCTCCTCTTTTGTCCAATTGAGGGACGTTCACTACTTTCATTACTATTGTCCTAATCAAGCCTTGTAATAGCTTATTAGCGATATCTAATACAATATATGGTCCCCGCGACCTTGCAACGACATCATTATGTCCTTTTACTATTTACGTTCTTATCCGGGTTTAGTAATTCGGGCCACTCCGAATTAATTAAATCTATCATATGTTTATGTTCAATAAATTATGTCGATCTTTAATTGAGCTGGGACTCGAATCTAAAATTTCTTTTATGACAAGCAACAATGATTCTATCAAATCACAAGGTATTTGGCTAATTATTTGTAAACGCGTTTTGTGTGTGAACGATGAAAACATTTCAGCATCTATCTTCTCATGGCAATTGGCAGGGTGTATAAGTGGCTAATTAAATTGAAAGTGGCAGTAAACGCAACCGGCTTTAAGGACCATTCCATTCACAAAACGACAATTTGAAGTCTACCACTATGGCACTATGCAAGGATAATGCCTATCATTTTTCTTTCTTTCTTAAAATAAAGTGGCACTATGCAAGGATAATGCCTATCATTTTTCTTTCTTTCTTAAAATAAAGTGATTAAGTTGAAAGGGAAATTGTAATTTTAGTCCTCCAATTATTTATTGTTAGTGATTCTAGTTTTTAATTTTTAATTATGACAATATATACCCTTAACTTTTTTTAAAAAAAGTTACATTTTTAACCTCTAGAGCAATAAATCTAATACACGTACGGATCAATTGAGGTATGTATATTTTAAAATTTTATTATCTTTGTTCTTTATAACATTGTCAGTTTTGGCATTTCATATGCAAAATATAGATTTGCCAACATTCTTCACTAAATTTTTCATTATCAATGTGGCACATCGTTCCTATTTTCCTTACATGACCCTGTTAAAATCATGTTTTTTTTATTTTACAAATGAAATATCGAGACTAAATAAGAGTATAATTAAAGAAGAAACATTAAAAAGTACTAAAATACCTATATACATACCAAGTAAATTTTTTATAAAGTTTAATAGTTATGTTGCTCCACGGATTAAAACTATAACTTTTTTGAAGAGTTAGATGTGTAAATTGTGACGGTAAAAAGTTAGGAACTAAAATCGCTAGCAAGAAATAATTAAGAGACTAAAATTATATTTTTTTTCTTTAAGCTAAATATTAGTCAAGTATTTTGATGATATCATTTTTGCTTTTTCATATTGTGAATTGTGAGGGAAGTTGTCATATGTGCCGATATGCGTAGAAGTTGGGAACATGGGTGTGGTGGCAAATGGCAATGGCTAACAAAGGACATCTAATATTCCATGTTTATCCTATAACTTGATAACTAAAATACTACAAACTATTGACAACCAACCATGAATAAGAGAAATTATCTATGTTATTAATTTTTTTCTTTTACTTTAATTTTAACCCAATTTGTAAAAGCATCATATAACAAGTTAGTATACCATATAATGAGATGTTATACCATTGACGTATAAATTGTGTATTGGACCGGGGTCCACATTGCAAGATAGACACATGTCCACATAATAATTTGTGCCGTATAATGCTCTTAAATAAATTTGAACTTATTATTAAAAATGTCTATTAGCTTTATTAGTTTGAACTTATCAACTATTGACAATAAGTTACAAAATAGGTTTCATCAAAACACATATTCAGTTGGCGGACTTTCTCCTAGATAAAAAATAATATTAAAATACTCCAAAAAATACTTTCATTTACAACATGAACAACAACAAAAAGGTTAAAGAATTTCTCTCGATTGGGGAAAACTTAATTATCTGGTTAGCTGGGGGTATAAAGTTGTACCCTACATGAGGAAGAAATCGAAGATATTGTAAGTAGTGGGGCCGTTTTGGAATTTTGGTAGCTTACTTTTTATGATTAAACCGCGTCAGTCATGGTTTGCATGTACCACATCGTCTTTTTGACTATTTATTTCCATGTAAATCAACAAATCAAAATTGACTTTATAATTATTGTGTACGAAATGAAACCTTTTTGTCACCAACAATATTCCTTACGTAATTTCCAATACTACATTCAAATAAAAATGGGAATTGAAGGATAGAGATAAGGAAAAAAGGGAAAAAAAAAATGAAAAGTACTGTGTGTAATTTAATCTCACATGATTTTTGCTTCTAAAAAAACCCTATTGGAATTGTTCTTAGCCCCCTAGATATAGTTCAATGATGCAAAATTTGTGGACACCAGTGTAACAACTTCTCAAACCCAAACTCACTCATACGCATCTCATGATTTATTTTCCTTACAAGACATTGGAGGCGACACAAAAGGGATCCTTATAGTTTGCTTGAGAATTGAATTAATTTTTATTTTTGGAATTTGAGTCCTTAACTATATACTCCCTCTTATCTGTTCCATTTTACCTGTTCTGTTAATATTCATTCGTCAACTTAATTTTTTTTTTTCTTCAGTATTTTAAAATTAATTTTAAATTTAAATTTTTGTGTTTAATAATACTTTTAATGTAGTTTCTAAATATATAAATTTTATATACTAATACTAAACTTAATATTATGAAAAATTGAGTTAAAAATAACTTCACTCAAGTCTCGTTTATCAACTCAGAGACACATAATTAAAATGAGACAAAGGAAGAATAATTATTAGATTATAGTTCTGGCATAGTTGTTCAACTAGTCAACTAACTCAAAATAAATTCATAAACTTTACTTTGCTAACAACTGCATGTGTTTCGTAAGGTGAACGGTTCGAATCATACTAAGTACCAAAAATGAGAGATATGGATGACATTATGTACAAACATTTGGAGGCCTGTAGGTCAATCCACTAGTCTCTAAGTAGAAACGGTGAGACATTCTTAAATTTAGAGTTCAAACTTATATAATTATTAGACTTGTACGCTAACTACCACTATAAAATGTAGTCTAATTACACCAATTTAAAAAAATTTAAATTTAAATATTATAGTCTTCAAATATATTAATAAATAATCCTTAACAAAAATTAAGTTATGATGAAACACTTAAAAAATGCAGTGGGATTTGGGATCGTCTCCAACTTGAGGAATATAGCCAAGATAGAAGTCATCTAAGTTAGGGATGCAAAGACTATAGCTAGCACGAAAAATAAATAAATAAAATAAAAAATTACAATATTCTAACTGCTTAAAATATGCATTTCAGTAGTAGTTGTTGGCAAGATATATTTATATATGTTGGATTCATTTTAAAATTTATTTATTTTTTTTGGTAGAGAAAGAGAGGCTAATCTCAACTATTTAATCCTGTAATTGAGAGCGCCTCCCGCGTCACAAGCAAGAAGAGCTGTCAAACCTTTCATTGCATCTAAGAAAATCCAAGTGTCCTAGTCTTTGACTTCAGCTAGATTGGCAAGAAAATCCGCACAACAGTTCTCTTCCCTGAAGATATGTTTGAAGGCAATCCCACAAGATGTAAATCACCGTATAATACATTGATCATGTCTGTGATATGCTTATATTAGACATAATCTCTACACTGTTATTGTAGAGTTTCGAATCTCTACTGATGAACCAGTAAGCCATCATGGGTACTTCAAATTTATTATCTATTTATATATTTATGTGTTTTCTTGTACTACATTATTAATTATTAAATGGAGACACATATCATATATATATCCGACAAATATACACATGTATGTAATGATGTAATATGGATAATCATATACTCAATTTATATATGGTGGACCTTCTTAATAATTGGTTATATATAGATTTGACTTGCCAATTCTTTATTTATTTTTTTTTTTGGAAAACCTGCCAATTATTTAATTCCTATTAAAATAATGAATTTTTGTAAAATATTAAAATGTACCCAAAAAAACTCATCAAATCGTGTTTCAAATTACACCATTTAACCATTATATATATATATATATATATATATATATATATATATATATATATATATATATATATATATATATATATATATATATATATAGGAATAAGGTTCAAATTGGGAACGAAATGTAAAAATACAATTTGGTCACTGAACGAAAAAAAAAAATACGATTAGGCCACTCAACCTTTCAAATGTATGCAATTTCACCTGATAGCAGGTTAACATTCCATCTAGCAGGTTGCGTGTTGACATGGACGATGACTTGGCATTTTATTTTTTAACTACTACTAATACTACAAGTCCAAAATTATTATTATTGCTGTGAAAAAATGCCACATAAATAAGGGTCCTGTTTGGTAAATGGTAATTAGCTGTTAGCTGATTGGGTTAATTAGAGAGTAAAACTAGTTGATAATATTAGTTGATTGTAGAAAGGTGTTTGGTAAATTAATTGTTAGCTTATAGCTGTTTGGTATAATTTCTTTTCTCAAAAAACTATTAAAAAAGTTTCTTTGAGCAGCTCTTTTAATTTTAACATTTTGGAGTTACAAAAAGCTAATTAATCAAACACTTATATTAATTTTTTTTAACCAAATCATAAAGCTAATAGTGATAAAATAAGTCAAAATTAACTTATAGGCTAACTATTTTATCAAACAGGGCCAACGTGATTTTTACTTATTTGGGTGTCAATTATTTGTGTATATTTTTTTAAATATTTTTAATTTTGTAATCTAACTCTATTTTTGTATGTAGTTTAGTAATTTATTTGACTTTTTTAAAAAAATGTTTAAAGAGTCCGGGAGTGTCCAAGTATGGTCCGTGTTGAATAGACACATTATTACAAGTAGATAGAATTAGGTGATCGAAATGAGAGTTAAATAACAACCTAATCACATCTTAGCTAAAATGTAATTAGGGATGGCAATGGGTCGGGTGTGGGTCGGGGAGGGCTACATCCATCACCCGACCCACCTTATATTTTCTCCACCCACCCCCACCTCCAACCCGCATCGAGTGGACTTTTTCAGAACCCACCCCCACCCCCACCGAGTGCAGGTGCCCACTACGGGTACCCACCACTTATCATCTTATTATGTTTTTTAAAAAATAATATTTAAATTATTTACACATAATAAAAAAATAAAATCCATTAGTGATACTAAAACATAAATAATGGAAATATTTAAATATAATAACTAAATTGTTAATTTTTAAAAATAAACTTAGTAGTTTTGATATAAAAAATAGTAAAAAGATACACGGAGTTATATAAATTATTATAAATAACTACATACTAGTATTTATTTTACTATTATATATATATACACACACATGGTGGGTCGGGTGGGGTTCTAGGCGGGTCTTGTACATAGAACCCGAATCCAACTCGACCCACCACGGGTTTTCTTTTTTAAGACCCACCCCCGACCCACCACCCACCATCACCCAAAAAAACCCGATCCATGCGGGATGGATTCGGGTGGATATTCACGGGTCGGATTGAAATTGCCATCCCTAAATGTAATTAAGGTGTCATTGTCGTTGCTGGAGCCTGGAGCGAGGCATCTTAATGATAACCCTTGTCGTTAGTTTTCGGCCTTCGTTGACCTTTTTGATCCCATGCAAAGGCGAATTAACGTGAAAGTAATAATACATGCATAAAAATTCCCATTGTATATGATTATTACACACTACCCACCTACATAATTTTATCCTTTAAGTTGAAGCATGTTTCGATTAAGCTTTTATTATGTACGTATAGTACCAAATGACGAGCCATTATATTAGATAGCAATGTTCCATAAAATTATGGGTTTGATTGATTTCTAACTTAATCTTACCCTTATCAAAGCATGAATCATATATGGCACTTGGTTGCATGACATATTGGGGTGTTTGGTAAATAGTTGTTACTTAATTGAGTTAGTGAGTTTGACTAATTGATAGCATTAGCTGATTGTAGAAAAATGTTTGGTAAATTAGCTGTTGATAACTTATTACATACAAAATGACTTTCTCAAAAAACTACTTTGAACAGCTTTTTGAATTTTAGTTTTTTGGGCAATAAGTGTTACAAAAAACTAATTAATCAAATACTCATATTGGTTGTTTAACCAAGTCAAACAGTTAATTAATAGTGATCAAATAAGTCAAAATTGACTGATAAGCTAACTATTTTACCAAACATGGCCATTATTGAACAATTCATTATAGAACAATTCATTATAGTTTGACTTTAGTTGATTTGCTGGCCAACTAAAGGCCTTGACTACTAACATATATAGCTAGTGTCTTTTACATTAGAAGTTGTTGCTTATTCACACTTGCAATAATTCATAAAACAATTTCTCTTCATAACCTCTTGCCTGGAGTTGTTGTGGAAGCGATAATGATGGTTCAAATTTTTCAAGATAATTACTATCCATGCTTTAAAAAAAATAATAACAATAAGAGAGAGAGAGAGAGTAATGAGTGAAAGGATTTTTTTTTTTTTAATTCAATATAATTAGACCCCACCCACCCACAGACACCACATAATTTTCTTAGAATTGAAGCATGCATGTTTCAATTCAATTAATATTTAATCTATCATATTTAATTTGTGTCTTTCTATTCAAAAATTGGATGGAAACATCAAACATGCATCTTATTTCGACCTCATCATGGATAACTTGCTTCTGAAAAAAAGAATTTACTAATTAGCTTTGAAAATGCTGGAAAAGCGAAAACACTTTTTGGAAAAACATGTAACTAACCTAACGTTGAATTTAGAAGGATTATTGAGTGATGGATACCTATTGTTTTGGATGTATTTGAGAATTCCAAAAAGGGAATAAGGTTCAAATTGGCACTGAATGTAACCTTAAAATGTAATTAGGTCACTGGACGAAAAAAAAAAAAAAAAAAAAAAAAAAAAAAAGAGCAATTAGGCCATTGAACACTCTAAATGTATGCAATTTTACCTGATAGCAGGTTAACATCAATTTTAGCAAGTTACTTACTTGCGTGGCAGCTGAGTTGACATTTTTAATAATTTTTAAATAATTTTTAATAAAAAATTTTTAAAAAAATTAAAAAAATAAAATAAAATAAAACAACGGGGTGACCGCTGTCGTTTAATTTTTTATTTTTTTATTTAATTTTTTTCAGTTTTTTTAAATTAATTATTAAAATTTATTAAAAATTATTAAAAATGCCAACTCAGCTGCCACGTAAGCAGGTAACCTGATAAAATTGATGGTAACCTGCTATTCGGTGAGGCAAATTATGTTGTGCATCCGTATGCACCATGCATGGTGCATATGGATGCAAAAACGACATCGTTTTATTAAAAACGCGCGTCTCCCCTTAAAAAAAAAAAATTCAGGTTCGATTCCCAACAACAACATATGAACTAAAATTCCAGAATCGATGAACTATAATTCCAGAATCTATGAACTAAAATTCCAGAATCTAATCTATGAACTAAAAATTCCAGAATGAATGAACTAAAATTCCAGAATCTATAAACTAAAATTTCAGAATCGATGATTCCAGAATCAATGAACTAAAATTCCATAATCTATGAACTAAAATTCCAGAATGAATGAACAACATAATGTTGTTGCTGGGAATCGGATCTGATTTTTTTTTAAGGGGAGACGCGCGTTTTTAATAAAACGACGTCGTTGTGCATACGGATGCACAGCATAACTACTCATCCGGTGAAATTGCATACATTTAGAGTGTCCAGTGGTCTAATTGCATGTTTTTTAAGTGTTCAGTGACCTAATTATACTTTTTTTTTTTCGTTCAGTGACCTAATTGCATTTTCAGGTTACGTTCAGTGGACAATTTGAACCTCATTCCTTCCAAAAAAGTAATGACCCAATTTGTACTCATAGTATCAAAATTTTCGCATTTAAAGATGATTGGTCGTTGATACTCTACCAATAAAACGAATAAATATTACTAGTAAGGTTTTGCGTAATGTCAAAATGATGTGTTGAATTACTTAAAAAAAGGTATCTGGTCTTGCTAATTAATATTCTCTCGATCGAATTTGTTGCATAAAACTTTTTAATGTGGTTTACTACCTCTCCAATCGTATATAAATTTGTGACGATTACACAAGAACAAAATTTACCTAATACATACTTTCAGATAATTAAGGATCGCAACATGTTGGGTAATATCAAGTACTATACCCAACTCTCAAACCTTTACGGGACATTTGGTTGGGGGAATTACAATTTCATACCCACATATTCCGAAGGCAAACAAATTCCTTTGTTTGGTTGGAGGGAATTATAATTCTGTGGAATTGAAATTCTCTCATTTTCATGGAATTAGAATCTCATTCTCCCCTTGGTATTTCATCAATTCCATGGATTTTAAGAAGAAAAAATAAATAATTTTGAGACAAAATTATCCCTCCTTTTTTAACCTAAAATTGATGTTTGACCTCTCTCTTTCGATTATAGCATATTTTCTTCTTCTACTCTCAACACAAAACATCAATTAGTAGGCCAACGCCTCAATCAAATATGTTTTCTCAAAACTCTCTTATCTATTTTATTGCTTTCATTCTGCAATTCTAAGCTTTATTTATCGCGTGTTACATAAATTTTCAAAAGCATAATAACAATAATAATAATAATAACAATGCCAAAGACCTTGTGGTCAACCAGTGGAGAAGGCAACTGCCGTGTCTTCTCCAGTGGAGAAGACGACCAATCCGGTCTGGTCGTCTTCTCCATTGGAGAAGAACGACCAGCAATGGAGAAGAATGACCGGCGAAGGTGGTGGTCATTTTTTCGGTGAAGGTGGCCGTAAGCTGAGCTTTCTAGGCGGTGAATAACCGGTAACGTATTGGTTACCGGTAAACATGGTCTATTTGATCTATTTTGACAAATTTGAGTGTTTAATTATTGAACATTTTTAATGTTGCATTTTGGGTACGGTAAAATTTGAGGGCTTATTTGACCCTTTTTTCAACATAATAATAATAATAATAATAACTTATTAAACTCACCCAATTTTTCTTGTGATAAATTATTTTCATGGTGTGGTCTACATCTATAAAATGCATGCATGATTGAAGTAAAAGTATTTCCAAAATTGAACCATTTATTATTAGTGATAAGCATGTATCTTCCAAGTGAAGACCTTATACTCTAAAGACTTAAGTTAATGATATTATTTAAAAAGAAATAAATGAAAGTACAATATATAGCTGATGAATAGTAAAACCTAAAAAGCATAAAATATCTCTATTAGCTTGCTGCCTGCACACAAAGTAATTGCATGGCTACAATAACAACTAAATCATAGTTATTCCAAAATTCCACCTACAAAATAAACTTGAAAAAGGCCAGCCAGCAGATCATGTAAAGCTTGTAATATGTTGTTGTATATTCCCTATCAATCATCTCATTTGCGCAAATCAATGATATTATGACTGTTTGCTCCAAACAAATTGTATGCTGGGTTGCCTGTTGTCTTAGGATACTGATGATCTCCCTTAACCAAAACATTAAGATCTTCAAACAGCCTGTATGGTGGGATGAAAGACTTCTGTTCAGGAGAGGAGAGACCCGTTGTGGCGCTGACTTGTGCATTCCCATTGTTTCCCATAGCTGGGAACGAGTTGGCCGGGAGGTGAGGAGAAGATGAGCTCGTGGCGGGTGGTTGTGGGGTTGATGAGTACATGTAAAGTGGGGGGAATGATTGGTTTGATTGGCTGAAATAGCCTGGAGTTGGAGCCCAGGGTGGTGTATAGCCAGAAGAGTTCTGAGGAAACTGACCATTCGATTGGTAATGACGAAACTGAGCATTGGATTGGGGCATTTGCTGGAACATGGACAGGGAATGGTGCTGAAACTGAGGATTTTGAGCAAAAGTTTGCATCTGGGGTTGGGGCTGAGCCCAGGGAGCTACATAGCTCTGATGTCCAGGATAAGAATGAGGGGTGTGTGGATTCCCAGGATTGAAAGAAGAAACCGGGGCCTTCTGGTTCATGGTTTCTGCAGAAGTGGGAACAGGAGTTCCGGGGGTGTCTGGGGGCAAGCTCGACGACAGGGTGATGCTCAATTGTTCGATTATCTCCTGCTCTTTTGTTGCCTTGGTAGGCTCAGGGGGATCGATAACAATCAATGCACTCATGGCTGGATCCAAGGGCTTTCCCTCGCCTTCTCGGGGAGCTGCAGGGCTCGTTTTCGAGCGTCTGAAGTTGCAACAAATAAAAGTTTAGGATGAGGGACACACCAAAAGAGCAAAAAGATTGGTTTTTTAGTACCTTTGAACCAGCCCTCCACAGTCCTCTTTCTTGCCATCTTCCTCTTCATCCAAATGTGCACTCACTGGTACAAGGGACTTAGCATCTGCCTCAGTATCAGATGTGTCAGCTCTCCCGCCTTCACGAGTATAAGATGTCTCACCCCTCCCGCCTTCACGAGTATAAGATGTCTCACCCCTCCCGCCTTCACGAGTATCAGCTCTCCACCTTACACGAGACTCAGTCGTTGGATGCTTGATATCCTCGACGGGATTTGGTAAGGCAGTACCAGACGCTATGGCATCATGCTTTCCAAGCACACTTTGCAGGATATCGTTCAAATCAAGGCCCCGTTCTAGAAGCCCATCGTCCCTGACAGAAAATCGGGTTTTGGGGAGGCATTGATACAATGATACAAGAAAAACACAGAACCAACAACATTTGAACTACTAGGTTAGAAGCTTTACCTGTTTGTTGTTAACATATCAATCAGTTTCTTCTGATTGGCACGACAACGCTCAACAAGATCCACAATAACTTCATCTTTTACAGCCTAGAAAAATAGGGGAATAAAATCACGGTTTCTACTGGCAATATGCACTAGGTTAGAGCGAGACAAGGAGTGAAACATACAGCACGGTCGCCTGGTTTCACAGCCAGCAGCATTTCAGCTAAAAGATCAACAATACTCCTCATAGAACTTATGGTCGACAAACTGTGAATCCAAGAAAATGAGTGGAAAATTCACGGCAAAGTGAATCAAAGAACATAAACACACCTCCAAGACTAACATTCACCGTACCTTAACTTCTCCATCTCAGCCACCATGTTGCCATCATGTCTAGTCGAAGAATTACTTGGCATTTCATACTCTAGCTGGGGCTGGTGTACAAGATGAGACATCGGTGGAGTGAAAATCGGAGCTGTATCATATGAACGTGGCGGGAATCCTACACCAGCAAGCTGCAACAAGTTCGAATAACAATAATGCAAGAACGAGAATCATTATCCACAAATGGTTTTTTCCACTCCATAACAATCTTTTCCGCCAAATAGTACTTATCTAGCAAATCCCAAAGCATAATAAAACCCACCAACAAAAACATAGATTTTTAATTAGAAAATCAAGAACCGAAAGCATACCTTCAGTTCTTGATACGCCCAGTAATACTGAGGAAATTTTCCTCCCGGGCCACCAAACGCCTCTTGCCAAGAGTCTATCAGTACTAGGATTTTATCTCTCACGTGTGTATCCATCTGCAAATCCGACAAAGACAGAAATGAAACACAGAAATGCATTTCTGAAAAAAAAAATATTGCATTAATTTCGAACACAGATCTTAAAGAGCATTGAAATGACACTTGCCGTCTTCTTTACAATTTTGACCATCTCTGTTAATATATTTCTTTCAGAAATTTGAACGTGCACAACATCAGAACAGTTTTTCACCATGGTCTCCACAAGCTAAAAGAAAGGTAAAGCCGAATATCAATAAACCATGAACGATACTTATAGCGACTAAATTTGTACTTAAATCCTGCATATTTCTACATGGATCCATACGTTTCTAAAAGCATATTACAATCAAACTAAACTAGAATAATACCGTTAAAGAAAGTAGCTGCACTTTAGGATTCTTGTTCTGCAACCTTTTCTTCAAAGATTTGAGAACATCTTTCGCCACCCTGAAAAGTGTAGCACAATGAGAGCACAACTTATGCCATTCTCGTAGAAAAACCAATCAGTTATCAGCTAATTGCCAAACAAATGCAAATAATGACAAGAAATACAGTGTGAAAGCAACTTAATAATGATCTAAATAATAAGATAGAAAAACAGCAAAATTGAGTTCACTTCTTTCCAAAAACACTTGAGAAGAATCATTTCTTCAAAGCACTATAATAGTGGACTGCAAAAAGGTTGCCACCCAATAAAAATTTAGGAAAATAAAAGAAATCAGGGAAAATTAGGCATTCATATATGAACCTGTTCCATTTATTCTCATCTGCAACCCAGCTTCAACAGAGAAGCTATGAGAATCTCTGGTTTTCAATAACCAAAATCATAACTTTAAAAAGAAATAACCTCTCTTATTGAGACTAGTTAAAGGTCAAAACTTTAATGATCTTCTAGATATATCAGAAATCATAATCATACAAACAAAAACCAGCTTAGCTTAAAAATACAAAATAAAACCAAGAGATATAAACAGAAACCTCTTTCTCCGTTCTATGTGCAAAATCAACAATCATAATTTCAAATCACACACAAAAATTATTAATTTCCAAAGAACTATTCTTACCCACGATTTATACATTATTCTTGCTTACAGCCATGAGGGAGGAAAAAAAATAATTAAGAAAATAACAACAGGAAAGTATAGAGAGCTGAAAATACCAACGACTGGTATTGATGATGTCGCAGATATCAATGTTCATAGGCCAGTCAGGGCCTGTCAAGAACTCACTCGTGGCCTTCTCCACTCGAACCACCACCGAAGATGATGTCGAATACCATGAAGAAGCAGGCGCCATAGCCAGTGAAGATATCATCTTTTTCTTCTTTTTTTTTTTTTTTTTTCAGATTCTGTGTTTCCTGAGAAAAATCACTGTTCTTGCGTGGAATGAGAAAGAAAAGCAGAAACTAATCTCTGGGTCTTGTGATTCTGAGTTTCACGGGAAAACACAAGGAAAAAAAAAGGCTCTTTGTTCCCGAGAAACGCTACGATAGTTTCTCGTTTGGGCCCTTCTGTTACTCTTGCGCTTGGCTCTAAGAGCTTTCTCGGTCTCTTCTCTCGCGTTTCATTTCTTTGCTTTTTCCAAATCTCGTTGTTATATGTCCTCTCCAGGAATTTCGTTTTCGTTCTCTGTTCCAGTGTCATCAACTCCCGTGAACATCTGCATTCACGCGCACTGCTTATTACACGCTACCCGTCACAGTTAGTCAGTTAGTGTGCATCATTTTTCTCCTCCAAATCTTTCTTAGGGATGGCAATTTCAATCCGACCCGTGGATATCCACCCGAATCCACTCCGCATGGATCGGGTTTTTTTGGTGATGGTGGGTGGTGAGTCGGGGGTGGGTCTTAAAAAAGAAAATCCGCGATGGGTCGGGTTAGATTCGGATTCTATGTACAAGACCCGCCTAGAACCCCACCCGACCCACCATGCGTGTGTATATATATATATAATAGTAAAATAAGTACTAATATGTAGTTATTTATAATAGTTTATTTATTTATTTTGTGAGCCTATATATTAATTTTGGTTTCGTACAAAAAATTTAGTCGGAATTATTTTTTAAATTAAATTTTATTTTGTGTATTGACTTATTCACCCGATAATAAATCTCCCTATTTTTTCAATAAATAATTATATATCCTAATTTTGTAGTTTAAAATTGTGTTGCATACAATAATGAATTCTCATAACAAATAAAATGACCTATTTATCATTTTATCAATCATTACACTGTAAATCATGATTTACATTACAAGTGAACTACTAATATATATATATATATATATATATATATGTTCGCGTGCGGTAGGCCTTCTCAGGTGTGATTGTGCGATTATTTTAAGTGCGTGGTTTTTTTTCTTAAGGTGCGCGATTTTCCTTCTTAAGGTGTGTGGTTTGTGTGCTTAAGGTGCGTCAGTGTCGAAACTTAAGGTGCGTCGACCTAAAACTTTAGGTGCGTTGTTTTCCTTCTTAAGGTGCGTAATTTGTATGCTTAAGGTGCATCATTTGTTGAAACCTAAGGTGCGCCATTTTTAAACTTTAAGTGCGTGGTTTGTGTTTTTGAGGTGCTTTGTTTGTGTGATTTCTGTTCTTAAGGTGCGTCGGCCTAAAGCTTTAGGTGCGCGTGGTTTGTGTTCTTAATGTGTGGTTTGTGTTCTTCATGTGTTTTGTTTGTGTGCTTAAGGTGCGTGGTATGAGTACTTAAGGTGCATCGGGCTAAAGCATTAGGTGTGTTGTTTTTCTCCTTAATGTGTGTGATTTGTATGCTTAAGGTGCGTCAGTTGTTGAAACTTAAGGTTCACCATTTTAAACCTTTAGGTGTGCGGTTGTGTTCTTAAGGTGCGTCTTTTTCTAGTTAACCGCACGAGAAGCTATACTCGCACTTGAACCCTTCCCTATATATATATGTGTATTAAGGATCCTTTGAGAACAATACCATATGAGAGAAATAAGAAACAATCTCAGTCCTATATTGGTATAAATTCGATGGATTTGATCAATTTTTTTTAAAAAAAATGCGGTGACATTTTCGTAATTATCATCAAACTTCACTATGTAAATTAAACTTGAACAATTAAATATGCAATATTTAACAACTAAATATGCAAACCTGGTAAATTTTATAAAAATTAACGAAAAGGCTAAATTTTAAATCTAAATCGTAAGTGTTAGACCGTAAGTGTACTAAACCGGATAAAACAAAAAACTCAGTCATAAACTCTAAAATCAAAATTCTAAGTGCAATGCAATTTCACACTTTTACAAGTACAATATTTTAATACTAAATTTGTAAAATGTTAATATCAAATGTGTAAAATGTTAATAGTGAATTTGCAAACCTGAGTAGTGTACAAAGACCCAAATTAAAAAAATAATAATAATAATAAATTATGTACTGTATTGTAGAATTTTTTATAAAACATAAGCAAGTTATATTGTTAGATATTAAAATTATTATGTATTGGTTATAAATAAAATGACAAAATAACAGTATGAATACAAAGAACCTATTGGCTTACGGCCGCGAAGTTTCAAAGAGCCAAAGATAATATATTTCTTCCCAATTTGGACCAAGTTTTATACTGTGGAAGCATAAGTTAAATATAATAATTTTAAGAAAATATGAGTATTCTTAATTGGGTGAATCAACGATTTGGTCCCTCACTTATTCGTGACTTGTCAATGTTGCCCCTGAATCACGTATTCATCGATTTAGTCCCCGAAAATAATTGTTTTTCGTCAAATCAGTCCCTATAGCCGTATTCCGTCAAGTCTCAGACGAGAGCTCAGATTTGCCCTGGGCATTTTGGTCTTTCACGCCTTCTTCTTCATTGATTCTGACCATGCTTTGCCGGAGAAGCTCAAGCTCGCCAGTGACCAAGTCTCACATCCTAAAGCTCCTCCGGCAAGCTAAGTCGACGCCGGAAATGCAGACCAAAGTTCTCCAAACCCTAAGGTCCCTCGCGTCAGAAAACGCGGCAAATAAACGCTGCATGGAGAACGCCGGCGTGCAAGGAGAATTCTTCCATTGCTTAGCTAGCAATTTGAGAATCTCAGCAGCTCTCTTGCACCACACTGAGAGTAGCAGAGAACTTGGCGATGGAGTACAAGATCCTCAGACCTCTCTCATTCGCCACCTGCGACACCCTCAGGATTTTCCTCGACACCACCGCCAGCCCCGCCGCGCACCGGCAAAGCTGCTCCAGTACGCTCAGACTCCACTCGCAATATTGTTTCTCGTTCGTGTCTAGCAGTAGATCGATCAGCACGGTCGCCGCCCCGATCTCCGCCGCCTTGATCCGGTTCCTCCCTCTCTGGCAAACGTTGGCCAGTAGGTGCAACGCGGATTTGGAGGCCTTGCGGGCGAAATTGTTTCGCAAGATTTGGACAACTTGGTGGAAAAAAGGAGGGATTTAAGGTTGTCGTGAGCTGTGATAACGAGGGGTTTAAGGTTGTCTGCATTTCCGACGTCGACTTGGTTTGCTGGAGGAGCTTTAGGATGTGAGACTTGGTCACCGGCGAGCTTGAGCTTCTCCGGCGAAGCTTGGTCAGAATTAATGAAGAAGAAGGCGTGAAAAGACCAAAATGCCCAGGGCAAATCGGAGCTCTCGCCTGAGATTTGACGGAATACGGCTATAGGGACTGATTTGACGAAAAACAATTATTTTTGGGGACTAAATCGATGAATACGTGATTCAGGGGCAACATTGACAAGTTGCAAATAAGTGAGGGACCAAATCGTTGATTCACCCTTCTTAATTACATTGTGATATAGTTAAGACGTCTCTTTATTTTTATTGTTTATATTTTTTAAATTATCAATTATGCTTTGAATAAGAATGATACAATAATTTATGTGATGAATCATCTCAATTTGTAACCTACTTTAATATTAAAACGATGGCCTAAATTAATAGTATAAATAATGTCTTAATATGACCATTCACAAATCAATTTTCTAATATTATTTTCTTGAGAATGAATATCATAGTTAAGACGTCTCTTTATTTTTATTGTTTATATTTTTTAAATTATCAATTATGCTTTGAATAAGAATGATACAATAATTTATGTGATGAATCATCTCAATTTGTAACCTACTTTAATATTAAAACGATGGCCTAAATTAATAGTATAAATAATGTCTTAATACCATTCACAAATCAATTTTCTAATATTATTTTCTTGAGAATGAATATCATTCAATATTTATTGTATATGACAAATATATAACGCAATACAATTTATAAATAGAGCTAAAAGATCATATTTTGATAAAAGCACATTAATACCTTAAAATTTTAATATTACTCCATAAATTATTAAAATTTATAAATGTTAAATTGTAAAATTAGTCATTAGGAATTTCACATGCTTAGACCTTTAATTAATAAGTTGAGAGAGACTTATGTCATCTAATTCACACTCTATAAAAAAAATTTAGTCATTACTGAAATTAGAAGAACATAGAAACACAGATCGATATGATGTTAAACCACAAATAATATAATCAAATAAAATTTGATTGATTCCACATCACAATTAACAAGAGATTATTCATATACATGTGTGAAGTGAAGTGATATGGCTTAGTCGTCACCCGACCTGTCCTGGTTAATTTCCTCAAGAATTACAACCAATGCCACTATGAAGGCATAATCAACGTTGGGATAAACTGTGACCCCGAAATGTTCTTTCCCCAGAAATATACTCCCTGCCGTGTGCTTCTTGTGCATCTGGGCAACAATGGCGGACGACTCTCCCGCGTATATCACGCAAGATCGTTCCAACCAGCTCCCCTTTATATGGAAATCACACACCTCTCCTTTGTTGCCCGCCAGGAACACATCCAGCTTCGTCTTCAGTTGAAACAGCGACGATTTCTTCACGCTGAACAGCAGATCTTTGGGATCCGTGCTCTCTCCCCTGAACGCTTGCCATCTTCTGTGAGCGGTGAATATCTTTTGCTGGAAAGTGACGATGGGGTGGTCCAGGGTGTCGACCAAGACGCGGCGATCGCGGAGGCTGAACAGTTTGCTTTTCACCTTGAACATGACGGTGCCGTTGACGTCGAGGATTTCGAACTTGCCTTCCTGGAGAGTCATCACCTTCCGCACCACCGCCAAATCCACCGGGTAGGGAACGATGAACTGTGGGCTGATCACCGCCGGCACCGACACCGGCTGAGGTGGGTACGAGGTGGAAACTTCGGTCATCATTGTGTGAATTGAAGGAAGATCGAGAGAGGTGAATTAGGATTGGGAATGATGTTGCGCCAATCCTTTTTGGGAAGAATTTATATATATATAAGAAACAAGGGGGGTGATTATTTAACGTTGTTAACTTAACCGCGTTGAATTGGCAGGCGGGAACCGGCGAATTGTAAACTAGAAGACGGGTTTATTTATACTATTCTACATCGTATTTGTCGTCAAATCTGAACAATTCTCGGAATGATAGTGATCATTGACCTAGTAAATCTGAGTGGTTTGTATCTAAACGTATTTATTGATGAGTTGAATTAGTCTTTTATCTAATATTCTATTAATCAGAATGAATAATTAATCTTATGCGATATAAATTAAATAAGCATGTCCATAACATAAAACATATTTCTCCTTACGGAACACATATTCAATTCCATCGTACTTTCCTAGTACGTACTACGTAAGTACGTAGGACGTTCATTCATTCATAACATGCCTGCAGCCTGCAGGCGCGGATCGAAGTTAAGTTACGTTATTTTTTTGTGTGGTTCATTCACATCACTAATATTTTGTTTTTATTATATACTAATAAGTGTCCCGCGATGCACAGACTATTATTAATTTAACAAATAAACAAATTACACTTTTGATCCTATGACTATAGAGAGTGTGTTAATTTCGCTTCATGACTTTTAAAAGTAACAATTTAGTCATTTAACTATGTTTTTTTAATAGATTTGGTCCTTCCGGCGAAATCACTGGTAAAAATTGGCCGAAAAAACTTAAACCTTTTTAATTTTTTTTTTATAGAGATAGAGATATAATATATAATATAATATATGTAATATTTTATAGAGATAGAAATAGATCAGGACTATGTGGTCTAATGGTACCCGGGTTGGATTTCCATTTGGAAGATTATGAGTTCAAGCTTCAGTTGAGGCGTTATTGGTTCTCCAGTAACTTCTAAAAAAATGTAATATTTTATAAATTAATTTAATAATTATATTGATGTTCATTTGATTTGTAATTAAAATTTCATGAATTTATAAAGTAATATGAATACAATAAATGCTTTCACACTTTGGAGGGAAGAAATTTTTCCTAATCATTTTGCTTTTATATATACTAGTAACTAGTAACTAGTAATTGTCCCTTGCGATGCACGAACTATATTATTAATTTAACAAATTTACCAATTAAAATTTTGACATTCTCTGAATTATTTAATAAATTAACCTCCACGTTAGGTCAATATAATCTTTTGTGGGTTAATTCCATCCGAGTTCCATTGTCTTTGGTGGCAATTTTAAATTTAGTGTCAGACTATCATTTTTGTCATTTAACATCTGAAACATATCATTTTTAGACACTTTTAGTCTTTCTTATGACTTTTTCTATTTTTAGTAAGGGCATTTTTGTCTCTTCATATTTTCTTTTGTTATTTTTCCGTTGTAACTGATTTAATTGGTTTAGGACTTTACTAAAAATCGGTTGACAAATATGATTACTAAAAATCAGAGGTTACCTAAAGTTCTAAACCAATTAAACCAGAAAAATAACAAAAGAAAAATATGAATAGACAAGAATGCCCTTACTAAAAATAAAGAAAGTCATGAGAATGACTAATAGTCTGGGATGTAAAATGCCAAAAAAGATAGTCTATGACTAAATTTGGAATGGTCACAAAAAACAAGAGACCTCTAGTAGAATTAACTCATTTTTTGTCCATCAATTTGGTCACCTTTTCCAACGACCTACTAGTCAATATAATCTTATGTCGGGATGTCGTCCTAGCTCCGTTGACTTACTATAGCATGTCACAGTTAGGGTTTTGAGCTTTAATACACTAAATTAATATGTTAATGTGTCTCTGGGAGCCTATATAATTGCCTTGTTACACAAAGTTAAATTGTGTATTTGACCCATTTTGAAAATATTAAATTGAAGTGCTAATACAATATAATTTACAAGTAATTACATCATGAAACATTTCAAGAACAATAAACAATACACACCCCCACAAAATGGTTAAAACTAAAATTTCAAAGGTTTATAGCATCAAGTAGATCTACTCATGATTAAATAATAAAAGAATAGCAGATATATATATATATATATATATATATATATATATATATATATATATATATATATATATATATATATATATATATGTAAAAGGAAGACGCCAACCACGACGAACTGTTATATATCCCTACTTCGATCTATCAGTTCATCATGTATGTTCAATGGTGATGATGATGAGCAACGTGGTGGTGATGATGAGCAGCGTGGTGATGATGATGAGCAGCGTGGTGATGATGAGAAGTGTGATTTCTTCTTCTTGAGTCGCCGATCTCTTCTAGAATTACTATAAGGGCAACGATGAAGGCTTGATCCACGTTTGGGTACAACGTCACCATGAAATTATCCTTTCCCAGGAATATACTCCCCGCCGTCACTTTCTTCTGCATCTGAGCAATTAAGGTAGAAGATGGTTTAACGTAGATATCGCACGTCGACTCCGAGTTGCTTGTCTTCATCTTATAATCGCAGACTTGTTCCGATGTGTTGCCGGCTAAGAACACGTCTAGGTTTGTGGTGAACTGGAACGCCGAAGATGTTTTTGCGCTGAAGATCAGGTCTTTCTCCTCTTTGCTTTCTCCCCTGTAAACTTCCCATCTGGTTCGCCATGTAAATGCCTGCATATATACATAATTAAATTAATTTGAGAATAATCCTCAGAATTGTTAGGTTTTTTCTCCAGTTAACGTGAGCGCAACTTCAACTAAGTTGATCAAACAATTGATTTAATTTGTAACCACAAAATTACCGTGCACAACCTCATATAATAGATGCAGGTTTTTCAGGTCACCCAAAAATATCAATGTATAGTAATGTTTTGAATCTTATATATATACCTTTCGTCGGATAGTGAGAATGGAGTTTCCGGCGGGATCAAAGACGACGATCTTGGTGTGGAAGAAAGTGGGGATGTTTTCGACTTTGAAGAGGATTGTGGCATTGGAGGCATCTTTAACTTCATATCCGTGGCCACCCATAAAGTAAACCTTTTTCTTGATTGAGATTTGAAGATGATGAGGGACACAGTATTCCGGGCTGATCACAACCAGGGGATTACCAAACACCGTTTCCGCCATGTTCGCTGCTAACTGAATACTGATCTGATCACCAGAATCGATCAAACACTTCAATTCCAATAATAATATCTCAGATTCTTGATTTAATTTTCTACTAATAGATGATACCTTTATGCATGTTGATCTTCGTCTATATATATATATATAAAAGCAGATAGAAGAATTTACGTGAAAGCAACATTAATGGCGGTGTAAAGAATTTTCAAAGCACTAACCAAGTCAAGTCAAATAATCATCAAGCTAAGGAAGAGAAATTGAAAGGAAACATCATGTATCGTAGGTTGTGGCTTGTGGTCCATCTATCATCTTCGTGTTAGGTACTTAAAAAGTATTTGACTTTTTATAAAAACAAATTTGATGTCAACGCAGATTGATTCAACTTTACATGTGTTATATGTAGGTGTAATATAAAGGCTCAGTGAATTTTCGTGGGGAAGACTTTTTAGAGTGAAATATTTTGTACTTTGTGCATTGATAGTTGTTCCTTGTCAAATTGTATGTCTATTTTACCCTTGTCGAGATTAGAGATAATTCTTCGTTAATTAACTCAAGAATAGGAGTACAGAAGATATCTAAAATAATCTATCTCTAACAACCCTGACTAATAGACTAGACTCACTATACACCACATGTTACACAATTATATTACATGGATATAATAAAGCAATAATAAGAATAATAATAATAATAATACTAACACACCCCCTCAAGCACAAGGTGTGGAAGTCACCACGTTGAGCTTGTCCCGCAGAGCACAGAACCGTGATGTAGCTAGTGGTTTGGTGAAGACGTCGGCGAGCTGATCAGTGGTCGAGACATAGTTCACAACAAATTCTCCTGAAGCGACTTTATCTCGTACAAAATGATAGTCAATTTCTACATGCTTTGTCCTGGCGTGAAATACGGGATTAGCACATAGGTAGGTAGCGCCCAGGTTGTCACACCATAATGTTGCAGGACCCCCTGAGTGTAGCCCAAGTTCCCGTAATAACGAGACAACCCATGTCACTTCGGCCGAGACATCAGCAAGAGCCTTGTATTCCGCTTCCGTGGAAGACCGGGCAACCGTGCGCTGTTTCTTTGACTGCCAAGAGATAAGATTAGTCCCAAGATAAACAGCAAACCCACTGGTACTCTTACGGTCTATCGGACAGCCAGCCCAGTCAGAGTCAGAGAAAGCGTGGATAGCGGAGGAGGATGACGGTGTGAGACGCAACCCATAATCCATTGTCCCCTTAATGTAGCGTAGCACCCGCTTAACGAGACCCCAATGCTCAACCGTGGGCGAGTGCATATGCTGACAGAGACGATTAATAGCAAAGGCAAGATCAGGCCGTGTGATCGTCAAGTACTATAACGCGCCCACAACTCGGCGATATTGCGTGGGATTATCAAACAACTCAGTCGACGGAGTAACCAACTTCGTCACAGCGGCAGGTGTGGTGAGTGGTTTGGAATCAATCATGCCAGACCGTCCCAAGATATCGGACATATAACGTCGTTGAGAGAGTATGACAGTGTCCCCTGAAGGAACCATTTCAATGCCCAAGAAGAAGCCTGGTGTGCCAAGGTCTCTAATTTTGAACACTGTAGCGAGCTGGTGTAGCAAGGTGCTGACCAATTTAGAATCATTGCCCATCATGATTATGTCGTCGACATAAACCAACAAGAATACCTGTGAAGTCCCGGACGTATAATAAAAGAGGGATACGTCAGTTTTGGATGAGATGAACCCTGCAGATAACAAGAAGTCATGCAACCGTTTGAACCACGCCCGGGGAGCCTGTTTCAAGCCATATAGGGGCCGTTGTAAAAGACAAACGTGGCCCGGTGTAGTCGGGTCCTCATACCCCGGTGGTTGCTTCATGTACACGGTTTCGTCCAGATGCCCATTCAGAAACGCATTATGGACATCCAGCTGTCGTAGTGTCCACTGTCGAGACACAGCTAGGGAAAACAACATACGAACAGTCGTTGGTTTGACTACAGGACTATAAGTGTCGAAGAAGTCCTCTCCTGCTACTTGGTTAAACCCTTTTGCTACTAAACGCGCCTTATAGCGCTCAATGGACCCAGTGGCCGTGCGTTTGGTCCTAAATACCCACTTGCAGCCAATGATGTTCATATGAGGTTACGGAGGGACCAAACGCCATGTATTGTTGTGCAAGAGTGCATTAAACTCTTGGTCCATAGCCTCGCGCCAATGAGCATGCCCCACTGCCTGAGAATAGCAAGTCGGGTCAGCTACAACATTTAAGGCATGAAACGGCTCATCTGTCCCACGTGTCATGTGCCGGAGTCTCATGACATGATCCCGACTCTGAGGTTGAGCCCGGGGTTTACGTGGTCTGGCTGGTGCGGTGTGAGTAATAGCCAGCCTGGGGGGTTCCTGTGCAAGTGGTACTGGATTACCACTAGAGGAATCAGTACGTGGGGCTACGGGAACCTCAGATGTAGCAGATGATTGAGCAACAGGTATAACCGCCCAAGGTAGGGGCGGTGGTGTACACTCTTGTGGTGTTGTGCCTGTAGCAAAGGGGAAAACATTTTCGTTAAAGCGGACATGCCTGCAAATGTAAGTCTTTCCACTTGTCAAGTCAACGCATCGATATCCCCTAAACGAAACAGGGTAACCTAGGAAGACACATGGGGTGGTCCTGTACTCAATCTTATGCCGATTGTAGGGGCGTAGATGTGGGTAACAGAGACACCCGAAGACCCTTAGGAAAGTGTATGGGGGATTGACTTTAAATAGTTTAGAGTACGGGCTTTCAAAGTTTAGGGCTGAAGAGGGTAAGTAGTTTATGAGGCAGGTGGCTGTTTCAAAGGCGTAGTCCCAATATTCACGTGGAACTTTGCCTTCGGCGAGTAGAGCTAGGCCAGTTTCGACAACATGTCTGTTTCGCCGCTCTACTTTACCGTTTTGTTCATGCGTATAAGCGCAAGATTGCCGATGATTTATTCCAAGACTTTGGAAAGTGTGGTGGAGTTTACGATATTCACCCCCTAGATCCGATTGGATTGATTTGATAGAGCGCGAAAATTGGCGCTCTACCAGAACGCGGAACACATCAAAGACTTTATATAAATCTGATTTTACCCGAAGTGGATAAAACCAGCAAAAACCGGAATAGTCGTCTACAAAGAGGCAGAAATAACGAAAACCACTAACTGATAGTACGGGAGAGGGACCCCAAATATCAGTGTACACTAAGTCTAATACAGATTGACTAGTTCGTGGTACGCTTTCTAGTTTGAAACGTGACGATTTTCCTAAATGACAAGAATTGCAGGAATCAATTTGGCTATTTTTATTATGTGACACAGGACAAATTTGTAACACTTTATTTAGAGCCTTCTTGTGAGGGTGACCGAGTCTTTGATGCCATATTGTGGGGGAGGCCCGGGAACTGACGAACGCGAAACTTGACCGACACACCGGAAGCTTGTATAGCCCGCCCGATGTGGACCCTCTAAGTAGAACCGCCCGCGTTGTGGAATCCTTCACAATAAAACAATTACTGTGAAATTCAAAAAAAAACATTATTATCGACAGTAAACTTATGCACAGATAATAATGGGACCGAAAGACTGGGAACATGTAATATGTCTTTTAGATTTAGATTTTTGGACACGGATGGGATTGATGCTCGACCGATTCGTGTAATTTCCAAACCTGCGACATTGCCCACCCGTAACACGTCCGAACCGCCATACTCCTCGGAATGCCCCATCATTGCCGCATCAGGAGTGGCGTGAGCTGTGGCACCAGTGTCCGGATACCAATTGTCTGCCGGAACGGGGTGAGGGGCTGCCGGCGTGTCGCCGGAGATGGCCACATGGGCTTGCGCCGGCGGTTGAGTGTTGTAGCGCTTGTAGCAATACACGGCGGTGTGACCGTGCGACCTACAGATCTGGCAACGAGGTCCGCCCCGGCCACCGCGCCCACCGCGCTGTCCTCCGCGGTTCCAGCGACCACCACCGCCGCGCTGCTGGTTCGATGAATGGCGACCACCACCGCCATGCGAACCACTGCCTTGCGATCCTCCGCCACGGTTGGTTCCAGCGTATAACGCCGTGTGAGAAGTCGCGGCATCACTCGGCGAGAAATCATCCACGAGGATGAACTCGTGAGCCTGTAGAAACTTCGACAGGCTGGACAGCGACACCGCAGCGCCGGACGCCGTGTGACTGGTGGCCAACGCCTTCAACTCCGGTCGTAGACCTCGAATTATGTACAAGGTCTGCTCCATTGGTGACAAGGGACGCCCGGCCTGAATTAGCGACTCGACAAGGACCCCGGCTCGCGCAATGTAATCGGCGATGGATGCATTGCCCTGTCGAAGCTGTTGAAACTGCCCAAGGAGGTTGATGCAGCGCGCCTCGCTGGTGGAACCGAGCGCAGACGAGATGGCGGCCCAGATGTCGGCGGAGGTATCCCGTCCGAGAGCGAGGTGTAAAACCTCATCCGACATCGCAGAGATTAGTAAAGACACGATGGTCTGATCTTGCTTGATCCAGGCATGATATGCCGGATTCGGCACCGGAGCCGCTGGCGTTGTCGACGCGGAACTGCCGGTGGTGGAGGCCGCCGGGATCATCGCTGGCGGACACGGATGGCTTCCGTCTACGAAGCCAGTGAGTTCCTGGCCGCGAAGAAATGGAAGAAGCTGCATCCTCCAAAATAAATAATTCGTGGAGGTGAGCTTCATGGTGACATAATGATGTGCACCGGAGAGAGCGTTGCCGGCGGCCGGCGTGGGTGAGCCGGCGGCGGAGTGAGTACGCTCGGAGGAATTGGTCGACATGTGTGGGTGAGGGAGGGAAAATTTGCGGTGGAGAGAGGAAGAATTTGGTTGTTTCCGAAAACCTGTCGTCTGATACCAGATTAGAGATAATTCTTCGTTAATTAACTCAAGAATAGGAGTACAGAAGATATCTAAAATAATCTATCTCTAACAACCCTGACTAATAGACTAGACTCACTATACACCACATGTTACACAATTATATTACATGGATATAATAAAGCAATAATAAGAATAATAATAATAATAATACTAACAGTCGATTCCCGTCATTCAAATTCCGGCTATATGGAAGACAACACTCGCACTATTTTGGTGGGTCAGGTTTGTATGGTGTCTTATGATGGAGCATGTGTATCGCATACTTCCTTTTGTACTTGTTTCAATTTTTTATTATTATTTCATGTTCATTCCTTCGCATGCTTTAGTGTTTATTTTATTTTATTTATCTGAGATGTATGGATTTCATTCAACTACTTTAGTTCTTTATTCTAGCACATAAAGTACATTATATATTATTCTAATTCATAAAATACATTATTCTAACACATAAAATACATCACTCTAACTCATAAAATACATTATCTTACCCTAAAAATTTTATTATTCTAACACATATAAATACATTATTCTAACACATAAAGTACATTATTTTAACTCATAAATACATTATCTTACCCCATCAAAAAATTTTCTGCCACTCTCACCCTAATTTTTACACAGAGTATAATTAGAAATCATTATCATTAATAATCACAATAATATATGGTATATATAATCATATGGTACGATTAATTATAATGTCGACTAACATTGTAAATTTTTTCTACTACATTAATCCTAAGTCGAGTTTTCGTGTTAGGTGAAGAGTCATCACAAGCATTTAATTGGTTTCATTTTGAATAGTCAAAATTATTGATAAGGTAAGCTTCTTGTATTATTCTCATTAAAAATAATCTATAAACATTCATAGAGTAGAACTCCCGGTTACGGGGATTTCATGATGGAATTGAAGCACCTGCAGGTAAAGACAAGGGAGGAGAGCCTAATTTATTATTAGAATGAGGTTCAAATTGG
The DNA here is from genome assembly GCF_001879475.1 of Ipomoea nil. NCBI lineage: Eukaryota > Viridiplantae > Streptophyta > Magnoliopsida > Solanales > Convolvulaceae > Ipomoea > Ipomoea nil. The sequence goes on along the minus strand of NW_017619254.1, from coordinate 3,176,059 downwards.
TCACTGAACGTAATCTGAAAATGTAATTAGGTCACTGAACAAAAAAAAATGCAACTAAGTCACTGAATACTCTAAATGTATGCAATTTCATCTGATAGCAGGTTACCTGCTTACGTGGCAGTTAAGTTGACATTTTTAATAAATTTTAATAATAAATTTTTTAAAAAAATAACGGCCACCCTCTCCCCCTCTTCCTTCGTCTCCGCCGGAAGAAGGGAGGGAAGGGGTAGCCGGCGGCCACCCCGTCATTTTATTTAATTTTTTTTTATTTTTTAAAAATTTATTATTAAAATTTATTAAAAATTATTAAAAATGTCAACTCAGTTACCACGTAAGCAGGTAACGTGTTAAAATTGATGGTAACTTATTAAAATTGATGGTAACCTGCTATCCGGTGAAATTGCATACATTTGGAGTGTTCAGTGACCTAATTGCACATTTTTTTGAGTGTTTAATGACCTAATTGCACTTTATTTTTTTCGCTCAATGACCTAATTGCATTTTCATGTTAAATTCAATTGCCAATTTGAACCTTATTCATTTATTATTTTATGATTTCTAGTACGACATACTATTATATTTACGTACTAGGCCTTTGGTTGAAAGAATTACAATTCCATTATTTTTTTCCTACTTTCAGAAAATGAGAAATAGCACAATTTGATTAAAGAGAATTAAAATTTACGCTGCCACGCAGTGGGGCACAAAGCGAATTATTCTTTTACCTTTTACTAAAGAATACTATGTGCACGTTGCAAATAGTGGCCTAGAAAAAAAAAAAAAAAAAAAAAAAAAAAAAAAAAAAAAAGAGAGAGATTTAAAAAAAAAAAAAAAGAATTAAAAGTTGATGAAATTTGAATTCTCAATTTGTGAAATTGAAATGCCAAACCTTCTCTTAGAACTTTTACAAGGCGTTTAGTTGGAAGGAGGGACCAGAATTGCAATTCACAAAAGGAGAGAATTATAATTTCGTGAATTTGTAATTCCCTCTAATCAAATAATGGAGTTGTGCATATCAAAGAATTAAGTTGTAGTTGAATTACAATTACATCCTACTAAACAAGTTGTTAATTCCATGAATGGTGAGAGAAAAGTAGAGTGATCTGTGGTGCAATTATGAGTGATTAGTGATGCACATATAAGTGTCATCATGTGCTACACTTAGAAGTGGATGCACCACCAAACATATATAAACACATCAGGCCACAAGACCATACTGGAAGGGTTGGTCGCATATGAACCAAACCCTATATGTGGGTGTGTAGCGAAATAAACAAATCAAATTAAGTATATATTACTATATTTTAATTCTTATCGCCCAGAAAAAAAAAAAAAAAAGAGTTGAAAAAGGAATAGAAAAAAAAAAATGACATGAGTTTCATTAATTTTGTGTACACTAATTTAGTTGTTATCTACAAATCTACATCTACAAATCTAATAAGAGCCAATAATGTTAGGTCCTTAATTGGAACAAAAAAATATCGGTAGTAGTTGTTTCTTAAAATAAATGGTTCATATTATTTTGATTTTAGTATTTTTTTTAATGATTTTCCTTATTTACCCTCTATTATATTATTTTTTCCCCTTAAATAACCCTAAATTCCGTTAGTATAAACTTTAGTAACGAAATATTCCATTAACTATTTATTATTCTTAAAATACTCATTAATTTATATAAGAAAGGTCTTAGGTTCGAACCCCAACTCAATTATGTATTAAAAATATAATATAAAATTTAACATAAACTTTAGTCAAATAATTAGTCTGACTAAATACATAGCATTCAAAGTTGAGCATCAAAGATTATAAATCCGAAACTTTAAAAATCATTTGATTTTTTTGATTTAAAAAAAAAAACAAATTTAAGTTTTTTTTTTTTACGTTTAATTAATATTCTTTTGATTATTTAGAACAAAACTTAATATTTCAATTATGCTTTTGCATTATTGGAATGATTTAGGTCATTATTGTATTAATATTTTTTGTATTTTTTTTTTATAATGGTACAATTGTATATTACTTTACAAATATTATACTATTACTTATTTTATTGGACAAAATTGTTCTTATATCATTGTCAGACTTGCACGGCCTAACTAGAAAGTTGTTGATCATAAATACAATTGCACATGAACTTTAAATCGGTAGGAGCATTTTCCAAATAATTGACAATATTAACATCCTACTAGCTCCAATTGAACAAGAATTTTATCAATGCATGAAAACTTCTAAAGAAATTTGTAAGTTAATTTTTACTTCCAATTAATTTCATTATTGTTGATGAAAAGTATGTACGCCACTTTATTACTCTTATTAAATTAAATAAATTAGTAGCTACAACAAAAAAATAATGCATATGCATTTAATTAATTTAGAATTAGATGTCTATAATGCTTTATTTAAAAAACAAATATTCATTATAAAAAAATTTAAAAGAAATATAATTTCATTAGTTATATTATCTTTAATTTATTTTCTACAATTCGAAGATTCCTTACCTTCAAATTTATTAACTTATTATATTCCCTACATTGTCCATTGTCTTCTTTTTACATTAGCTTGTAATTAAATATCAAAGTTATAATACAAAACATATTATATATATTTATTTACCAAGTATTTTATATATACAAATATAATAAATATTAATATTTTGTTCAGTACTTTCACATGATAACCTACAACACACATCTCATAACACATTAAACATGTAGAGGAAAAATTAACACTACTAAATATCAATAGGTGTTTGTAAGATAAATAGTTCATATTACAACTAAAATCTCAGTCATATACACAACAAGGCAAATCTAAAGCTTCCTACACCATAATTTCATTGCATGATGAATCCCTCTACGCTGCCACTAGTAACCAATAAAAAAATAAAATAAGAGAGCATATGTATTGAAGATGAAAACAATGACAGAGAATTAAAAAGAATTAGAGAAATTTAAATCAAAAGTAGTATTTATTTATACTATCGCTTTAAGACTACGTATTTAGACTAGCGTTATTAAGAAGTTGCAAACATTTATTTTAGTGACAATTATAATCAATCTCTCACATATTATATTGAATTATATACTTTAAATTATCGATTTAAATAAACAAATTCAACATTTATTTACCTATGCATAAACTCTCCTATATAATATTGCATTGATATATTTGAAATACTTATTTAAAAATAATCATTGGGCATTATCCCATTCGTGCAAAACGCGTAAAAAAAACTAGTAATAATAATATAAAAATAAAATGTCTATCATCATTGTTGTTATTAAAATGTTAAAAAAATATTTTGCAATGAGTAAGTTAAAAATAATAAATAGTTAATGGAATATTATGGAGTGAATTCCATTTTTGGTCCTATTGTTATAGGAGTTTTTCCAGTTTTAGTCTACCATAATTATTTTTGTCACATTGCGTCCACTATTATTAAAAGTGTTCCAATTTTAGTCCACTTTAAGATTTTTCGTGGACTAAAATTGGAACACTTTTAATAATAATGGACACAATGTGAAAAAAATAATTATGGTGGACTAAAATTGGAATGACCCCTATAACTAACAGTAGGACCAGAAATGGAATTCACTCAATATTATGTAATTAAAGTTTGTACATTAAAAAATAAAAAATAAAAAAAGTAAAAGAGGTTAGTTTTGAAAATGTTTTATCATTGACGATGAATAAATCAAAATATACAAGTTATCAATTCACATTATTACACCAACATATTATTACATCCGTACAAATGATGATGATAATGATGGCATAAGACCGCATTTGCCCTACAAAACAAATGCATAAAGAAGTTAACTCAATTGCACTATTGCTACTAGTTAGAAAAAATGTATTATTCGATCGATTAACTTTTTCAAAATATTTTTATAATTACCAGCGTCGACAAAAACACCTCAGCTCTCAAAATAACAATTATATATTCAAATTCAACATCATTTTGTATAAAAGTTGAAATGGAAATATTAAATTGAATTGCTAATACAATATAATTTACAAGCAAAGTAAATACATCATGAAACATTTCAAGAACAATAGATAAATAATGAGCAAATACCAATTTTGGTCCCACGAGTATTAGCAAAATGACAGTTTTAGTCCACATGTTTAATTCCTACCAATTTTCATCCACGACTATTACTTTAGTACCAATTTTCATCCACGACTATTGTTTTAGTGCCAAAATTCATCACGCCAATCACACATTTGTTTAAAACATGTCGAAATATGAAATTATTAAGGGTATTTTCGTCTTTTTAAATTAAGATCCCAATTTGAGCATGAATAAAAAGATTTAAGCCCTAAGATCTATCGTGATTCGCAGTTTTTCTCCTCAAATTAAAGTAGGATGAGGAGGGGAACTGCCAATTGGGGTTGATCTTAGGGCTTGCATCCCTTTATTCATGCTCAAATTAGAGCCTTAAGTTGAAAAAGACGAAAATACCCTTAAAATTTTTAGATTTCGACATGTCTTGGATGGAGGGGTGACATGCGTGATGAATTTTGGTACTAAAATAATAGTCGTGGATGAAAATTGGTACTAAAACAATAGTCGTGGGATGAAAATTGGTAGAAATTAAACATGTGGACCAAAACCGTCATTTTACTAATACTCATGGGACCAAAATTGGTATTTGCTCATAAATAATACATACCCCCACAAAATGGTTAAAATTAAACTAAAATTTCACGAGTTGTACGTATACCCATGATTATTAAATAATAAAAGGATAACAGATATACCTAAAATTAAAGGAAGAAAACGACGAATTGTTATGTATTAATCCTGCTTCAATTCATAATGTGCAATGGTGATGAGCAGTGTGGTGGTGATGAGAAGTGTGATTTCTTCTTCTTGAGTCGACGATCTCTTGGAGAATTACTATAAGAGCAACGATGAAAGCTTGATCCACGTTTGGGTGCAGCGTCACCGTGAAATTATCCTTTCCCAGGAATAAACTCCCCGCCGTCACTTTCTTCTGCATCTGAGCAATTAAGGTAGAAGATGGTTTAACGTAGATATCGCACGTCGACTCCGAGTAGCTTGTCTTCATCTTATAATCGCAGACTTGTTCCGATGTGTTGCCGGCTAAGAACACGTCTAGGTTTGTGGTGAACTGGAACGCCGAAGATTTTCTTGCGCTGAAGATCAGGTCTTTCTCCTTTTTGCTTTCTCCCCTGTAAACTTCCCATCTGGTTCGCAATGTAAATGCCTGCATACATAAATTAGATTTGGGAATTATTCTTATGTTTTTTCTCTACCTTAATCTCTGAATTTAATGCCAGGACAATCTCAACTAAGTACACTTGATTTGTAACTACAATGTTACTAATTTGACTTACAATAAAGTTAGTAATCTAGACTGATTTACATTATTTCCCGTCCTCTAATTTGACTATTTGACTCACAATATGAGTAGTAATTTAGACTGATTTACCTTATTTCTCGTCCTCTAACTTGTCTATTAGAGTTAGGGCCGGATTTTAGGCTGTGCAAGCTGGGCTACCGCACAAGGCCTCCAATTTTAGAGGGGCCCCAAATTTTAGAGGTCCAATATTTAATTTTTATAGTTTAGAAATAAAAATTAAAAGTTTTTAATTAACTTTAAAAGGTTTCATAAAGAGATGGTAAGAATATGTATTTATTGTATTTTTACTTGGAGGTATTTTAAAATTTGTGATTTTAGTAGGGCCACATTTATTTACCAGAACAGGCCACACAAACTTAAAATACGGCCCTGATTAGAGTCATAGATGGAGTTTATTGTGCACACCCTCAAATAATAGATGCAGGATTTTTTAAGTCACCTTAAAAAATCAATGTATAATAATGTTATGAATCTTTTATATATATATATATATATACCTTTCGTCGGATAGTGAGGATGGAGTTTCCGGCGGGATCAAAGACGACGACCTTGGTGTCGAAGAAAGTAGGGATGTTTTCGACTTTGAAGAGGATTGTGCCATTGGCAGCATCTTTGACTTCATATCCGTGGGTAGCCAAAAAGTAAACCTTTTTCTTGATTGAGATTTGAAGATGGTGAGGGGCACAGTATTCCGGGCTGATCACAACCAGAGGATTACCAAACACCGTTTCCGCCATGCTCAGATCAGCTCGCTGCTAACTGATCTGATCACTAGATAATCAAACACTACACGTACTGCTAGCTACCTATTTCAGATCAATTCCAATAATATCTCAGATTCTTGATTTAGTTTTCTACTAATAGATGATACCTTTATGCATGTTGATCTTCGTCTATATATATATAAGCAGGTAGAAGAATTTACGTGAAAGCAACAATGGTGGTGTAAAGAATTTTAAAAGCACTAACCAATTAAGTCAAGTCAAATAATCATCAATGAAGGGAAATTGAAAGGAAACATCATCTTTGTGTTACGTACTCAAAAAGTATTGACTTTTTATCAAAGCAAGTTTGATGTCAACGCAGAGTGATTCACCTTTACATGTGTTATGTCTCATTAACATTGACCAACCTTGTATTGAAAAGGTCCGGGTTTGAATTTCCTCTTGTATTGAAAAAATCAATTTGACCAGCACTTTAGAGGTGCTTCTAATTACGGTTAGAGATCTCGTAGTCTGATAATAAAAATAAAAATAAAAAAAACATTGACCAACCTTTTTCCCAGCTAATTTAGACTAACCCATGCATCATTATTATTTTAATAATTAAGATCAATAATTACAATGATTTGTAAATTAGTATACTTTTTTTTCTTTAAAAAAGAAGAAGAGAAATTGGTTAATATTAACCTTATTTTTAATGAGGTAATATCATGATAGTGTGATACGCTATTGATGATATATAGCAGGCACATATATACATACACACACAATGTATCAAATATATATATTTTCAAAATTTACGAATGTTTTTATTGAAAATTTTAGAATAATATCGTTTCAATGTGTGTATATATATATATATATATATATATATATATATATATATATATATATATATATATATACAAATTTGACAATAATTTTAATCTGTGTTTTCATCAAATTTTTAATCAATTGTCTTAGGTGGTATACTGCCATTTACGTATGAAGTAAAACTTTTAAAATTCCAAATAGCACCAAGTAGAACGTTGACTCGATCTCTTCTTTATTATTATTAGGAATAAGGTTACAATTAGATCACTGAACAAAAAAAAAATGCAATTAGGTCATTAAATATTTTAAATGTATGTAATTTCACTTGATAGCAGATTATCACCAATTTTAGTAAGTTACTTGCTTACGTGGCAGCTGAGTTTGCAATTTTAATAATTTTTAAATAATTTTTTTAAAAATTTTTTAAAAAACGATGGCGTGGTCAATTTAAAAAAAAAAAAAAAAACGACGGGGTGGCTGGCGGCCAACCCGTCGTTTTATTATTATTATTATTATTTATTTTAAAATTTTTAAAATTTATTATTAAAAATTATTTTAAAATTATTAAAAATCTCAACTCAGCTGCCACGTAAGTAGGTAAATTGCTAAAATTGATATTATCCTGTTATATATTTCTTTATAAGTAATGTTGAAAAGTCTTTGTTATTTATAAAGGAAAATATACTCCGTAATATTTTTAAGGAAAATGTAACACTCCGTACTTTTAAATCAAAATGTAAAAATATTACATTTTTCTTCAAAAGTATTACAATTTTTCATATAAGTAATAAACATTGTATTATTTATTAGTATTACATTTTTCGATATAAGTATTACATTTGATCTTGATCCAATCCGTTTCATAGATCATCACACAAGTTTTTGCATTATTATACAGAGTAATATAGTCACGGGCAAATAATGTTGTGGAACCGTGTTCACCTTGCAAGGTGGACACGATTTCAAAACTGTCATAATTGTGAATATAGAGTTAAAAAATTATGAACATAGAATTATATAGTTATGAACATAGAGTTCTATAATTGTGAATATAGAATTCAATAATTGTGAATATGAAGTTAAAAAATTATGAACATAGAGTTCAGTATGAATATAGAGTTTTTTTTATTGTGAATATGAAGTTCAATAATTGTGAATATGAAGTTAAAAAATTATGAGCATAAAATTTTATAATTACGAACATAGAGTTCAGTAATTATGAACATAGAACCGTGTTCACCACATTTCCACGGCATAACAATTGTATATTCACGAGCTTGGGCTAAATTATCACGGCCCAAAATCTTCCGTAAATTCTACTTGCGGCCCGCACAAAACACGGTCGGGAATTCAGAACTCTGCGACAATTCGACAAACCAGAAGAGTTGGGAGATCGTGGAGTACTGTACTATGATCCTACGATTCTCTCCGCTCAAACCTTTTAGATTCTCTGGAAGATGTTAAGGAGCTGCAGGCTACCAATCTGGCAGCTGAGAACAAATCTTTCGTCCTTTTCATTTTCGTCTTCTTCAAAACCCAAATTGAAAAACTACTACTTGAGAAAAAGAAGAAAATGGCCGATATCGCCGTACAAAACCAAGTGGCACGAGAGCTTCGGCCATCAGCTAGCTATGCAGAGCATGATAGAAAGGGTTTCAACGTCGAATCCTTTATCGGCCCTCATCGATTCATTCGCGGATTACCAATGCGACCCCACTCCAAGTGCTTACCAATTCGTAATCAAGGAAATTACCAGAGACCCTTGTACCTATGATTTGATCCATAAAGTTCTTGATCATTTGCAGAAAGTTGACAACTTTGAGATACCCGAGGGTGTTTTTGTTTATCTCATCAAGTTTTATGGTGATATTGGTGAATTGCAATGTGCGGTTGAGCTGTTCTTGGGGATTCCGAGGTTTAGATGTGCCCCAACTATGAAGTCTTTGAATGCTCTGCTCTCTGTTCTTTGTAAGAGTGAATGGGGTCTTAGGAATGTGCCTGAAATATTGAATAAGAGTCAGTTGATGAATATCCAGATAGATGGATCGACTTTTGGGTTGTTGATTAGGGCTCTTTGTAAGATTGGGAAGGTTAATTATGCGGTTGAGATGTTGAATTGCATGGTGGATTCTGGGTTTGATTTAGATGGGAAGGTCTGTTCTTTGATATCATCAACAATGTGTGAGCAAAAGGGTAGTGATGAGTTTGACATTGTGGGTTTCTTGGAAGAAACAAGGAAGTTAGGGTTTAGCCCAAGAAGATTGGATTTTTACAATGTGATGAGGTTTCTGGTGATGAAGGGAAAAGGAAAAGAAGCTGCAAAGGTCTTGAAGAAGATGCGAATGGATGGGATTCCGCCTGATATCGAATGCTATGATTTGGTTTTGGAAGGGGTGGTCTTGGAAGGCGAGTTTGAGAAGGCAGATAAGGTGTTTGATGAATTGCTTGTGTTGGGTTTGGTTCCAACGGTTTTTACTTACAATAGCTATATAAATGGGTTGTGCAAGCAGAATAAGGTAGACGAGGCAATAAAGATGCTCGCTTCCATGGAAGAGCTGGGATGCAGGCCAGATTTAATCACTTACAATACGGTCTTGGAGGCCTTGTGTGGGAACGGGATGTTATCTGCAGCGAGGGAGGTCGTTGGACAAATGAAACTCAAGGGCGTGCAAATGAATTGCCAGACTTACGAGTTTCAAATCAACAATTTCATTAGAAATGGTGAAATCGATGAAGCTTGTCAGTTGTTACATGATATGTTGAACAACGGTTTTGTTCCTCAATCTACCACTTTCGAGGGGCTATTACGTGATCTTTGCCATACAAGTTTACAATGCAGCAGTTTGTCAGATTTGGTTTATGTGAATTCATGAACCAACAACCCCTCGATTAGTAATCAGATGGTCCAAACCTAAAGAGGTCGAATTAACAGGTGAAACCTTGTCTGCCTCGGTTTAGTCAATGCGTGCTTCTCTCTTTTAAATTGTTCTTGACTTCTTGCACTTGCATAACTATACAATCAACTATGTTTTCAAGCCCAGAAATTGCGGTACCTGTGCCCGAATGGTTTAAAACTACTGGGCCAATCAACATCAACATACCAGGAAGACAGACAGGAACCATGAGTTTGCCTTCTCAACCTCCACGCGTGAAGTTTTATGAGCTGTGTCTCGTCCTAGGCCTAGCATTTGTCGCGAGTCTAATTATTCAGCCAACCATTTTATTCGACAATTGATGTACTAACTACCAATTTTAAGTAGAGTGGCTGGCTAATCACAGGTTTAATTATCATGTTCTCTTGATTTGATGTGACAGAACATAGGCCATAGTACAGAGAGTCAGAAGATACATCCAAAAGCGCAAGAAATTCAGGTAAAATCGAGCCCTTGAGGCCTTGATTCTTGAATGCTTTCTTGGCCAGATTTGCAGAGATTGAACAATGATGACGGATTGATGTTTCCAGGGAATATTTTTGGTTTTCTTATCATTCATAAGCTTCCAAGACATGAAATTCTCATTTCTCAGAAGATGAGAGGTTCATTGCTTCAAGCATTTATTCTCAAGTCTCAACTAGCTATAGCTAAGGAATGTGACATATTTGTACATTTTAGCCATAGGGTCAACTAATCTTTCATATCACTTTCTTCTCATATTGACCTCTGAGAACAACATTTAGGATGTCATTAGCATGGGTTCCTACTAATTTATGAACTGTATCCCCAAGTATTTTTTTCGAGTACTATTGACTCTATTACAAAGTAGTATCTATTCTATACTTTCTCTGTCTGTTGTAGTTCCTTTAAGTATAAGTATTTCCTTTCTTGAAATACAATAGTCAATAGTGCTGACCTTATGGCATTGCAAAAACCCCTCATATCTCAAATGGTTCTCTATGAATTTGTACAAGCCATAGGTGATAAGAGTGCAAGTCCTATCAAAAACACTTCTTACATGAGATGTTTTAATTATATTATCTCTAAGCAATTCAATTATATTGTTTTTAACGTTTATCGTAATTAAAGATAGTTATCAATAATTGTGTATTTTAGTATATTCACTTTTATTTACAGAAAAGCTCATAGCACTTACCTAAAGGTGTGCTATGGATAAAAATGACTTTGTGATCTTAGCCAGTAAAGAACCGCAAGAAAATGTGTATTCACTTATTTGTTATACACTTGTACTAATGGTATCAAACAAGTAGATAAAACACAATAAACAATTCATTAATCAGAGTTTTCTCCCATAACTATTGTCAAGACTTGCACAAATGTGAGGCCATTACAGTTCTAACACTCCCATATAACCAATTAACAAGAATTTCTTTTCTGACCAAAAGAAAAAAAAAAATTCCAATAACAAAAGCAAACACCATCCAAGGCAGTCGAACAGTTGACTTGGTAATCACAAGGTTCTAAGTTCAAACCTAGGTTGCTTTATCTCTTTGTGGTCCTTTGCTGGCTAAGGTCACAAGGCAGACTTTCTTTAGAGCATACATTTGGATAATGGTTGCGGGGCTTTCCCGAAAGTCCAAGCAAACAACATTCATGGTGTGACTTCACAGTTTCTCATCACAAGCAATATGCAGAAGCCAACAATAATTGATGCTCCCAAGTTCAAAGTCAGGTGAAATAGCTATCCATCCCTACGAGGCAAAAACAATTCAGGGTAAAAACAAAAGCAGCAAAGGAAAAAGATTGTGGCAAAAAGGAAAAGTAGACAAAATAATATTCCCACATGGAATCAATGCCAAGACAATGAAACTCTACTGTGATGTGCCTTGCCAATTGCACTTTTTACAGCAACAACCCAGATCCATGCACCTGACTAGGGCCTCACCACTCGAGCCAAGAGCCATGATCCATAGCGGGGAAGAAACTACAAAGATCCGATAAAACAAAAAGCACTGCACAGCTTCCTCGTTAGTAATAGAGATCATGAGTTCTCTGTCAATATTGCATTGTTCAAGTCATTATCTTTAAGGCTTTATCTTGTCTTCTTGAAAAGTAAATGAAGAACGAAAAAATGGATGTTCTTAATGATCTGAAGCAAATATCAGTTATTACATGTTATGTGCTATAACATATTGTATTTTACACTGGGTGGACAATGATACCATCAAGCACATTGAATAAACCAGAAGCTCCAGTGTATATTTGTTTTCCTGGATTTTTATCAAACAACGCTTGTTGTTTGTAGCCTATCTGGCCTCCACCAACTAGTTGAGGAGCCTTTATTGCATATTGGGATAACATTTATCCAACCAACAAAAATGACAGATCATCTCTTTGGCTTTCCTATCTATTCATTTTATCTTTTCAGTCCCATAACTATGGCTGGTTTGTTCAGTATCCCCACACAGTCTTAATACATACTTAAAAGCTCAGAATGAATTATCAAACAATATCTTTCACGAAAACATAACTAATAGATGATTACAAAAATCATAAATATCAGCATATATGCAGCATCTCAAATGTATAATCTGCTTTATCTGTATGGATTACATAGTAAAACCCATTCTTTAAAAAAATAAAAATAAAAATAAAAATAAAATCAGGAAGAGATGTTATGTGCAGCAGGTCTAGTTGAAGGTCTGAAGCAAATATCAGCGACGAGATGGAGACAGTATACTTTGAATCTTGGGGAATAGGCAACAAATTACATTGTTGGGAATCATGTGGAGTAATTATGACTATAACTACCACATAGCTTTCAACCATGGCATTTTCAACAGTTTGATTACAATTTTAGACCACTTGCTAAATGTTTATCTTTTCTTTGACATTATGTCCATCGTGGATTTTTCTTGATCGTTATCCTCAAAAGCATCAAAACAAAAAAAGACTTAAAGCTCTCAGAAAGGAGAAACAGGAGAAAGTTCATTTCAAGTCTTTTTTTTGTTTTCCTATCATTTAGATACTTAACTTACCTGTCACAAGGAGATGCTGGCACATATTACTGGAAATTAGCAGGAAGAGGGAGCCTGAGGCTGCAATTCACAGTAATAATAAGGTCAAGTGGTCATGATGGGGAAGAGGGGCACATGAAATACAAACTCATGGAGCCAAATTCATGAAGCTAGAACTTATGCGGCTAGGCAAAAGCCATTAACATGCATGAGTTAGTAATGCACGTGCCCTGCTTCTCCATCTTGCTCAACACTCGCCTTCTTTCTAAGATCTATATGTGTGTGCGGCTCATTATTGGGAGAACTAGGGAAAGACATTTGTGTGCCAGGGCTGTGAGCCTGTGAAGAAGGGAAGAGATGGAAAATTGGAAAGTTTCGGAGTAAGAGTCTGTGTCATGGAATATTTTGCGAATCACATGTGGTACACTCTCACTTAATTAGCCCACATTTATAGCCAAAGGGGGGGCAGCATGTAGGCCTCATGTTCAAAGGCCTGAGTGTGTGATTTGTAGCCTTGTAGGTAAGAAGATTAGTAGCAAGTGGGCCCCCCCTACAAAATGGCAAACCCAGAAAGTGGTGTGAATGATCAAGGACCACTCTGGGATTACACTGTGTGATCATAAGTTGCAATTTCTAACCTTTCATTATTTGGTAGTCCATGTTGATATCACCTGAACTGTTTTGAGTATTCTACTAGAAATGTCTGTTGGCCTATTTTTACACAGTCATACTTGGCTACAATTTCTGGGATCATAAATCTTTTCATATTGAGTTCAGAAAGGGAGATCCTAATAGATTCATGAAATGGGAGAGATCCCCATATTATTTTAATAGATTCATGGAGATTCTAATAGGTTCTGTCGGGCTGGGGTGTGGGGCCCTAGGGGCGAGAAAATTTCGCCTTTTGTGAGCAAGAAAGATGAAAAAGAAAAAGGACACAAGTGGTTATGGAATGATAATATATGGCTTGGGATTATCCTCCATGACAGGTTCCATTTCTAATTGGATAATTTGAGGAGAAAAAGACTCAAAAAAAAAAAAAAAAACTGTTACTTAGGATCAAGACTAGTCCTGTAATATGATAAATGAGCATTTGTTGCTTGCCACTAAGCATGCTCATTAATATTGTCACATTCAACAACGTTGCATCCTAGGTTGAGCAAGAGGATATTGTAATAATCATTGCAAGAAGTGTATAATAGGCCGACAAATACCTTCCATGAGAATACGAATAAAAAAAATAGTGATGATATTACCTAAAAGCACATTATATGGACAACAGAAAAAGAATTTTTGAGAAAATAGCAACCTTACACTCCATTTATGGTGAAATAGGAGTATCGTAATCATGGAAATAGTAATAACAGCATCAGAAGGAACCAATTTCAAAGCGAAATGATCTCTCCAATGAAATATTTCAGCTCTTTACAAAATGATAGTGTATTATATTAGATATGGTAAGAATCCATTCTAAAGACGAAAAATTCATTCTCTAATAAGACACCCTTCAGCTACTCGTAATCCTTATCTACTCAGCCTATAATACAGAAACCTCTATAAGTTAAACCTTATGTATAACTTCATAGCTTTCATATTATAGCATATAGCAATTGTATTCATAAATTTCCTTGAAATTCTAACAATTACTTCGGTACCTACAACTTTAATTCAGAGTGTCCACCAAATAAGCGGGTAGATCATTGCATAAGCCATCCTACCTTGAGGAGAGAAAGAGAGGCAATTAGGCATTATTTACTGATTAGACATTCCACATTCTCCAGGAAGGATTATGAAAATCTTGAACAGCACATAAGAAAGCAACCATTACTATTTTCTTATTCATAGCTTTTCTTTGGTCCGGGCAAGACAAAGATAGAGGTTAAAGGAGGATGGTGGATATAAACAGAAGCTCCTTTTTGTGCTTACTAGGCCCTCCTATTATTTGTCTTAATACATCTCTTAACACTTCATCAATATTGATATATATATATATATATATATATATATATATATATATATATATATATATATATATATAAATAATCATTGAATCCTGTTATAATCTATGGTTGGGCCAAACCATACCAATACCACAAGCAGATAGGTCAAGCAACTGGGCTATAATGCACATGGGCCAAACCACACTGAAAGACCGAATCCAATCAATTAGCTAGTCTAATCAACGGCCTTATAAACTCATATGTTTCTCTCTTATTTTTCAATGTGGAACTCTTAACAAATCCTAACCCCACACTTAACATGCTCTAGAGAATATTATAAACATACATGAATGTGTGCGTGTATTATACGTTTTATGTTCACACTAATTAGATCCCCCATCAAGGCACTAAATCCTAATTGTATGGCAGCTAGCTAGAATGCCTACGATATCTGGCAGTATTCAATTATCATGGTGCCTGAAGCAGACTTTATTGTTTTGAGCGTTTGAGCCCACAGTTATAGAAACCTGGAGATAGATTTCTAAAATGTCAGTACAATAAAAAATCTACTATCTTTTCCTTCTCCTTTATGCTTAAATAACATATTAATAGCAAATTATTGACCTGGCGTTCCACTGATAGAGAAATAAGTCATATACAATATTGTAAACAATGATATTATAATGATCTAGGATGGCAAATCCTGAGAATGTCCCTGCACTAGTATAACAAAATTAATTCAGAGATGTCGTTTTCAAAACTATACTTGACATCAGAAAATCTTTAAGAAATGATTGTCATTAAGAGAAAAAAAAAATAGTTAGTGTTAGTGGTTAATGAGGTGGTAGCCCCCACGGATTAACAAAAAGCAGGGGACAAACACAGGAGTAGGTAAAAGCCATTGGAGATTTTGCATAATGGCATATCGCTAATAATCATCACGACTAATAAGTGACAGCAAATAATAGTGGGATCATGTTAATTGATGGGATGTAACTACAAGGTAGGACCTTCTCCCTCAAGATTTCATGTACTGATTGATTGTAGTATCGATTAATTTTTCTAATGTTGACCTGCAGCTTAAACTATGTCCTATTATTTTATGACTCATTTTCCTCCACTTTAACAACATCTTCCATTCTTCCGCTATAGCTTTGAGGAAATTTTAGGGCTTAAATAGTTAAAGTTTCTGGGGAAGCAAGACTCTACCTAACTCATCTGTCTTGAAGGAAATATATTATACATAATCTGTAGCTAGCTCTTTTTGAGCAATTTCAGGCTGGATAAAATAAAGCCTTATAGTGGAAAACACCTTTCATGTTATCTGCCATTATGTGAAAAGTATGCCCACGTCACAGTGGTGCAATGTTTATCTCATCAACTCTACTGCTTTTTCACTCTCTCAAAATTCCCATCTCGATAAAAGAGCACTAGGATTAGGCAAACCTAGCAGAAGCAATTCGTGTCAAGTTACCTCCATGATCGTTAATGTTGTCTAATCAAGAAACGGATATTATACTTTTATTTGGATTCTGTCTAATATTCAAAATCAAGAGATTAAACAAGGAATGGAACCATCATTATGACTATATTTAAAAGACTCACATACCGTGAACATAACAATCATCTTGACGGCCACCAGCTACTTTGTTTGCACCATCTTGCTTGCATCTTTGACTTTGCAAAGGAAATCATTATCCGTTGGTTATTAATGAATTACAGTCGGTGAGTTTAGTCTCAGTGTCATAATGTTACAGGCAAACACTCATTATCTGCACAACAAAGAAGTCACCAAGCAAAGAAGTCAAATGATATTTTAGTCCTAATAAAGTTTCGTCAACTACAAATATTATATTCAGTGGAAAAGATGCACGATTAAAAGGAGCAGACATTTTACTCATCAGTCATTACTCTTAGTTAATGATGACTAAGCCATAAAAATTCTTTCTCCACACCAGCCGGGTCATATATTCTTCTGGTACATGAGGCAGTGGAAAACAAAAGATGGTTTTTTTAAAAATCTAATAAAAAAGTAAGCAACAATAACCAAATTAGCAATAATCAGAAGCCTACTGAGGCTCTGAGAGTTCAAAGACCCTAGCAGATAGTATGAACCAGAAAATTGTTAACTATCTATCCAACGCAACAACGTTGGCTCAAATAAGGAATTGGTGACATTCTTGGAGTATAAGCTGCCAGCCTGACAGAATTAAATCTGTCATCTTCCTTTCTGATCCCAAAATTGATTTATGACAAAAACTTCCCCGGTTATACAACTTGAAAGGGATGGTAATTAAGGCTGGTAGATACTTTTTCACAAGGTTATGCTTGTTGACCAAGGAGGGGGGTCGGGTGGGGTGAAGCAATGATAAAATACAAAGCAAAAGGAAATATGAAACTCTGTGTTGGTCAAAAGTAGCTTTGCATTATTTCTTCACTACAGTTCGGATTACCTGTAGAATCATTAAAACTGGGGCAAGCTGCCACACTCTGTTTTTAATTTGTTTTAGACTTTAGTCCTTGGAGGAAGAGAGGGTTGTTTGAACAGAGGAACAACAATGTGAACATCCTCAAAATGGCCCTATTTACATTAACTTATCAAGTTGTCTCCATCACATGAAAATAACTGTGCTTAGGCTCTTTTTTGCATCAGAATTAGTTTAAAACTAGGATAAATTAACCACTGCTACATATCAATATGTTTGAACATAGAAACGGTTTTATTACAGTCCAGCATATAATCAAATCTTATCAGGGATATATTCTGATAGAACAATAACCAATCTTTGACCAAAGCTGAAATGACCGAAAACATCCATATTAAGGATTCATACAGTAAGATTAGACACCTAGCAGTATCAAAGGCCTAGCTACATTAAGACTAATGGCATGATTTGCCGCATTATGATTGATAGAGATATCTAGTATGAAATAATATACCATTACATTAAAAATAAATAAATAAATAAACAAACAGCAATTTTTGGACTAAATGTTTTCCACCATATCTTGTGAGTGTCATTGTCCTTTGCATTCATTGGTTACCTGTAAATTAGTTAGATAGCCCCCCACTAAAACCTTATAAAAAAAAATTACATTGAATTATGTAAGATTAAGTGCAAATTATAACACCATTAGATAAATAGGTACATGTTTTGCAAAAATATAATGAGGAAGGAATTACTCAAACCTTTTTCTATACTCTAAAAAGAGATCCATGTATTCAATAGTGTCAAACTATTCTATGATCATATGAGAGAAATTTTCTCAAAACTTCATTCACAACTTTGAACTCAAAATCTGATATTTAGAAAACCTCTCTCTCCTTAAAGTAAAACTCATTTCACTTAAATCTTGACCAAGCACACACAACAGTATCATTCTTATATATATATATATATATATATATATATATATATATATATATATATATATATATATATATATATATATATATATATATATATATACACACACATTAGGCATCCCAACTTAGACTAATCTTAAGCTGGAGGAGTTAAATCGCGAGTCACCAGTCTATCACATGAAATCTTCATCTCCTTTAATCGGTCAAGATCTGCCTATGACTCCCTAGGTTGTCACTATCGCTAGGTCAAGACTTATATATATATATACACACATTAGGCATCCCAACTTAGACTAATCTTAAGCTGGAGGAGTTAAATCGCGAGTCACCAGTCTATCACATGAAATCTTCATCTCCTTTAATCGGTCAAGATCTGCCTATGACTCCCTAGGTTGTCACTATCGCTAGGTCAAGACTTTGAAGTGATTGATCAAAACAAGTGAGCATATATATACATTAGGCATCCCAACTCAGACTAATCCTAAGCTGGAGGAGTTAAATCGCAAGTCACCCAGTCTATCACATGAAATCTTCATCTCCTTTAATCGGTCAAGATCTGCCTATGACTCCCTAGGTTGTCATTGTCGTTAGGTCAAGACTTTGAAGTGATCGATTAAAACAGTGAGCTAACCCCGCGGGCATAACAGTATCATTCTTGTCCCCATTCCAAAACCCCCCAACCAAACAGCCTGGAGCCCGGGAAGATTCAGGAACCCAACAAAATTGTGGGGATAGAAAGAACCACCCTGCTCATTTTAATATATCAACAAAGAAAGCACTAAGAGAGGGCCACAGACATTGTTGAACTAAATTAATACAACACTATAGCCAGTTTTAGCTTTAGTGGTGCAGGTGGTAATGTTAGTGTAGGGACACATTGGCTCCACAGTTGCTTAGCAATTTATGAAGGTTGAAACACACGTGTATGCTGAAAAAAAAAAAAGGTTTAAACTTTACAGTGTCCAGCACCGTATGAATGTATGATGGTTTAGCCGCCATGAAAATGAATTTCTACCGCTTCTGAACCATGAAAAAATCAATAGTAATTACCTGGGAGGCGCGATCCAAAGATTCAACTACTGGCCTGGGCTGCTTTTCTTTGTAAGCTATAATCCAAAATTTCGGAGACATGACATCCCATCCTCTTGTACGCCAGTGTATGTGAATTGTCATTTATATTGGTGATCATGAGAGTTTAGTTTGGTCAAATTTTAGATATAGACACTCATTTTAAAGAGAGTCGTAATATTTGGCGAATTTTGTTAGGTGAGTCTAGTAAAAATTAGGGATGGCAATTCTATCGGCACCTAATAGGGCGTTTGGTTGAAAGGAAGGAATTAAGGGGGAAAGAAATTGTAATTGGTAGGAAAAGAATAAGGTGTGAATAAAGTATGAATTACAATTATATTGTTTGATAGAGAGGAATAATGAAAATAGAAGAAGTGATATAAAGACTAAAATACCCTTTATGTAATAATATTAATAATAACATCCAATGACAAATATGTATTTTCCTTCCCTTTCCCTTTGCATGAATTCATTGAATTGCAATTCATATGGGGGGACCTATGAATTGCAGTTCAATGAATTGAGGGAATTGCAATTCCCCCAACCAAACAATGTAGTTTATTATTTCATTGAATTGCAATTCAATTCCAACGCAATTCATGCCAAGCAAACACCGCCTAAGATTTCCCGTACTCCCGCCCTTAGGGTTTTAAAATATCTATACAATTTGGATTGGGGGCGCGGGTGGAAAAAAATTTGTATATCTGCGCGAGTATGGGGCGAGTGCGAGGAGGTATAAGTATTCATTTATTATATAAGTTTATGTATATTTTATAATTAAAAATGTATAATGAATTAAATTTTTTAGTTTTTCGTTATGAAATTTGAATATGAACAACACAAATAACATAATGAGTAAACACTTAGGGGGCGTTTGGTTCACGGAATCTTAGATTACCCCAGGTAATAGGATTACCTCCAGGAAGGTAATGTGAGATTATCGGAATGTAAGATTACCTTATGTATTTGGTTTGGATTGTGGAATATAATATTACCTTGTTTGGTTAAGGGTTATATTTTAGGTTATATGGATCAATTTACAATAATGTCCTCAATAATATATATATATATATATATATATATATATATATATATATATATATATATATATATATATATATATATATATATATATATATATATATTATGTGTGTGTATTTATTTTATTTATTTATATGTATGAATGTATATCAATGTTCAAATATTAGAAAACTAAATATATAAATATACACATGTATATTTTATTGTATAAAGATATAATAATAATAATAATAATAATGATGATGATGATGATGATGATGATGATGATGATGATGATGATGATGATGATGATGATGATGATGATGATGATGATGATGATGATGATGATGATGATGATGATGATGATGATGATGATGATGATGATGATGATGATGATGATGATGATGATGATGATGATGATGATGATGATGATGATGATGATGATGATGATGATGATGATGATGATGATGATGATGATGATGATGATGATGATGATGATGATGATGATGATGATGATGATGATGATGATGATGATGATGATGATGATGATGATGATGATGATGATGATGATGATGATGATGATGATGATGATGATGATGATGATGATGATGATGATGATGATGATGATGATGATGATGATGATGATGATGATGATGATGATGATGATGATGATGATGATGATTAGTTAACAAGGGTAAAGTTGAAATAATTCAAGGTAATCTGAGATTACCTAAGAAAATGGGGGTACATTACAGCCACATCAGCTTTCAGGTAATATAAGATTATCAGGTAATCTTATAACTTGAACCAAACAAGGTAATATAACATTACCAGTCTCAGATTACCTTGGTAATCAAAGATGACCTGAACCAAACGCCCCCTTAATACAATTTATACTACCAACACAATTTTAGTTTCAATTAAGGACTAACTTCATTCGCTCTTATTAAATTTTTGAGTTATGTTCAAACTTATTAAAAAAAATCCATGTAATAATTACAATTGTAGTATAAGATTTTTATTAGATTTAAGTGTAATATTAATAATTAGAGTTGCGGATTGGGTATTATCGGCATCCACAAAATCCCCGCGGGGGCGGGTATAGGGTGAGATTTTCATTATCCGCGTGGGTGTGAGTGCGGGAAAAAATGTCTAACATTAGGTTGAAATTATCCCTGCAAATCTCTCTCACTTTTTAAAATGGGTCTCACTTTCATATCAGTAATTTTACAAATTCTTCACTATTTATTCTACATCCCTACAAATCTCTAACACTTTTAAAAATGGGTTCCAGTTTCATATTATATTATAAATATAATAATAAAATAATATGAAAAGAAACAATAAAATTAGAAAATAAATCAAAAGTTGTGTAGTTGTGTAATAAACAATAATTTTGCAGGCTTTTTTTTTCATTTGTAAATTCTCTCTCTTATTGCTAATTTAGTCAACTCTCTTTCCATTGTGAATACACATAAGCATAAAAAAAATGATTTTCTCTCTCTTGTCATATTACATTGCCAATGTGAGATTTGCAGGGATGTGTTCAGCCTTAGAGTTAATGTCATTTAAGGTCTTCCGAGTTTGGTGGTTTTGCCACGTTTCTTAAACATTCAAATCAATCACCCCGTGATCTTCCTAGTTTCAAATTTCGACATGTCGTAGTTCTTCCGCTAAAATATGTCGTCTGTGCCGTGAAAAGTAAAGATAATTTACATATTGAATGTTCACCACTCAAATTGTGAACATTCAGTATGTAGCTTGTGAACTTTTAATTGTGAACATTCAATATGTAAATTGTGTATATTGGACCCGGGTCCACAAAATAATTTGTCATGAACTATCAGCCATGTGACCCTGTCCAATAGGCAAATAAATGCTTAGGCCAAATGTTATGTTGTGGAATCGTGTCCACCTTGCAAGGTGGACATGGTTCTATGTTATAATTACTGGACTATATGTTCATAATTATAAAGCCACCTACTATATATATTCATAATTTTTGAATTTCATATTCATAATTATTGAATTCTATATGTGAATTACAGAACTTTATGTTCATAATTACTGAACTATATGTTCATAATTATAAAGTTATATATTCATAATTTTTGAAATTCATATTTACAACGATTGAATCTCTATATTCATAATTACATAACTATATGTCCATAATTATGTTCATAACTCTATATTTATAATAATTATAAAATTATATGTTCATAATTTTTAAATTATATATTTATAACTATGAACAATTTTGAAATCATGTCCATCTTGCAAAGTGTACACAATTACCTGCTTAGGCAGTGTTGGAATTGTATTTTGACTAAGAGCCCATTTGTCCTTAATGGGCTCATACTTCACGTCCATTATAAACATTTGTTTTTTTTTGGTTACAAACAAAACGTCACCACGTAATAAACCATAAATTTTTTGTCATTTTTGTTTCCACATATTATACTGATATTTACATTAAACAAAATGGACTAGTTCATTTCGATAAATATTTACTAGTTCAATTCGATAAATATTTACTAATTCAACCGTCTTCTTCCAAACTGGAAATAGACAACGCTGCCATGGCAGTTAATAATTTAAAAAATTATTTAATTATTTAAATATATTATATTGTCAGCATTTAGAATATATACTAGTTTTTTTACGCGCTTTGCGCGAATGGGATAATGCCCAATGATTATTTTTAAATAAATATTTCAAAGTATATCAACGCAATATTATATTGAAGATGTTCATGCGTATGTAAATAAATATTGAATTTGTTTATTTAAATCGGTAATTCAAAATATATAAATGCAAGATAATATTTATTGAATTTTCTAATCGATATTTGGTAGTTGTAGTTTTTCCCTACATGTTTCATGCATTGTGAGATGTGTGTTGTAGGTTATCATGTAAAAGTATTGAACAAAATATTAATATTTATTATATTTGTATAAAATACTTTATATATATATATATATATATATATATATATATATATATATATATATATATATATATATATATATAATGTATTTTGTATTATAACTTTGATATTTAATTACAAGATAATGTAAAAAGAAGACAATGGACAATGCAGTGAATATAATAAATTGATAAATTTGAAGGTAATGAATCTTTGAATTGTAGAAAATAAAGATAACATAACTAATGAAATTATATCTATTTTAAATTGTTATAATGAATAATTTTTGTTTTAAATAAAGGCATTATAGACATCTAATTCAAAATTAATTAAATAGATATGTATTATTTTTTGTTATAGCTACTACTTTATTTAGTTTAATAAGAGTAATAAAGTGGCGTATATACTTTTTATCAACAATAATGCAATCATTGATTTTTTTTTTAAATACATACAAAAAATATTAATGCAAAAGTATAATTGAAATATTAAGTTTTTTTTCTGAGCTAAATAATCAAAAGAATATTAAGTTTTTTTCTGATCAAATGATTTTTAAAGTTCTTGATTTATAATCTTTGATGCTTAACTTTGAATGTTATGTTTTAGTCAGACTAATTATTTGAACAAAGTTTATGTTAAATTTTATATTATATATATTTTAACATATTCGTAGTATATGTTTAACAATTATGCCAACTCTAATTATGATGTGGTTCGAAACTAAGAATTTTTTTTATAGAAATTAATGTGTAAGTTAAAATAATAAATACTTAACGGAATATTCCGTTACTAAATTTTATGCTAACGGAATTTAAGTTATTTAAGGGAAGAAAATAATATAATAGAGGGTAAAAAAGGAAAATCAATAAAAAATACTAAAATAAAAATAATATGAACCATTCATTTTAAGAAACAATAGTATAATATGAACCATTCATTTTAAGAAACAATAGGACCGACATTTTTTTGTTACAGTTAAGGGCCTAACATTATTGGCTCTTATTAGAATTGTATGTATAGATGTAGATGTAGATTGTAGATAGATATGAATGTCAAATTAGCTAATTTTAACTCATGATAACTGTCAAACACCTTGTGCACAGATGACACTCGAGTTGGACTCCCACATGGGAGGTTGTGAGTGTAAGCCATAGTAGAGGCGTCATTGACTCTACGTGCTTCGATAGGATGATGATAACTTGTAAAAAGGTCTATTTGTATTTTTAAATGCCTAATCAAAGTTTTATGTAGTTGAGGGGAACTAGTTACACTTTAATCAATAATTCAAGGGTCTATTTCACCTCCCTATTTTAAATTCCAATTCCCCATCAAACATCACATTCTTTTCAAAAACGCTCAACCTAGCTATTTGAATATAGTTTTATGTACTTTAGGTCCCACGATTATAGTGACACTATCAGGATTGATCTACGACTTTTAAACATTGTCATTTTAGTCAACAACTATTGTTTTTGGTACCAAAATGGTCTTTTTAGCCAATTTCCCATCAAAACCTCACCGAAGAAAAAATTTCTCATTTCAAACATGGATAAAATAGACATTTACATTGACCTTGCAATCTCGAACCGCTGTTGACCTCTTATTCTGACCAAAGTGCGAAAAATCAAATAAAAAAAAATCAATTGCTAGAGACGAACTCTAATATGCTCACATCTCATCAACGATGTAGCCATTATGTTTTCCTTCAAAATAAAGAAGATGAAGATCGGCAATGGATGTCGTGTCGAAGATAACAATCAATGTTTTCTTCTTTGTTCGCAGATGGGTTGATGAGATGAGAGCAGATTAGGGTTCGTCTCTGGTAAATTTTTTTTTTCGCACTTTGGTCAGAATAAGAGGTCAACAACGGTCTGAGGTTGCAAGGTCAATGTAAATATCTATTTTATCACTGCTTGAAATGAAAATTTTTTTTCCAATGAGATTTTGACAGAAAATTGGCCGGAAGGACCATTTTTGCAACAAAAACAATAGTTGTGAACTAAAATTACAAGATTTGAAAATTATGGATCAATCCTGATAGTGTCAATATAGTCGTGGGCAAAAAGTGCAAAAAACTCTATTTGAATACTTAACGAATAATAGAGTAATTTCTTAACAACCAATACGGGCATTAACCATCAATGGCGAGCACAAGGCCCGGCAAGGTGCGTTTGGCGATGTCTCTGGGGTGGCTCCGCCACACCGTCGACTTGGAACTCCTCACGCCTCTCAGCTCCTTCACAATCAGCCACGTATTGAAATACTCTCTGAACTGAGTGATCACCCCATCTTTCACCGTCCAAACGTGCACCCAATAAGCCTGCGCTCCTTCCCATCCCTCCACAACCACGCGCTCCCCGCCGATCGCGTCCACGCTCCGCGGCTCGAATTTGAAATCCTCCGCCGCCGCCGCCGATGATTTTCCGGTGAGCATGTTCATCATGTGGTGGCACTTCTGTGGCCCGTGGAACCACCATTCCAGGTCGCCGCCAATGATTCCGGCGGCCTTTCTAGTGTCGCCGCTTGCCATTGCCTCGTAAAGAGTTCTCACGATGGCCTTGTTTTGGTTTTCCGCTTCTGAAATCAACGGATATTCTGCATTTTCAACCTCCATTGAATTCCCCATTCTAATGGAAATGTAACAAACAATACTACGCATTAATTGTAGCTTCTCTGATTCCCTTAATATAGTTGCCAACTGGGAAAGTAGATAGAGAGAAAAAAGGGAGAAAATAAAAGAAATATAATTATGACATTTAAAAAACGCACAAATTGCACGTCCTTTTCTCATTGACAGGGGCACACCAAAAAAAAAAAAAAAAAAAAAAAAAAGATGATTTGCAAGAAAAGAACTTCATAAAAACCCTGTCTCGAATAGTACAAAAAACTTGTCCTAATTTTTATTAAAAAAAAAAAAATTTTAAAATCTATTGAGGTGGATGCTCTTAAAGCATGTACAAGGAACCAGGCAAAACACTAAAATGAAAAAAAAAAAAAAAAATAGTTGTGAAGTGCTCCATTTGGCGCGGCAAAACAACAAAAAAATGGTGTGAGATGAATAGTGCAACGTCAAATATAGCACTACACTGTTCATCTCACGCCATTTTGGTGTGGTTTTTTTCTTTTCATTTTGCCCATTGCTTTTATTTTTAATTCCTTTATTTAATTTTAATGTATTTGTATATTTTATTAAAATATAAAATATAAATTTTATATTATTAAAAATAAATTATATCATTGGAAAGATATTATCAAGACGATTAAAACAAGACTAATATTAAACATAGATTAATTAAAAATGAAACTACACACATAAATCATAATTTTGACATAAAGCAAATTATATCTAAAATTATTTTAAACATACTTAAATTCAATAATCTTCAAGACTAATTTGTGTTTCGTGATACATTGATTGAGCATATGTGGGAACGATATGGTAATTCTTAAAATTAAATGTAATGGATGTTCTATGATATATCATTGTGGAATAAAAATAATATTTGCATTATAATTATATTTTATATTAAAATATTTAAAGTTATAATACAAAGTCTTAGTTTATGAGAAACAAATTATTTTAGTGAAGAAATAAAATTTTGTGTAATGGGTTGGAAATAAAAAAAAATTTGGTGTAAGAATATGATGAGAATATTTCTTTTTTGGGGGAGACGGAGTGGGGGGAAGGGGAGGAGTACATCCAAAGATCAGTAAAATTTGGTGCATATAGTTTGAGATGCTCTTAGTAATCAGCTTATATATATTACTGGGCCCCACAGTCATCTCCCTTTAAGTAGTTTAAGATTAATTACCTTTCAATATATATAATATTTCAAGCTATATACTTAGGTTATTCTAATTTTGCCGGACTACTTCTAAGTTTACAGGACTCATCCATATAGCCATTGCAGATGCAAATTATGAGTCGCGTAATCAGTTCACCGGTAAAATCCTAATCACGTACATTCATGATTCAATGCATGCACAATGAATCTAATCCATATTTTCTACTATTCTGGACCTTAACCTCAATGCTGCCGCCTTCAGTTGTGACATAATAAGTCAGGTGACGAACCACTACGCTAAGCTCTAGAGACAAAGTTATTGATTTTTACTCGGTGTAATAAGTATCGCTGTACGCCTTTCTCATTAAATATTGTGGTATACTGGTATAAACTACTAACAAACGAATTCCTTGTTTCCGATGGAGATCGATCCATATATGTTTCCGCCGCTTGATCTAATAACATTTGACCGGAACAAACAAGTTCATCGTTATGCCAAAATATGACATTTATTGGTGAATTGCATGCTCTGACCTGTTACTCGATCTGTACAACGAACGCCAAAATTAAATTACAAAAGAGTAGGACAGGAAAGAGTTTTAATTTGGTGATGAGCCCAAATATATATGTTGAGACAACCTAACCTAGCGATGAAATTGAAGTTGTTTTTTTGAGGGTTTTGTAATTTGTCATCACTTGAATTGATGACTGCCAAACTTGCACCAGCATATTCTGTATTGCTTTAATTCCATGCATAATTCTGTTGCCTTTGACTGTGAAACCTATAAATTTATGCCATATATATGTCTTGTTTGTATTCTAGTTTTTGGAACACCACCGATATACAATTTTTAAGTAACAACCAACTAAATTACCTAATCAAACATCTAGTAACGAGGAAAAAAATTCAAGTTGTGCATGTAATTATTGCGGGTGCACACAAGTCACCTTTTTAGGTGTGAGAGAAAGCATTTATACTATACAATTCAATTGTTTTCTAAAAGGAATTACATGTATATATTTACTAGTAAAACTCATTTTCCATTCCGTTGTGTGACAAATTAAAGGCTACTTTCAAACCTTTCTAGCTAACTCTATTTTCTAACTTAAATGGTCTATTTGAGAATTGATTTATCATTAATCCATTTTTCGTTTTGAGCATACAATATATCGATTTAGGGGGCGAGGCAATTGCCTCCATTACCAAACCTCTCGATTCGCCCCATACAATCATACAAATATATCCAGTATAACTGAGCTTGTATTGTTGACATCAATGCATTTATATGATTATAGTAAGTACAACTTGACATTGATACTGATCAACACTTCGACACACATATATAACGTAATATTGTTTCATCAGATTCAAGGAAAAAGTCATTAACGATAGAAGCAATCAAACAAATAATGCAACCTCCACGGGAAGCTTATATGTACTTCTGTGGTAAATATACTGGTTTATACGATGAAGTTTACTTATCATATGATGTACAAGCTTGGATTTACTAACAACGGGTCGGAGGCTCCCGAGCTAATAAAAAGAGTTGGGTAAAAGTTCCAAAAGTCCCACCTTTCTAGCAATACTTGATGGGAAATATATCTTGAGTGTATATTCGCGTTGTATGTGCTTGGTATGCACTTCGTAGGGCACGAAGATCAATTCCCGACCACATCCAACCTGATATAGATTCAACACGACCAGATCCCGATATACCGACCCATATAAAGCTATTTGTGAGGAATCTTGAGCTTGATCTAGACCTTAGGGCTCAGGTAGGATTGTCGCCCCGTAATGGAAAACTCATACGGGAAGTGGCTTGGCGCCCAGTCAAACCTCTTCATCCATAGGTTAAGGCAGGAATCTTGTGGCACGTAAACACCTCTACGCGGTCTTTGAGACAACCGAGTGCATGTACAACACGTGGGGGACATATCGACTCCCCGGCATGTGTTCTCTCCTTTACCCCTATAAATACCACATTTATTGTTAGAAAAGGGGAACTTTTGGAACTTTTACCCAACTCTTTTTAGCTCGGGAACTTCCGACCCACTGTCACTAAACCCGAGCTTGTACACCATCTGATAAGTAGACTTCATCGTATAATTATAATGGCCATGTTTGGTAAAATGGCTGTGAGCTTATAACTGTTAGTTGTTAGCTGATTGTGTTAGTTAGAGGGTATAAATAATTGATAACATTAACTGATTGTAGAAAAGTGTTTGGTAAATTAGCTGTTAGCTGTTAGCTGTTTGGTATAATTTCTTTTCTCAAAAAGCTAATTGAAAAAGTTGCTTGGGGTAGCTTTTTCAATTTTAGCTTTTTGGAGTTGCAAAAGGCTAATTAACCAAATATTTATATTGATATTTTAAAGGCTAATTAACCAAATATTTATATTGATATTTTAACTAAATCAAACAATTAATAGTGGTCAAATAAACAAAAATTAGCCTATAGGCCAATTTTTTACCAAACAGGGCCAATATGTTTACTGATGTTGTTGCACAATAATTAAAGAGCTATGTAATTAAGTTATAACATATGAATTTATAAATTTTCCTTATATATATAATTGAGACCTCAATTGTTGTTATATATATGAACTATTCATCTTGTAAACTTTTATTGATATTTTGAATTTTTTTTTTATAAGATTGATTAGATGATGAAATTTTATTTTAAAATTCTTAAAATAGAGAGAAAGTTTGTCTCTATGTATCTGCTTGTAATTGAAGAAAGAAAACAAAGTCGTGCAATTATTAGAGCTTAGCTTAGTAGTCCGATCCCTTTCAAACTTTTCATTCATAGCTCATCACTGTATAAATTGGGGCTATGAAAATAAATGTTCGACAAGCAAATTCCAATTTAGCTGTCAATAAAGACAAATTAATAAATACAATTAAATTATATTACCGACCATGATGTTGAATATAAAATACATAAACTAATAAAAATATTGAATATAATTAGATATTCCTAAAACACCCATACATATTTATGATATCCCTGAAAATCTGAAATACATATGAACATGTATATTCTAGAGATACCTAATTTTATTTACACACTCCTCTAAATTATTGGTATCAAAGCAACAAGTACGATTACACATTATGAAATTGTTATTATATTATAAAATAATAAATTTCACTTATAACGTAGCATTTGGTAATTAAGTGTAAAATTATAAAAATATTTTATTTTTTATTGATCATTCTCAAGTCTCAAGTCAAGATGTCACATGATAAATCTCACTTGATAGACAACTAATAAAACTTTACTATGTTAATGATGTTGTGTTATATAGAAAAAATAATAATACAATTATAATTGATGAAAGGATCGATAATATTAATTAAGTTCAATGAATATATTTGAGTCTACGATCAAAAATATTATAAAAGACAAAATAAAAGTACGATAAGACATAATAATGGTCCATCTCCTTCAGTTGTACGTACTCGGATTGCACAAAATACTCAATGAATAATAATACTACATGCAATACATGGTTCATGGTCGCTTTATTACCTATATCATTAACACTTTATTATGTACTCCTTACTATAAAGTAGTAATCACATATAGGGATGACTACGCGTCAAGTACCTCATAAATTGTAGTAATAGAACATTTTTAGATAGTGGTTAATTAAGTTTGGAAGGAATAATTTAAATAAAAAAGTTTGTCAAAATTTTAAATAATGGTGAAATATATGTAGTTCATGCATGTCAAGTAGCTTGTAGCTTAATAGTATTTTCGTGGCTCTCCTAACTAGGGGATTACAGATTTAAACCCTAGTAAGTTGATAAAGTACGAGTTTCTTTGGCCGAGCTTATATCTTATTTGCTATAAGTTCTGTTTGGTAATGTTTTCAAAATAAGTTAGTAGTTTTTTATTTTTTTTTCATCTCAGTCCTTATTATTTTAAAGAAATAACATCGGTTACTCTTAGCTTCCCAGTTAAAACCCTTTTCTCTTGTCATTTATCCGCAACTTTCACCGCAAATATTATTATTATTATTATTATTATTATTATTATTATTATTATTATTATTATTATTATTATTAGATGAAAGAAATTCACAACAATATTGCTACTTCGTTATGGGATGCTAGATCATGATTATGCTAATAATTTTATTTTAAAATGTTAATTTTTTTTTTAAAAGACAAAACGTTAAATTTTAATATGTAAACAAACTAATTTAAATTTTATGAAGATGTCATTTTTTTATCTTTGTACATTTATTAGCTTATCAACAAGCTAATTTTACCAAACACTTTTAAGCATAACAGCTTTTCAATTTTCAACTAAGCTCCTTTTCAGCTAGGTTTGCCAAATATAACCAATATATGAGCAGATACTGTTAAAGATATGTGTGGCTGATATCTTTTGTTATTATATTTAGTCCTAGTCTAACTCCTGTATAATAGTTATTAGGCTAGTTGTTTTAACTGATAGCTATCTTCTCTCTTTGTAAGGCTATTTATAGCTGCATGTGGTTTCATTAATGAATCAATTATTCATAATCTTTACATGGTATCCAGAGCCTAAAATCTCCTAAGAAAGAAACCTTTTTTTTTTCTCTCTCCCTTGCTTCCTTCCTACTCAATGGCGTCCACCACTCAAACTACTACTCCGGCCACCACTGAAGTCATCCAGCTTCACGCTACTACACACTTCCCTATCAAACTCACGCCTGCAAATTTCCCAGTATGGCGCCGGCAAGTCCACGCTACTCTTGTTGGACTTGATCTCCTGGGATATGTTGACGGTTCCATCAAGGAACCAGCCAAGTTCACCGATTCCGCAAACACCATCGCTAACCCGAGTTATTCTGTGTGGTATCGCCAAGACCAAACTATTGTCAGTGCACTTCTGGGCAGCTGTACTGACACAATCCAGCCGGTCATCTCCTCGGCCACAACAGCCCGCGATGCATGGCAACGTCTCATTGCTAGTTACGCCAGTGCCTCACGAGGACGCATCATTTCCCTTAAGGCAAAGCTCACCACAAATCCCAGAGGTTCTCGGTCCATTACGGCGTACCTCACTGACATGCGGGCTATCGCTGATGACCTTGCTCTTGCTCAGTGTCCAGTCACTGATGAAGATTTGGTAGTGTATGTGTTGACGCAGCTTGAAGAGGAGTACAGCTCTGTTATCTCCGCAGTCCGCGTCCGTGAAACGCCCGTCTCGTGGGGTGAGCTGGCGGATATTCTAACTGACCATGAACGCCAGTTAAAGGTTGCTGATGATACACGCCAATCACTATTGGCGACAGCTAATGCCACTCAGCGGACCTCGTCCTCCTGGAATACCCAGCAATCGAACTATGGTCGGAAATATCACAATAATACTGCTAATTCCGGCACCAACCGTACGTCTTGGCAACAATGGGGGACTAGTCGCTCTACGGTTATATGCAAATTTTGTAACTTTGCAGGTCATGAAACAAAGGTATGTCGCAAGCTGGCTAGGTTCCTAAGGGAACACAACGTTGTCACTACCCAGACTTCTACATCGCCTATAGCCCATTCTGCGCAGGCGTCTCCACCCTGGTTGTTTGACAGTGGAGCATCGCATCACGCCACCCCGAATATCAAGTCGCTGCAAACACTCTCCGAGTATAGTGGTCCTGATGAAGTGCGCCTGGGTGACGGTAATTCCCTACAAATATCTCATATTGGTCGGTCTGTCATTCCTACTTCATCTTCTGGTCTTACCTTAGAAAATGTCCTGCGTGTTCCTCAGTTGCACACTAACTTAGTGTCTATATCCCAACTATGTAAGACTAATCGTGTGTCTGTTGAATTTTTTGATTCCCACTTTATTGTTAAGGATCTTCAAACGGGGATTTCTCTACTACGGGGAGTGAACAATGATGGTGTTTACTATGGTCCGGTTGCTTCTCACCCATCAGTACACACTACACAAATGTCGCGTTTGTCTCAATGGCACCAACAGTTTGGTCATCCGTCCAATAAGGTGTTGCAACTTGTGTTACAACGCTGTAATGTTCCAGTTTCTATGTCATCTCTTCGACAATTTTATTGTTCGTCCTGCAATATGCATAAAAGTCATAAGTTACCCTTCGCAAAAAATACTCTAGTTAGTACTAAACCACTACAATTAATCTATACTGATGTGTGGGGGCCAACTGAAAAATCTATTGATGAGTTCCACTATTATGTAATCTTTGTCGATCATTTTTCAAAATACATTTGGCTATACCCTATGAAGCGTAAGTCAGATGTGTTTTCCATTTTTACTCAGTTCAAAAGATTAGTGGAAAAATTTTTTAGCCTTTCGATTATTTCTGTTTACTCAGATAATGGGGGAGAGTTTATAAAACTTGTACCGTTTCTAAACGATCATGGTATTTCTCATTTTACCACCCCACCACATACTCCTGAGCATAATGGTGTTGCAGAGCGCCGACACAGGCATGTCGTTGAAACTGGTTTGTCGCTTCTTCAAACTGCGTCCCTGCCGTCCTCGTACTAGACCTTTTCTTTTCAGACTGCCGTCTACCTTATTAACCGACTTCCAACACCGGTCTTAGGTAATAAATCTCCACTTTATGTTTTGTTCCATCAGTTCCCTAACTATGATAAGTTGCAGCCCTTTGGCTGCCTGTGTTTTCCGTGGTTACGCCCATACAACACTAAGAAAATTCAACCCAAATCACGCCCGTGTGTCTTTCTTGGCTACTCCAGTACTCAGTCTGGTTATAAATGTATGGATCCTGGTTCCAACCGTATTTATGTATCTAGGCATGTGAGGTTTGTGCCCCATGTGTTTCCTTATAATGAATTGCAAAACTCGTCTAACGTCTTACCTTATGATTCCCATGGTTCAGAATCACGCAATATTTTGTACAGGTCGTCTCCTTTGTCTACACAGGCGGAGGTCATGGGTGTTCCAACTCCAGTTCCAACACCCGTTCCAACACCAGTTCCATCTCCGGTTCCAACTCCTATTCCAACACCAGTTCCAACTTTGGTTCCATCTCCAGTTCCAACTCCGGTTCCAACTCCTGTTCCAACACCAGTTCCAACTCCGGTTCCATCTCCAGTTCCAACTCCTGTTCCAACACCAGTTCCAACTCCGGTTCCATCTCCAGTTCCATCTCCAGTTCCAACACCCGTTCCAACACCAGTTCCGACTCCATCACCGTCAGCTGCGTCCAGTTCGTCGTCTCAACCATCTCAACCATTGAGTAATGTTCGTCGTTCCACCCGGGAGCGTCGCCCTAATCCTAGGTATTCCGATTATGTCATTAACCACGTCACGTCACATCCCTTGCCTCCCACTTTAGAACCTACTACTGTCGCCCAGGCTCTTAAAGATGCTCGGTGGAGGAAAGCGATGGATGAGGAGTTTGAAGCGCTCCAGCGTAACAAAACGTGGCAATTGGTTCCCCGCGGAGCAGCTGTCCCAATTGGCTGCAAGTGGGTTTATCGTGTCAAGCGCAAGCCGGATGGGTCGGTTGACAGGTACAAGGCACGGCTGGTTGCCAAAGGGTTCCTCCAGACTGCTGGCCGAGATTATTTTGAGACGTATAGCCCGGTTATGAAACCGGTGACCATTCGTGTGGTTTTGACGGTCGCCCTGAGTAACCGCTGGACGTTGCGCCAATTAGATATCAATAATGCGTTTATTCATGGGACGTTGCATGAAGAGGTGTTCATGGAGCAGCCACAGGGGTTTGTGGATCCTTCGTTTCCATCTCATGTTTGCAAGTTGACTAAAGCTCTATATGGGCTCAAGCAGGCACCGAGGGCTTGGTACTTGGAGCTATCGCAGTTCTTGTTACAGTGTGGCTTTGTGAAGTCACAAGCAGATGCTTCTTTATTTGTTTACTCTGCTAATAATGTTGTAGTTTATTTCCTGGTGTATGTGGATGATATTATCTTAACAGGTAGTGATGTTGCTTGGCTTAATCGCTTTGTTGACACTCTATCAGCTCGTTTTGCGCTCAAAGACCTTGGTTCCTTACATCACCTTTTGGGCATTGAGGTTGTTCCGTCGTCAACTGGACTGTTTCTGACTCAAAGTCAGTACATCACTGATATTCTAGTTCGGTTTAAGATGGATGGTGCAAAGGCAGTTTCAACACCGCTAGCTGCCTCGGACAAGCTGCTACCTGCACCGTCTGGTTCTACACCGGTTGATGTCACTCAGTTTCGGCGTCTCCTCGGCTTGTTGCAGTACCTGGTCATCACTAGGCCAGATATATCCTATGCGGTCAATCGTCTTTCACAGTTCATGCACTCGCCTACAGAGCTGCACTGGCAGGCTGCTAAACGGTTGCTTCGGTATTTGAAGGGCACAGTCTGTCATGGCTTGTTTCTCCGGGCTGGGCAACCACTTTCGCTGACTGTGTATACGGATGCTGATTGGGGAGGTTGCACTGCTGATGGCCGCTCCACCACCGCATACTTGGTGTATCTCGGTTCCAATCTCATATCTTGGAAGTCCGCTCGCCAAAAGTCCGTGTCGCGCTCGTCCACGGAGTCTGAGTACCGAGCCTTGGCAAATGCTGCTGCAGAAGTCTTATGGGTACGGAATTTGCTCTGTGGGCTTCGGTTGCAGCTGGTGAGGCCTCCTCTTTTGCTTTGTGATAATCTTAGCGCAACCTATGTGTGCAAAAACCCGGTGTTCCATTCGCGTATGAAGCATCTGGCACTTGATTACTTCTTCGTTCGTGACTTGGTTGCTAATGGTTCACTAGTTGTTCGGCACATCCCTTCCAAAGACCAGCTAGCTGACTTCCTTACCAAACCCTTGGGCCGGTCCTTGTTTCTCCAATTTCGTTCCAAGATTGGAGTCTCCGGCGGATCCTCAATCTTGCGGGGGCGTGTTAAAGATATGTGTGGCTGATATCTTTTGTTATTATATTTAGTCCTAGTCTAACTCGTGTATAATAGTTATTAGGCTAGTTGTTGTAACTGATAGCTATCTTCTCTCTTTGTAAGGCTATTTATAGCTGCATGTAGTTTCATTAATGAATCAATTATTCATAATCTTTACAGATACTACATTGTAATATATTATACTTTTTTTTTATATATATTTAAATTATGTAATCTAATTATTATTTGATTACAAGATTTTTGAGATCTCAATGGGATTATAGTAAAGGTATGAAGTTTGTATGGATGGGAAAATGGAGAAACGTTTGATGAGTAGGGCTGTTAACGAACCGAACATAAACGAACAGAGGTTGTTCGTGTTCGTTTGCTAAGAATTTTGGAGTGTTTGTGTTTGTGTTCGTTTGTTAAGATTTTTTAAAATCCTGTTCGTGTTCGTTTGTTAAGCGTTCATTAGTGTTTGTTAACGTTCACGAACACGTTCACGAACGTGTTCGTTTACGTTAACGAACATGTTCGCGAACGTGTTTGTTAACATTCGCGAACACGTTCACGAACGTGTTCGTTTACGTTAACGAACATGTTCGCGAACGTGTTTGTTAACCTTCGCGAACACGTTCACGAACGTGTTCGTTAATGTTAACAAACACGTTCACAAACATGTACGTTAACGAGCATGTTCACGAACATGTGATTTACGTTCATGAACGCGTTCGTGAACCTTTAATAACCAAACACCTGCACATGTTCATGATCATAATTCTTTCGTGAACAACAAATAATCTACGTTCAAGAAATAATCAACGTTCATGATCACAATATAATCTATGTATATATATGTTTGTGAACATTATTAAACGAACACAAAACGAGCTTGTTCACGAACATTATTAAACGAACACAAACGAGTTTGTTCACGATCTCTTAGCAAACGAGCATACAACTGTTCAAGTTCTGTTTGTTTATCAACCGAGCTCTAAACTTTGTTTGTTAATGGTTCGTTTACCTTAACAAACGAACATAAACGAACGCTTACCGAACACGAACACGAGTAGTTTGCCGAAAGCTCTGTTCGCTAACACCCCTATTGATGAGGAAGGAGAATAAACATTATCATCCATTAACTTTCACCATAATTAAACCAATAATTATCAACTAAAATGATGAAGAAAAAAACCCATTTAATTTGTTCACTGCTACTACGACTATACGTCATTAGGCAGCAGCTCATCCTCATGCTCCTCAGCTGCAGGGAAACACAGCCAGTCTTCAGGGAATGTTCCACTGGGATCCATGGCCGCCGTCGCCGTCGTCTCCTTGCAGCTTTCCACCGCCACCACCGTATTCTCCTGGGCGCGGCCCTTCCCGCTCTTACAGTCTAACGATTTCAAAAACCCTACCCACCACGCCTCGCCCTCATTCTCCGCCGCCCATTCAAACTCCAGCGCATCCTCCGGAGGAGCAGCGCACAGAACCGCCGGCGCCGTCGTGGACCACGTCGCCCCCGGCACCGGAATGGACTCCACTAACGAGTAGTAGTACTCATGAAACTCGCTCCCCATCACGATTTGCGGCTCATCGGCGGGAGGTTTGTTCGCCGCCGCCTCTGCGAAATCTGGTTTCGTTGACTGGGGTTTTCTCGGCAACTTTCTTCTGCTCTTCATCGTGTCCATTTCCCAGTATTCTTCTTCTTCTTCGTCGTCGTCTTCTATTCTCGGGAAGCGGTGAGTTGAGTAAATGAAGGAGGAAGCAAACAAGTGTCGAAGTAAATGAGACAGAAAAGATGGGTCATCAGCATGCTGTGTTATGAATGAGGGTTGACACCTGGTTTGTAGGATGAGTGTTTCCCTTTTTTTTTTTTTTTTTTTTTTTTTTTTTTTTTTTTTTTCTTTTCTTTTACAATAGTTATTGCAACTGTGTGGACCACGGTCAAGAAATAACGTTTGTTTCGTATAATTTTTTTTTTCTTTCACGCGATTATTGTAATATACATTTTATAATTCATAATATACATTATTTTAAAGTATAATTTACATTACTCTAACTCATAAATTGAAATAAATTATCTTATTCTAAAAGTTTAATCATTTTAACTCATAAAATTTAATAATGCTATTTTTTTGGACTGGGTCAACACAGCTGTGTAGACCATATATCATTTGCCTTTTACACATTAACCCCTTCATTTTTTCATTTTCTTACTTCCGCCCCTTAATATTCTCTATCAACTTGGCTGTGAGGCCTGGCCCATGATACTTACTCTTGTAAGCTTTCTAGCTTAGCTTGGGTCACACTTTGGGGTTTGGGCTATGTGATGGACAGCTATATGTTACATTGCTATAAGGTAAAGTAGGTACAAATGAAGCCTAATAAGTTGTGCTTTAATTTGGTTACAAATTTCATAAATTCTATAGGGTTTGAAATGTTGATATAAAAAACGATTAAGGGGTTGAGATTGATAAAATTAAATAAGGAGCAATGAAAATGATTCATATCTCCGGCCATCTTCTTAAAGCTATTCGACGATTGCAAAATAGAGGCGGGATTGTCAATTGAGGCATGTGCGGCATTGCAATGTGAATATGTGCAGATTGAATTGTTGCAAAGTTTCAAGTTTAAAGATGTTCATCTAGCTAGGCTTCTATTTGTCTGGCCATATCCATTCAATGCGTGATGGGTGAGGACAAGTAGTCATGTGTTCAGCCCTTCGTCTTTGTCTTCAGCACAGTCAACCCTGGAATTTAAGGAAGCGTTTTCTTAATTCACGGAGGCAATGATATGAACGTTACGTTTCAATGTTTAGGAGATTGTTTATTGATTTTTGTAATTAATTAGCGTGTAATCAAACAAATGTATTTTAGGGATTTACTTTCTTATCTTAGGTGAGGATGTCAATAACTCCAACTTATATAAATACCTTGAGAAGTACTCGTAAGGAGTTCAAACTTATATCACCCAAAAGCAATACATCAATTTCTCATAACCTTTTAGCAATTCTCCTCTATTTTTCTAAATTTTTGAATAGTTTGTGGCCGTTGACTGCCTAAGTCATAAAAACTAATAGTGAGACTCACCCATTCTTGATGAATGTTTGTATTGGTGCGGCACGTTTTATGTAATTCTTCTTTGCTTGTGTTTTATGCCTAAGATTAGAGAAAGCAAAATGCATTTATTAATACCTATTATCATAAATAGATCGAAAATGATAATGATATTTTTATAAATAATTATAATTTTATTTATAAAAATATTAATTTATTTTTATTTATAGTTATAAGTATGATAGACAAATTTAAATAATAAGTCTTGTATAAATAAAACTACTTATTACTTGGGATTTTGATGGAGCCATTTTTGTTGCAACAGGACGAAGAAGAAGGAAGCATGGAGCAAAATTTTAAATGAGGTGCTACCAATAAGGTTCAAATCCATGACTTCTAATAACAACACAAGCAACAATCATTCAAACCACTCAAAATATTATGTACAAAAAGGTATGATACTCTATTTACCCGTGTGAAGATCGTTAGCATCTAAGTAGTGGGGGAACACGTGTATGACGAAGAATGAAGACTAACCAATGCCGTACATTTGTCAGCCATCTGGAAGGTCTTCCACAATATATAAGGCACACTTGACTTCCCTTAAAGATCATCCATTAGATCATAATAACCTCCCTAGCTTTGTGGTTTGTGGTCTTAACCTTTAACCCACACACCAAGTTTTGATTCTTAGTAGCAACATTATATTATTATTTATAGTCCACTATTTGGGTTATAACTTGTCTTATTTATTATTTACTCGCCTTTTTGGGCTGTATCTTGGGCTTGTACATGTTATTTTGGGCCTAGCGCCCCGAACAATAACACTACAATATTATTATCCTTGTTTTGTGGCAAATTATGCTGTGGAACCGTGTTCACCTTGTCGATTCCAAAACTGTTCATAATTATGAATATATAGTTCAAAAATTATGACATATAGTTCTATAATTATATAATTATTATGAACATAGAGTTGTGAACGTGCATAATTATGAACATATAATTCTGTAATTATGAATATAGAGATTCAATAATTTGAATATGAAGTTCAATAATTATGAATATATAGCTTTATAATTATGAACATATAGTTCAGTAATTATGAACATAGAGTTCTGTAATTGTGAATATATATAGAGTTCAATAATTATGAATATATAACTTTATAATTATGAAAATATAGTTCAATAATTATGAACATATAGAACCGTGTCCACCTTGCAAGGTGGACACGGTTCCACCGCATAACGATTGCTGTTTTGTATTTTCATACCCAATTTATAGTGAACTCAGTCACAACCAAACCATTAGATTCCATAATTTTTACTTCTTAATACAACTATGATCCCACTCACTCCGTGTGGTTCAACAATGCTTTTGTTTATATTAATTAGTGATATGTTATTATTTAGTTGTTCTTGCATTATACATTGTTATGGTTGTCTTGCTAGTACTAGGACATAAAAGATAATTGTGTGACCCTGCCTGTTTGTTAATGAGTTGAGATAACCTGGGGACATGGAGTGAGCACTGAAAATTAAAAAGGAAATAGAACAAAAAGAGAGGAAACTGAGGTATAAATTTAACATCTTCTTGAATACCAAATGATTGGTGGGACACTCTTCGTTACCAGCTTTCATCATTGCTTGCCCCACTCAAAACCTCAAACCCAACCGAATGGTCGGCTTTAAAATGAATCAACAGAATTAAAAGTTGTGGTTGAGTAGTGCAAAATTATTTAAAAAGTTACGAATTTAATTATTATTAATATTATCTCATACTAAATATAATATATAGTGATGACATAGTATCATAAAAATATATAGACGGGATTATAGTAAAAGGGCTTAATTTAATAGCCCAAGCAACATAGTATACCAAGATCCAATTTTATTAGCCCATCCAACTCATATATAGAAAAAGACAAAATAGGTACATCATAGACACGTGACATGTGATTATAATGCCAACCTAACAGAAAATAAACACGTCACAAACACGTGACGGGTGATTATAATGCCAACCCAACAGAAATCTTTGTACAACAATAAATAATATGAAGCAATATGTATCAAGATATATCATCTGTATCATAATGTATTTACTCTTATTAGCAATAGTCAAAATGACAAGATTACCAAATAGTATAAATAAAAGATTTTGGCACTCAAATTGGTATATGAAGTCTAATTTCCATACCATTAAGCATTTTCCATAAATTTAATTCTCAATCCTTTATACGAAAAAATAGAATAAAAATAAAAGTATTACTCATAAAATTTTGTATGATAAGTAAACAAAAATTTGATAGGTAAATGTAAATGTGCAAATTTTCAAGTGGTTGGTTTTGGATTTGGTGATGATATTCTTTTTTAGATAGTGGAGAGTGTTGAAACCTTCCAACCCAACCAATGTGCCAAAGCTTTCAAGCAAAGATTACTTGATTTATTCCATAATATATTATAGATCCTTATCAATCTATAAATAGTAAGTTGAAAGTCATTTTCCCCATCATTTTCTACCTGTTTTTTATAGTTACCAATTCCTTGAATTGAATATTATATTTAGTAATAACTAAATAAGATTCTTGAATTTTTTATGAGTTTAATACTGTAATGCCCATTAAAATAATAAATTATCAACTATTTAGTTATTAATCAATTGACCATTATAATATTTTTTTTTTTTTGAAAATTGACCATTATAATATACTTATATACATATCTAAAAACCAGTGCTTCAGTCTGCATATGTTCATGTTTTATGCTTCGATGGACAACTGATCATATGAGTTAGTCGGACAATTGACTTGAAATCATAATATATATTATAAGTTCAACTTTTTGTGCGAGATATTTATTGATTTGAGACCGTCTGCCAAAGAATTATCTCAAAGTGATCTTTTGCCGGATAGGATCACAATGCGAGTTTTACCTAAACCACACAAATTTAACTTAAAATTTAACTTTTTTCATTAACTTAAAAGGGATAAATTTAACTTAAAAATTTCTAATAAAAGGGATGTCCTAAAAATGTTGCTTTTTTTTTTTTTTTTCATTTTGAATTTATTTTTTAATATTTACATTTTGACATGACAATAACAATTCTTATATCCATTTACGTTTCATGAATTGACAGACTCTGCCATAAGCTTGAAATAAATTATTTAGTAATTAAATATAAATGAAAGTTTTATCGAGATCGAGTCTATCATAAACTGGGTATGTAAGTACAAACTGAGGTACGAAAATAGTAGTATTATTACTCGGGGTGCTAAGACGAAAAGAATATACACAATGTCTTAGATAACGGCCCAAAGAATAAATAAATAATAAAGGCTATAGATGTATATGGGTTGAAGGTAGAGACCAAAACCACCAAGCTATATATGATGATTATAGGGAACCAAGGAATGATCTCTAAATGGAGACATGATGCCCTTATATAGTGTGGGCTGAAGGTAGAGACCAAAACCACCCAGCTATGATGATTATAGAGAACGAATGGACGATGATCTCTAAAGGGAGACATGATGCCTTTATATAGTGTAAATTAAATGACGATACTTAACAAGTGACCGACTTTGGTTATTCTCTATTCTTGGCTATACATGTGTGCCTCCACTACTTACCACATAACCCTTCATCTGAATATATATAAACTATCGTGCCTTCATAATTAAACAATAATTCAATAGCTTGGTTGTCTGTTAACTATCGTGCCTTCAGAGGTTTAACTGAATGGCAAAATTAATGTACATCTGTGGTTAATATTAAGGTTGAAATGTCTGTAGATAACTAAAAAAAACAAAAGTATAACCCGACAACAGAGGAACATCGTCTAGAAGCATCCCAAAAGCGATCAAACGGTTTCATCTTTTTTTTTTTTTTTTTTTTTTTTTTTTCTTTCTTGGGGGTGGGGGTAAACCGTAAAAGCCAATTCAGATGCTCTGAAGTTTAAAGGGTTTGGGGCAACAAAAAAAGAAAAAAGAAAAAAAAGAAGAGCCATAAATAAATAAATAAATGAGGCCGATAGATATATGTATTATAATATTAGAAATTCTTGGTTACTTACATTCTAAAATCACGAAAGATCTTTATCAACTTGTGCGATGTATTCGTGTATTCAAGATTTGTCTCACCCGTCAGCGCCCCGTGAAATCGAGTTTCGAAGCAATATAATAAACGGCACGTATGAATTAACATGCTTCATTTAACTAGTTTTCATATGATTGGTAATTATTATATTGCAACTACAACAAATTATAGCTAGCATTCAAAAAAAAAAAATTATAGCTAAATTATTTTATAAATAATGAAATATGACATCATTATGCTTGCTCATAATATTGTTCAACATGCATGTGATCAAAGACTTTTGCTAACCACGCAACTCCGCTGCAAGTTCTTGAATGCTTAATTTATATGCTAAAGTTATTGGGGTGTGTTTGCAATTTTATGATAGCTTGCTACTTAAAATTACTTTTATAAAAAAAATATATCTAAAACATTGATGATTATGACAATGATGGTTTCGAGTGTTTATGTTATAATGTTT
The DNA here is from genome assembly GCF_001879475.1 of Ipomoea nil. NCBI lineage: Eukaryota > Viridiplantae > Streptophyta > Magnoliopsida > Solanales > Convolvulaceae > Ipomoea > Ipomoea nil. The sequence goes on along the minus strand of NW_017619254.1, from coordinate 3,132,633 downwards.
AAGTGTGCAATTGAGTTAAGATAAAGTGCTTGATGAGTTAACAAATTTGGTCCTAATAATTTTTTAACAAAATCCTAACATCATGACCAAGTTTGTAACCTTACTAAAATTATTATGACGAACTTATGTTGAAAATAAAATTATTATTATGACTACATTTATACTAAAAATAATTTAATGATCAAATTTATGTCGTAATCACAGTTGAAAAACTAAAAATATTATGGAGTATATTACTACAATACCACGTGTCCTATTTACTATTTATTAGTCAATCAAACTCTTTCTTCATTGCTTATTTTCTTTAGTATTCCGTAATTTTTAATTATTTTTAATTTGATTTTTTTTTGTATTTAATAGTATTTTAATGTATTTTTAAATATATAAATTTTATATACTAATATTAAACTTAATATTATAAAAAATTGAATTAAAAATAATTTTAGTCAAATTTTATTAACCGAATCAGACAAACAAATTGAAACAGAGGGAGTTGGTATTAACTATATTGATAATTTGATTTGATATTAAATTATAACTTAATTTTATCAAAAAAAAAAAAAAAACTTATAACTTAATATGTGCTGTCATAAAGGCATAAATTCATTCCACCGTTATTTGATTGCAATATCTAAAAATCCTTATTTCTATATAAAAAAAAAAAAAAAACTGAAGGAATAAGGGTCAAATAGGCCATTGAACTGCACACAATAATATAATTAGGCCACTAAATCTAAAAAAAATCAATAATTGAGTCCCTAAACTAGTCAATTTCTCAATTTGTAGGTTTCCAACAGGTTAACAGGTCATCCTCTCAAATTAATTATTTTTTAAAAAATAAAATTTAAAAATTAATTATTTAAATAATTAAAAAAAAGGAAAAAACATAATCCGGCCGGAGATGAAGAAACTTCTTCGTCTCCGGCCGGTTTCTCCGTCTCCACGGCCGGAGACGAAGAGTTCCGGCCGTGGAAGCGAAGAAACAGGCCAGAGACGAAGGTTTCTTCGTCTCCAGCCGGAATCTGTTTATTATTATTATTATTATTATTATTATTATTATTATTTTATTTTTTATTTTAATAATTAATTTTTTTTATTTTTTTTATAATTAATTTGGAGGATGACTTGTTGACCTGTTGAAAATCTTCAAATTGGAAGAATTGGTTAATTTAGGGACTTAATTGTTGGTTTTTTTGGGTTCAGTGGCCTAATTATATTATCATGTGCAGTTCGATGACCTATTTGACCCTTATTCCAAAAAGAAAAAAGAAATGTTACTCCAATGTGACAGATTCTAATAAGTTATTTTTTTTTTTATGTAAGTTGTAATACAAGTGTCTACATCAATGTTGTTATGTGTGGAAATACAAGATTATAAAATGGAGTACATTTAGTATTTTTCAAAAAAAAAAAAAAATCTTGTTTAAAAAAAAAATCTTTATAAAGCACTCTGTAATTCTGTATTAGTCAACTCAACGTCAGTAGTCCTCACCACCCTTTTCTCTCTCTGTCTCTCTGTTCATTCACGTTCACATCAGCTATCAAGCTCTCACCTCCATCTCTCTTCCGCTTCCTTCATACAATCATACACAGTAAATTTATGTAAATCAGCATATACATATATACGTGTGCTTGCAGTCGTCGAATGTGGAAATGTGGAAAGAGAGCAGGTGCTGGATTTTGAGGAATTAGGGTTTTTTTTAGTCAGTTTGAAGAATGCCGCTGAGTAGGTACCAGATACGGAATGAGTTCAGCTTGGCTGATCCGGAACTGTACAGAGCCGCGGACAAAGATGACCCCGAGGCTCTCCTTGAAGGCGTCGCCATGACTGGACTTGTCGGCGTCTTGCGCCAGCTCGGTGACCTCGCTGAGTGAGTAGCTAATCGCTTTCGTATGCTTCGTTTATTTTGCTTATAAAGTTGTGTTTGAGCTGTGAATTGTAGTGCTCTAGGAATGATTGCCCTGAAAAGACGGAATTATTCTAGAATTGTGATGTTTAGTTGGTTTGTTTCCTCCAGAAATGTGAGAATAAGATCTATTTGAATTTTCATCCTTCTTTTGATTTCTGGCTATAGCAATGCTAGGCTCGGCACTTGTCATTTAAATTTGGTTGCTATTTAGTATTTATGCTTGCATGGTTGCAATTTCTTTATGATTGTGTCCAATTGGTTATTAGAAAAACCTGTATGATACACTGGATTAGGAAATCAGTGATCCTTGATAATTCAATTTGACCTAATTAGAGGAAATTTGGTGCGGACTTAATTGCTTTTGCTTAGTAGCTAAATCTGTTTGTATTACAGTGCAACAAGCAAATAAGCAGGAGTATCTTTAGGAATGAGCCAATGATAAATAACACTCTTATCTCTTCTCATTTGTTTAGTTTCATGTTGTATTAATTTAAAACTTAGTGTATTTCATGATGCGCTAAACCTGGATGAACTCTCTTTTTAATTGAATAAAATGATCTATGTACAAATTTTGTTATTGGGCTTTATTGAAAGAACACACCTCAATGATCTCTTGCACATGAAGTTACTCTTCTATAAGGGGGAACCAAACTTTGATCTATTGATATTTATCTTTAATTTTTTTTTTTTTGGTGAGGGATATTTATCTTTAATTGCTTGGCTGTTATGAATGTTGAAGGTTTGCTGCTGAAATATTCCATGATTTGCATGAAGAAGTTATGTCAACTGCTGCAAGAGGCCATAGCCTAACGATCAGGGTGCAGCAACTTGAGGCAGAAATGCCATCAATTGAGAAGGCATTTCTTTCTCAGACCAGCCACTCTTCGTTTTTCTACAATTCTGGTTAGAAAATTTCCTTCATTTCCCATGTTAAACTTGTTTTTATCTTTGAGGGTTGTTATTTCTCATCCTGTTTTTTGGTGGTCCCAATCTAATCTTGTTGTCAATTATTTGTTAGTAAATTATTTGTTAATTTACTATTGATAGATAAACTTATGATTTTATTTGTTCTTAATTACTGCTGAGAACATATTTTCATTAAAGTGTATATTTTAGTCTGTTGTCTTGTTGAGGATCTTGAGTGAGTTTGGCTTGGAGAATCTTAGGTTTTTCTAGTAAATAATCTTTTCTTTAGATCACTTTTAATTAAAGTAAATGATTTGCAGGCACTGATTGGCATCCTAATCTGCGTATGGACCAAAATATGGTTACACAGGGCGATTTACCTAGATTTGTGATGGACTCGTATGAAGAATGCAGGGGTCCACCTCGCTTATTTCTTCTAGACAAGTATATTCTTCTATACATCTTGAGTAAATTTGGTTGAAATGTTGAATGGTAAGCTCTATTCAGGAAAGAGAAATCACACAAAAATTGAACCTCTGACAGGTTTGATATTGCTGGTGCTGGAGCATGTCAAAAACGTTATACAGATCCTTCGTTCTTTAAGGAGGCAGCCTCGTCCTTTGAAATGACCAATGCTGATTTTCAGAGAGAAAAGAGAACTCGCAAAGCTAAGGTAATAAGTTTTCATTTCCCACATATTTCTTACAGGAGATATACTTAAGTTCAGCCATCAGAAAGTGAAAGTGGCTATTTGGATGGTGTAATTCTTTGTCACAATCTATAATTTGTATTTTCAATTCTAGCAGAAGAAAGGATCACGCTGGAGGAACGGAGAAACCCCTGAGGTTTTACCCACTTCACATGCTAAGTAAGGCACTTGTCTTCTACATAGATGTCAAATTTTGTTGATTCTTCTATTACATTTTATGTGTATTTTGTCACTTGCCTCATATCCATTGTGATTTGTACAGACTACATCAGTTGTTCTTGGAGGAGGAGCGTATTGAAAATGGAACTAATGACTCTGGACGTCGTGTGAAATTAAAAAGAAGGTTAAATGGATTTCCTTTTGACTCCAAAACTGGGAAAAGCTATATGGAGAAGTTTCTGAGGACTACTTCCCCAGAGCATGTTGTTCACGAAGTCTCTGTAGATTCATCACCCTTGAAGCTACCAGCAAGTAGTGCTTATGAAATTGGTCTTGATTATGTTGAAACAAATGCAACAAGTGCCGATGAAGAGACCACACACACAAAGTTAAGCATGTCCCCATCTCTTTCTCCACCGCAAAGTGAAGAGAATGATGCGATAAAACAACCCAATGATGCTCTGAATGAGGCTGTAACTGTTATCGTGCCTACTTTTGATAAAGTGTCAACTGGAAACGAAATAATTGATGGACAAGACAAAAGAGAAGATAGCACAAATGGTTACCATTCTGATGATATTGTCAGCGAAGTAGAGAATTACGTGGATGCTGTTGCTAGCATGGATTCAGAATTGGATACAGACTCTGAGTTGAGAGCCAGAATTCATTCACATTTTTTGAATAGAGAAAAGCCTTTGTCTACAAATCATGATCAGATTCAATCTCAGTCTTCAGATTCCCAGTCAATCAGCAATTCCACTTTATCTGATGATGCAAATAGTACATCCAAAAAAGAAGTGTCTAGTTTTTCTTCTGGTTCTCCTAGCACTTCTGTTGAAACTGCACCTTTGGATGGTGATACTGCTACCATAAATGAGATCCGTGAAATTCAGATGTGCTATTCTCCGGTTGATCTGCAACCTAATAATGAGGGAGTTGCATCAGCCCAGCCTTCAGAGCAGGTTGTTTTTTCGGAGACATCCATTGTAGCAGCTGAACATCTCAGGCAGAGCTATGACTTGGAACCGTTGAGCATGTCAAGTCTTCTAGATTCTGCTCTGGTTCCAGGAATCACCGAGGCTGGAACAGTCATGAAAGAAGATGCTTTGGTGAAACCAACTGCTAATGAAATGTTATCTACTCTTGATGAAGGTGAAAATTATTCCACTGATGTTGCAGAAACTGCAGCAAATCAACATATGAATGTTTTTGCTCCCATATGTTCTGATGCTCCAGGCCAGATGCGGGATGATTTGCCACCTATAGTGTCTGCTGAAAACCAGTTGCTAGATGATATACATACTGTAGATCTAAGTATGGGCAAGAATATTACTTCATCAAAATATTCTGATGTTCCTCATGACAGTATAGATGATTTGCCAGCTGATGATCAAAATGGGGACAACTCAGCTCTGGATAATCTGAATCTGAGTAACAATATGTTCACTACGTCTAATCCATTTGCCCATCAAAAGAGAGATGAATCGTTGTCTACTGAAAATAAATTTTTGGATAACATAGATGGTGAGGTGCTGGATTCAGTTGATAATACTAACTGTTTAGATAATCTCTCCAATCATTCTACTTCAAGAAAAGATGGCCATTCACCTTCTTCGTCTTCCATTAACTACTCAACTGGTGAATTTGATGATGGGGATCAAAATATTAGCTCTGGTGTTTCAGTTCGTCTACCAAATATGTTGGAGGCTTCTTCAGAAGAGGAATGTGTCAAACATGATTTGCTTGTTGCACCTGAGGAAGAAAATGCTGAAGATGATTGCTTAAAAATTTCTGAAGATCACAGTGGTTCATTGAACTTGCCTGTGGTACAAACTGAAAATAAGGCTCTTGATTCAGCCTCAGAAATTGAGAATACCAGTGTAAAGTTTGATGAGACATTAGTGTCTGAGGAGGAATATACTGAAGATAATTGCACTGCAAATTCAGATGGAGGTCACATTGGTCCATCAAACCTTTCTATCATACAAACTGTGCCGCTTGATACTAGAGATGTGGCCTATTCGCAGAGTAGGCAGGTAAATCTTGATGAGGCTCCAAGTATGACAAATACTGAAGATAAGTTTCAATCTGTCCCTGGTCCAGATTTGATTGAAATGGTTACCTCTTCACTGTCTCCATGTCTTGATTCAACAAGTGAGGAACCTGCAGGACATGTGAGGGTGACACAGGCAGACAGATTAAATGCTGAGGGTGCAGCTGCTTCTCTTGGTAGCTCGGATGAGTGCACTGGGGGTGCTTCTGTTTCTTCTCTTGATATTAAACAGCTACAAGATGACTCTAATTCTAGCTCTGGGCATTGTACTCTGAATGGGTTGCAGAGAGAGAATTTATTCCTTAAAGATGATTCTAAGGACTCAGGTGCATTAAATGAAATTGGCCACCATACTGTTATGTATGATTTGCATGAGATTGCAGGCTATAATCATCTTGAGTCTGAAGTTCTCACTTTGGATCTTGATAAAACCAGTTCTATGCAGCTACCTTTCGAGCAAAGTACTTTAAATGTAGAAGAAACATCTTCCCCAAGGAGTAGCTTTAAGGATGTCATAGGAGATGCTTCACCTTTGCAAAGCCATCCATGTGCTGAACAAGAATCTGAATTACCAAGAGATCAACTTGATAATGAGGAACCGCTAGATTATGGTGAGAAAAATTTGAATTTGATACCTCCTCTGGAGCAAGAACTTTCATGTCAAAGTGACCAAGCTGGGTTATTTGGAGCTTCTTCCAAATATGTTATGTCAAACATTCCATTCCAAGCACCTTTGCCGGAGGACAAATGCAAAGATGCTTCCTCTTTGCTGATCTCTCAATTTGCAGAACACAAGGCTGAGATAGCACACAACCAACTTCATAAGGAGGAATTGCTTGTTGGTAATGGTAATGCAGAAAATACACTGCTGTTACCTCAGTTGGAACAGAGACAACCATCATATCACACTGAGCTTGAAAGATCTGTTAACCTTTCTTCCATACCCGTGACATCAGAAGTTCCAATTCAATGTTCATTTCCAAAGCTTTTAGCACAGGGCAACCATGATGATGCTTCATCTTTGCCAACCCATGATTGCTTAGAAGAAAATGTCAAGTTAACGTGCAATCAAATTGAAAAGGAACAATTGGTTGTTGAAGATGAAAACATTTCAGAGCAGTTATATAAGTTAGAAAAGATAGAAGCTCCAGATCATGTTCACCAAGAAGGGTTCATTGATGCTTCTTCCAAAACTATGCTCAATGGCCTTCCATGTAAACCTTCAGTGTCAAAGCTCTTACCACATGGCAACAATGGCATTGGACTATTTCCTAGGTCAGATCAGATAAATCTTGAGGAAATGCCTCCATTGCCTCCCCTTCCTCCAGTTCAGTGGAGGATAGGGAAATTTCAGCGTGTTCAGGAGAGAGATGGGGCACAAAATGGAACTGGTTCATTGCCTAGTTTTCCATCTCAGATTGATCAGGCTGTTCAACCTTCGGAAAAAAGTTTACCATTGCCAGCTGTGACAAATGAGGATTCAACTCTTGTTTATGAATATGGTGCAGCACATTATGGTTCATTCACTTTGCAAGCACCACACAGAATTATTGATGAAAATAGCAAAGAAAATTTGAATGTTCCAACCGGAAAGCAGCCTCTCGATTCATCCTCACAAGTAATTCCAGTAGATAAAGCATGTACAGTTGCCCTTGGGACTTCATCTGAAGAACTTATCCTACCTGTCAAACAAACAAGTGAAACAACAGAAGATACATGTTTAAAGAGGCAGGAGCTTGAAAAGGGCTTAACAAATTCAGAAGGAAATCAGACAACAAATAATAGATTGGGACAACTCGTAAAACCTGAGGATTCAGGTCCCTTGGATGCTTCTCAGTTATCAGACAAAGAATTGACTGAACCCCCACATCAGGTAGCACTTGTAACAAGCATGGAGGAAGCAAAAATTGACAAGGGCTCTACAAGTTTGGAGGATAATTTGGTCACAGACAAGGAATTGATCCAACCTGAGCATCAAGTAGCACCTGAGATGAGCTTGAAGGAGCTGAAGCTTGACGAGGACTCTTCAAGTTCAGAGGTGAATTTGGTTACACATGATACTATGCCATCAGACAAAGAACCAGCACCTGAGACAAGCTTGAATGAACAGAAACTTGACAAGGCCCATACAATTTCGGAGGAGAATTTGGTCAGTCATAATACTATACCAGTTAACAAAGAATTGACTCCATCTGAGCACCAAGTAGCACCTGAGGTAAACTCAAAGGAATTGGAGAGTGAGAAGAGCTCTGCATGTTTGGAGGAGAATTTGGTTGTAGATGATGCTTTACGATTAGCAATGGAGATGAACTTTCAAAAGCCTCTGCAGGCCAAGTCTAGTTTAGAAGAGGATATTATATGGCCAGCTGTGGAAGATGGAATGGTGAATGGGAGCAGGAAAATGAAGCTACCTCGACCTCGAACTCCTCTAATTGAGGCTGTAGCTGCACATGACAAAAGCAAAGTAAGCATTTTATGTTCTTTTTGTGTACTAACAGCAGCATATTTAGTGAAGTACATTAACTAACAACCTGGATCATTTTGCAGCTGAGGAAAGTGACTGATAGAGTTATGCCCCCGGTGCAAAAGGTAGATGAAAGAGATATGGTATTGGAACATGACAAAAGCAAAGTACGCATCCTGTGTTCTTTTTATGTACTGATATCAGCATGTTTAGTGAAGTACATTAACTAACAATCTGAATCATTTTGCAGCTGAGGAAAGTGACTGATAGAGTTAAGCCCCCAGTTCAGAAGGTAGATGAAAGAGATATGCTATTAGAACAGATAAGAAACAAGGTAAAAATGGGAAAGCCTTACATAACATATCTTTCCAATTTTAATCCTCACCTCTTTTGCTTTGAGATGACTGAACTTTTTTAAAAAATAATTTTCCAGTCCTTCAATCTGAAGCCAGCAAGTGTGACAAGACCCAATATTCAGGCTCCTCAACCCAATTTGAGAGTTGCTGCCATTTTGGAGAAAGCAAAAACAATTCGCCAGGTCTCTCTTGTGTTCACATGCTTTATCTTCTCCTGTACATAAATTTAGTTTACTGATTGATGTCTCTGCTGCATAGGCTTTTGCTGGAAGTGATGAAGAGGACGACGAGGATTCTTGGGACTAATTCATGAAATTTTTTGCAATTTAATCCGTCAACCATACAGCCTGGATTCTCAACAGATCTTGCCATGTTCGGATGGCGGCCTCAATCCTTTTTTCCAGAATTGAAGATCTATACACTCTGCCACTGTAAAATATATACTTTCCCCTCTATAGCATGTATTAAGTTAGGGTTCCAATATTTTATTATCTCCCCATAGATTAATCGGGGAAATATATATATACATATATATTTGATTTGATGTATGACACATGAGGTCAGCGTGCAAGCGCGATGTTATTCATTTCCTTTGTAAATTTACTAGCGGTTATATATTGCAATTGTTTTCTGGTTACATAATTTGTATAAAAAAAAACTCAAACACTGTAATCGGTGAAACACTGCAAGTGTGCATATTTGCTGAGTAACAAGTTCTGTCATTTTATCGATTTTCAATGCAGAAGTTTATACAAGAACCTTTTTGCTATGCACCATGGTTTCGACCCGAATTCTTAATGCTAAATGATATAAGTGTAGGGGTAACTTGAGTCAAGTTGGTAAGACTATTAAATGTATAATAATTAAGTGATTACAAGTTCAACTCTAAGTGTAAGTGGTTATTGATTTGGTTTATCTCTTTGTAGTTCTTTATTTTTGACAAGATATGTGATATAATTTTTTTTTTTTTTAATACGGAGTAGTATATTTATCATTTTTAGTGATAAAATGCCATTTGGAGATTAGCCTTTATTTCCTTGCACTCAAAAGGCAAACATCAGTACGTGTCCACTTAGAGAGCTCAAATGATGGAAAAAGGACTCAAATGTGAATCTAAGCCTTCCTATTTTTCAAAATGTGACGTAATTGGGCGAAAAACTAATCTAGGAAAAGGACGTTTGGGACATGCGTTTTAGGCATGTCTCAAACGTCCTCAATTTTAATTTTTTTTCACCTCACCGTCAAATTAAATCACAAGTGGGAATTGCGGTCTACAGGAGACCGCACGTCCCACTTGCGATTTAGCTGACAGCATCCATGTTTGGAGTTCAATCTGAACTAACTATCATATACGAAGCTCGTGTTTGGAGTGGTATCAGCTAAATCGCAAGTGAGACTTGCGGTCTCATGTAGACCGCAAATTCCACTTGCGATTTGATGGTGGGATGAAAAAATAAATAAATAATCGAGGACGTTTGAAACATGCCTAAAACGCACGTCCCAAACGTTCTTTTCATAAATTAGTCCATCACCCAGCTGCGTCACATTTTGGTAGATAGGCTTAGATTCTCATTTCAATCTTTTCCCCCTCAAATGATTAGGAACGGGAATAGAAAGATAACATTAATATGCCATGCATGCATTATTATATTGTGGAGATAAATATCCAATGGCCAACTTGCATGGTTCAAGATGACGATGACATTGATGATTGATGATTAATGATTAAATCCACCACCACGAATGTAACAACGAACCTTTCTCCACCCACACTGACGTTATTTATATTCTTTTGAATCGATCTTTGGAATTTGTTTATCCCAAAAGTCATGAATGTCACTCTCATCTCATGAGATAAACATTCATGATTTGGCCTGCTTAGCTTGTGTTTGTTCTCAATTGCTGCTTTCTCTCTAAACATACATACAATCTCCTGAACCGCAGTTTCCATCTAGATCAGATCCTTCAATCCGATTCCCCTTTCTGTTTTCCATCTTCAAATTCGATCAATTGGGAGATCAGATGCCATTCATCTCCTGATAGATCAAATTAAACTAACATCTTTGAAGATCGGATCGGAAAACTAACGAGAATGGGCGGATGCTGTACGTGCCAGAGGGTTCGGATTGAGAGGTACGATGGATACAGAGTGGAAAATGCGAATTACAGAGTAGAGCGAGAGGTTGAGGATGAATATGAACATGATGATGATCATGGAATTGTGGGAAGAGCAACTTTTGGGGCACAAGTCAGGTTGCATGGATCCTCTAAATATGTCTCCATGTTTTCTCAACAAGGTAAAAAGGGAATCAATCAAGACGCCATGACCGTTTGGGAGGTAATTAATTCAATTCAATTCCCCCCATCCTCTTTGATTTCTAGCCTTCATATATATAAATTTACCTACCTCATTATTATTGAATCCAGTTTAATTTCTTTCTCTCTTTTCTTTTGCGTTCAGAACTTTGGAGGGCAGAAAGGTTGGTACTTCTGTGGTGTTTTTGACGGGCATGGACCCTCCGGCCATAAGGTGGCGCGTTACATCCGCGACGGCTTGCCTTCAAAGGTTTCGATGTCATTGAAAGGAAATAATTATTCTTGGGATAGCAGCGCTGACAATCTCCAAGGCGGCGACATTCAGAATCATCCATTATTTATCAAGTCCAAATCCAATATAATCAAGGCCTTTAAAGATATGGATCATGAATTAGAAGGCGACTCTTCCGTTGAGAGCTACAGCAGTGGCACTACTGCCATTACTGTATTTAAACTGGTACATACCAATCACCTTCTCCACCACACACATGCGTCCATCTTGTAATGTCTGTAGTTCGCACGAGAGAGGTAGTTCTCATGTGATTTGTCATATATATATATATATATATATATATATATATAGGATTGGGATGAAAATTACCCCACCCGTGAGAACTACGAACTTCATTGTGTATTCATTGATAACGAATTGTGTATCTAGAATCAAGTCTTTTTTCAATTGTGAATTTTGTAATGCTTCCTGTGACTTTGTGATATGATCTTCAGGGTGAATATCTGATAATTGGGAACTTAGGGGATTCTCGTGCCATAATTTGCACAAGAAATGATGAAGGTGCCCTTGTTCCTGAACAGCTCTCTGTCGACTTGAAACCTAACCTTCCAAGTATATATATATGATTATTGATTTAGCTATATTTCATTTTCTTCTTTAAATTCTGAGTGAAATTACGGACTTAGGGTTTCCATTAATGTGCTGGTAGGTGAAAGGGAACGTATCACAAGCTGCCAAGGAAGAGTAATGGCGATGAAGGAAGAGCCAAGTGTGTTCAGAGTGTGGATGCCTCATGAAGACTGTCCAGGGCTAGCCATGGCAAGGGCTTTCGGAGATTTCTGTTTAAAAGACTACGGCCTCATCTCCACCCCGGAAGTGTATTATAGAAAGCTCTCCGACAAAGATGAATTCGTCGTTTTAGCCACTGATGGGGTACGCCACCCTACATTTGCTTAGAGTGTAAACGCTTCAGTTACTATCCAAATCTAATCATGTCTATGACAACCTACTCAAGTTGGTCTAATATGATCATTAACTTGGTAATCACAAAGTTATAAGTGTGACTCTTAGTGAGAGAAGTTTATTAGTCTTCTTGGTTTGAGTTGACTGCATTTACGAGTGCAAGTTACCTAGAGTGCAAACGCACTTATCTAAAAGGCAAACAATTCAATTACGATCTAAATCTAACCATATCTAGAGCAATTCCAACCAAATTGATTGGACAATTAACTTTCAGTGAGAGAATCTATTAATTGAGCTAGCCAAAATTTACAAGTGCAAGTTGTCCAGAGTGCAAACGCATTTACCTAGAGAGAAAACGGTTCAATTGGACAACTGCAGTCAAGTTGGCCAAACTATTCACTTCACTTACACCCGCAGCCTTTTTTATTTCAACCCCTAGGATCTACCGTACACACTTTAAGAGCGGTTTTTGTCACTAAAAAAAAAATCTAATTATGTCTTGCTTTTGGTTTCAGGTTTGGGATGTGCTGAGCAATGAGGAGGTGATCAAGGTGGTTGCTTCCGCCAGGAAGCGATCCGCGGCGGCGCAGCTGGTGGTGGAACGTGCGGTCCGGGCGTGGAAAACAAGGTACCCGTGTTCCAAGATTGACGATTGCGCAGTCGTGTGCTTGTTCTTCAAACGCCAGAGCTCAGTGCTCACAAAATCCGCCTCGCAAATCATTGCTGATGACGACTGCCCAACCAACGCCAAAACTGACGACGGCCTTGATACTGTTCTCGACTACAAGGTTAAAGACGACGACGCAGGCGAACTGCTGATTTCGCCGGCCACATAACGGCGGCGCTACCTAACGTCGGTGCGAGAAGGTTGAGTATTTGAGTGGAGACAGTTTTCTACAACTTGTTTATCTGTCTGTATGTACAGTTTGGCTGTCATTTCATCGAACACTTTGTCTTCTCCAACACACTGCTGAAACCTTTTAACCCGTTTAGGCTTTGAACATTTGACATCATAGAAGAAAATGGGAGGATTCATATGTATTTATGTTTCAATGTAGTCGATTCCACTTGAGTATATATCATATCATATAATGTTACCTATTTGGAATAATTCTTTATATGGTATCATCCGTCCCTCAAAAGTGGATAGATTTGTAGTATATATGATGGAGTTGCTTCCTTTTGATTTACAGGGAAGTGTGGATTTTTTAGTGAATTTCACTTTATAACTTTAATTGACAAAAGATTATATAGGTAAATCAATTTAAGTTATTCATAACTTATAGATTTAAATGGATAAGGCAATAAAGACTTGTTTGGTCTGCGAAAAATATTTTAAGGGGAATAAAATTTCATTGAAAAGAAATTACTAGAAATATAAATTTTATTGTTTGGTTGATGGGAAAAGATACTGAGAATATTGATTTTATTATTATTTGGTTGCATTTGAAATTGTAATGAATAATAAGTGTAATGATGTATATACCCCTACAAAATAATAAAAGTAAGGAATAAGGATCAAATATGTCATTGAACTACACACAATGTGATGAGTCTCATAATAACACAAACTGATGCAATTGAACCAAAAGTGACATGTTTACTTGTTAACTTGCTGATGTAGAGATTATTATATTAAAATAATAATTTTTTATTTTATTTTAATAATTTTAAATAACATTTTAAAAAAAAGGGTTTCTCTTCGTCTCCGACAACCGAAGACGAAGCGAAAAACCTTTTTTAATTTTTTTTTTGTTATTTAAAATTAATAAAATAAAAAATTATTATTTTAATATGATAACATCCACATCAGCAAGCTAATAAGTAAACATGTCATTTTTGGCTCAATTGCATCATTTTGCGTTGTTTAGTGACCCAATTGTAATTTTTTTGAATTCAATGTCCTAATTGTATTTTCGTGTATAGTTGGATAGCCTATTTGACCATTTTATTAAAAGTAATAATAATAAAAAACAAAACAACAAGGATAAAATTGTCAAAGTCACCTCATTTTTTTCTTCGCAACTCTCATGAAAACAAAAACTCATGTCCTACTAAGAATTTTGTTTTCTTCAAATGAGAGTAATACATTTTTTTATGATCAAATCTAAAAAATAACATTTTCCTTCACTTTAAGAAAAATATTTTTTCATGAAAAAACTTTTCCATCCAATCAAACATCCCCTAAAATTTTCTATTTAAAATGATTGTTATACCACATTACCATGGACCTTGTAAGGTGAACAAAGTTAATTTTTTTTTCCAACTTAAGGTTTTTTTTTTTTTTTCCAAATAAAAGTAATAAAATGTATATCATTAAAAAACTCCAATCAAAGTATTTCAAATGACACCCATATTGATATTTTTATTATAATATTTTAAATGAACATACAATTATATTAAGTCGTTATGTACCAGGACTATGTGGTCTAATGGTACCCGGGTTGGACTTCCATTTGGAAGATTATGAGTTCAAGCCTCAGTGGAGGTGTTATTGGTTTTTTGTGTTTCAGTAGGTTGAGAAAGTATATGAACAGATACTACAATGTAATAGAGCCAGTAGCTTTCAAAAAAAAAAATATTAAGTCGTTATGTGATGTTCATTTTCAATATGCTAAAAGTTAATTTTTAATATACTGTATGTTCATTTTTACAATAATATATGATCATTTTCAAAATACTATAAGTTTGTTTTTACAAGTGTAATGCATCTACATTATAATTATGCATTTCAAAATATTTATTAATGAAACATTGCATGTTCATTTTCACAATATTATTTGTTTATTTTACAATATTGAATGTTCTTTTTTACAATAATAATGTAACTATAAGATAATACAAATAAACCTAAAATAAGTTCATTAAGACAATAATAGAGTTCATTTTCACAATACATAATATTTTTTTTTTTGAATGCCACAATACATAATATTTATTTTATCAATATTACAAGTCTATCAAGTTTCATGAAATTAGCCAACAAATCAACAATAATCCATCAATAATCAAGTAAGATTCATACACAGTACCAAGAAAATAGTAAAGAACACTCTTATTTGATATTTAATGTACTCTGTTACAATGTAGTATATGTTTATACATACTTTCTCAACCTATTGAAACTGCTTGACCACAATCTTTGATAATATTTTTATGTTTAATAATACTTTTAATTAAGTTTTTAAATATAAATTTTGTATACTAATATATTAATATAGACAAGAGACTAACAAACTTCCCATCTTTCCCTCTGCCATTACTACCATGCCATCACGCAATCATTGTGCAGTTCCATTTTTCCAAAACGGAAATTAAAGTAATTATATTTTCGATGAAACAACCATACTATTACATTTGTTTAAATAGTAATAAGTATTTAGAGTTAATACCGTCTGGAGTCTTTTGAGTATGGTAATTTTGAATTACCATCTATAGTCATTTAATTTTTAAATTGTTAACATCCATAATCCAAATTAACTATTCATAGTCTTTCAATTTTTAAAATTTAACCAGTTGCGATCCTTTTTGGAATGACTACGAGTGGTTAAAATTTTATAGTTTAAGGACCATATGTGGTTAACTTGGACCACGGATGGTAACAATTTGAAAGTCGAAGAATCATGTGTGGTAATTTAAAAATTTAGGACTAAATGTGACAAAATCACTATACTCGGAGGACTCTAGATGGTATTAACTCTTTTGTTTTATTGGAGCAAATTAGAAAAAAGTTGGGGTGCATCACTATCGTGAACCATCACTGAGCTGTCGCTTTATACTTGTACACGTATACTCCCTCAGTCTCTCTCGCCCATTTCGCGCCTCCGACTGTTCCGTTCACTCGAAGCTTTCGCTCTCTTCTTCCTCTGAATGCTAGGTCCGTATCTTTCACCTCTCTTTCAATATACACGCATTTTGTGTGCTCCGGAGCATCATACATTTGATTCGTCGGAACTTGGTCGGAGAGGTTTCATTGATAGTGATACGACGGGACGAAGCCACAATCTTCATTTGTTTGATTTTTTGAATGATTTTGTGTGGACTTTGCTAGAGAATATAGCGCCCTTCTGTTGAATGTTGATTGTTGTCCCTGAAATCATCGGTTTCTGTTGTTGTTTTTATTTTTAATTTTTGTATTACTGTGATTCCTCGTTTTCTATAGAGTATAGACAAGATAGGTTGCATTAAAAAAAATAAAAGAAATTAAATATTGCTGAGGGGTTGATACTGTAT
Source organism: Ipomoea nil (assembly GCF_001879475.1). Lineage (NCBI taxonomy): Eukaryota > Viridiplantae > Streptophyta > Magnoliopsida > Solanales > Convolvulaceae > Ipomoea > Ipomoea nil. The sequence continues at coordinate 3,116,332 of NW_017619254.1, read as the reverse complement.
CTTCTGGGATTTTTAATAATTTATTACTGAGGGGTTAATAATGTATCTTCTTGGATTTTTAAAAATTTACATAATTTGATGCTTCTGTTGTTTGTGTAGAACTATTTTATGATTTTTTATTTTTTTTTTTATCTTTATAAAAGAAACACTACCTGGTGAAGTGATCGGAGTGACAAAGTGGTTACAGTTATTGAAAGTTGGGAAAGTGGGGAAAGTGGCTTAGGAATCAAGTAACCACTAGGCAAATATTGTATATTACTGTCTAATGGGATCTTCTTAAGATTAGGCTAGCTTGAGTGGAACAAAGTGTTGTTTTGGGAATTGCTAAAGAAGGGAAAAGAAAAAGCATAAAACACACTCACAATGCAGGGTTTGTAATTTTGAAGGAATTCCTTCCAACAATCCAACATGATGGATCCTAATGTTGGGTTGAATTTGAACAGGCTGGGAACAGATTTGTATAATATGCTTCATTTCTACTTGCACACATTATATGTGGGTCAGAATGAGTTGCATCAAACCCATGTAATGCTTTTTCAATGAGGTCTAAGTACAAAAGTGAATTGCATAAGTATACTGGTAGAGTGCAACAGATAGTGATACACCACAACTTTATCTAATTTGCTCCCTTTCCAACTCTTACTTGTAGAGTGTGGAGCATTTTCATCTTCCTGGTGAATTTGCATGACATTCTTGATTTGGTTATTGATTTTTGGTCAATTACTTCTGATTTCGCCTATATTGTGCCTTGTGTGTTTATGAATTGTCTTAATAAGATACAATGATAACAGTTGTCCATTTGATTTTCAGGATGAAAGCAGGGAAGAAAATGCAAACCTTCACACCCCACCAATATCCACCATCATCACCAAACCAGCCATTCAATGTTTCAGGTTTTAGGAATTTAAAGAAAGGTCAACTTGGTGGTATTATATTTGGCTGCAAGAACGACACGATCAAAGAATGCCTTCTTAAACAACTCTTTGGTAAGTTTCAAGATTATAGCCTGCATGAGTACTTGGTCCTGTTCTTTCATCCTATGTTGTTAAGGAGGACATACATGTTGACAATGTGTTATAAAATAATTATCAAACATAGCATATGATTGTTGATTATACCTTGTACATGTTTATCTCTATTATGCCCCTTTCCTCAAACTATTGTCTGTTCTAACTTCTAAATATTGACAGGTTTGCCATTTCAACACTTCTCCTATGTAAAGAATATAGTACCAGGTCTTCCGTTGTTCTTATTCAACTACAGCGACAGAAAACTCAATGGTATCTTTGAGGCTGCAGGCACTGGCCAACTGAATATTAATCCATATGCGTGGACATCAAATGGTTCAGAGAGAACACAATTTCCTGCCCAGGCACTATAGCTGACTTACCCTTTACTTTTTGTTTTTCCTTTATTAGTTCTTGTGTTGTCACATTCTATTTTAGGGTAAAAGATTGGTGCTTGTATGTAAACTATGTTATTTCTTTCTCAAGGTTCCAGTACGGGTCCGGCTGCAATGTCAACCACTGTTAGAAGATCAGTTTAAGCCTATAATTTTGGACAACTATTATGGTCAGAATCATTTCTGGTTTGAGCTTGATCATGCTCAAACCAGTAAATTAATCTCTAGACTGTCTTCTCAAGTAACTGGTCCAAGTAGCATCAGTCCACGGACTGCAACAAGTAGGATGAATATATTCAATGGTTTCAAGCTGCCAGGTCCAGAAAATGGTTTTGCCAACTCTTGTGAGTCTACTGGGGCATTAGTAACTAAAGATTCTCTTCATCTGAATGGTGATAACCCGAAAGGGGAGGTGTCTGGAGGTACTTTAGCAGAGCTAGGCGAAAAGGACCTAATGTACATGAAACTAAAGGAATTGGCCATTAATCTTGCATGCTCAGACGCCCCTGTGACAGGACAAGCAGTTGAAAGTGCTGCTCTGATGGAAAGTGATTCCAGATATGAGGCTGTGGAGCATGACACTTCTCAAGAGCCAAATGCAGTTTTAGAGGATTTGGATGAGAAGAACGACAAAAGCTCATTTGACTCAACTTCTTATCCTTCAGTCATAGCTCAGGTACATGTTATTACTAATGAGTTTGCTGATCTGTCTTTTACAATGGAAATTATCATACTTGATTTATACAGGTTTTGCTTTTGTTGATTTCAGTTGGTTCAAGGAATGGAAGAATTCAAGGCTTTTAAGGAAACACATAAACTGAAGGTGGATTGTTTGGAGAAGAAACTGGTATTTCCTATCACTATTCACTGTATCAATCTCAAATTCATTTGGCACTTAATGTGATCTGCGGTAGTAAAACTGCATTCTAAAGCTACAGCCTTATTTTGATTTGAAGTTGAGATTATCTGCTTCCGGCATGGCAATAAGCTGATCAAATTTAGTGTCTCTCTACACTTTGTAATTCATTTTACATGTGTACTTTAGATACCAATGCTTCATAACTGTTTGTTTTTCCTTTCTCCACTTTCTTTGCATGGCATTTCAGGCTGAAGCAGAAGAAGAGATTCAGCAACTAAAAAGTAGATGTGTGATGTTGGAGTCGGTCTCTACTCCTTTAATGGTACACGCTGATGAGACAATGAGTCAGACAGTTGGACTGGACCTGGTCACTGAGGAGTCTATATATTTAGTTGGGGGATATGATGGTGAAACATGGTTATCAGCACTAGATTTATATTCTCCTTCACCTAATGTAATAAAGTCTCTTCAACCCATGAACTCTGGTCGATCTTATGCTTCAGTTACAAAGCTGAATGGAGAAATTTATGTGCTTGGTGGCGGAACTGGGCCAACTGGCTGTGTGTGGCATGACACAGGTATTGCATGTGTCTCTTCCCTTCTGCATGATGTGTCAACTTTGCATAATGGATACGACCTTCTATTTTTTTTTTTTTTACATTTGTTAGAGCCCAGTTCTAGTACGACTATTTTGTGCAGTGGAATCATATGACCCAGCAAAGAACTTGTGGACTTTGCACCCTTCTTTGAAAGCGAAAAAGGGTAGTATGGCTAGTGCTACTTTGAATGATAAGATCTTTGCCATTGGCGGTGGAACTGGACATGACTGCCTTTCTGACGTTGAAATGTATGATTTACAAGTTGGACGATGGATTACTACACGGTCAATGCTGAAGAAGGTTATTTTTGGCCTTTATATGCATGTTTGCATTTTTTACTTGGTTTGATTTCAAAATTAACTGCCCTTCAAACAACAACAACAATAAAAATAAAACATTGGTACTTGATGCTTTCCTTCTGGTCCAAAATGCTCCATAATTTGTTTCTTATAAGTTTTGGTATGTTTGTCTATGTTCAGCGATTTGCTCTTGCTGGGGCTGAACTCAATGGTGCCTTGTATGCTGTTGGTGGATATGATGGAAGCAACTATTTGAAGTAAGCTACAATACTTTGCTATACCTTTTATGGCTACATTTATATAGACAATTTTTAAATGTCTTAATGTTCCCCATGAGGGTACTAAACCTGCAACGTATCTCCTCGTTTGATAAAGGAAGGGAATGTTATCACCCCATGTTAAGGTGGTTCTTATTGGTCTTGAACTTTCCTGCTTTTTTTCTCCTGTAAATTTTCTTGTGCCTTGACAATGATTTCATGTTGTTTCAGGTCTGCTGAAAGATTTGACCCCAGAGAACATAGTTGGACCAAGATTAAGAGTATGAATACTGAAAGAGGATGTCATGTGTTGGTTGCGATGGATGGAAAATTGTATGTACTGTTTCGCCCTTCTCTTCAGTGCTTGTCTTTTGTAGTTTTGAGTAAGTTGGTCCAGCAACTTTGCCTGGGGTTTCTTAAGCCTTTTGACCCTTATTTCGATTTGTATCCCCATGTCCCCTGCAAATTGAGTTTTATTCTTTACCATAGATAGAGAGCATCACATCATGAAATAAAATTAAAATATCCCAAGGCCCTGATTTATGTTTGATAGTCAACTGGGATGGATGAATTCATTATTCATGAATGAATATCCTCTGTAGAATTTCACTTGCAATGAGAACGCCAATTGCTTGTTGCTCCTCTATTGATTTACATGATAAAATATAGATATGCACTGGGATGGATGGAATCATAAATGAATATACCCTGTAAACTTTCTCACTTTGCAATGAGAATGCCAACTGCTTGTTGCTGGTCTGTTGACTTACATAATTAAATGTAGATACACATTGGGTGGATATGATGGGTCTGCAATGGTGGCAAGCACTGAAGTATATGATCCTCGTCTTGGGAAATGGATGGCAGGAGAGCCGATGAAGCATTGTAGGGGATATTTCGCAGCTGCTGCTCTAAATGACACGATTTTTGTCATTGGAGGGGTTAAATCAGGAGATGACATAACGGACACGGTGTGTTACATTTCTTCCTTGCTGCCATTATGCTTAGATTACACCGCGTAATATATTTGTATCATCATCCTAAAACTCTCCTACTGTGATGACAGATTGAAGTTTATAAGGACGGCCAAGGCTGGCAAGAAAAGAGCTCGGGCACAATAGGAAGAAGGTGCTTTGCATCAGCCATAGTTCTTTGAGGGGATTCTTGAAAACCTCCTGTGAATTATAGAAAAGCTGATCGAACACAAACCATCTGAGATTATGATGGAATGAAATCTGCGAATTTAAAGCGCAATTTTGTCATATCACACCTGAGACTATTGTGTGATTTTTTGAGGCTTTTGGTAAGCCTATCACTGAAATGTAGGGTGCCAATACTAGACTAAATAGCCAAGCCAATGCATATTCATTTTACTGCATCAAGGGTACAACATTACAATCATCAAACTAAGACCTTATTATGCTTGTTGAACACAGATCAAATGACTTTTGACTACATTTTGGACAATCTTTTTGCCAGTGTGGTATCGTAGACCTTGAGGACGAAGCGAGCTCTGGGAATGGAGAGTTTGTTCTCCAGAATTGTGCCAATGGTAGAGATGAGCTCCCTCTTAACTTGAGTGGTGATGCCTCCCATGGACACAATCTCTGCCAGAGCTGCTGCCTCTTTGCTGCCTCCAAAGGTTATGTTTGCAGATCCTTTCAGGATGATCATCACAAACTGTACACCACCAATTATGTTTGTTAAACAACAAAAAGATAGATAATAATGGATCCAAAAGCAAATTAAAGGGAGAAAGAAGACTTCAATCAAAAGTGTTTTTATCCCTATCTCTACTTTACAAAAGGAGAAAAAAAGAAAAAGAAAAAGAAAAAAAAAAAAGCTAACCTCACTCACTTATCATGGAAAAATGAAATTACACTAAGCCTGACTCAGTAGGCCACAGTAGTTCCAATAACTTAATGTGTTTGATTCATAGGTTAGACATAAAGGAATGTGAATGAAAGCCAGTTCGATTGATGATTAATTTAGTCTTGTTTCTTCGATTGGTTGATAACTTTTTAAAACACATGTATATGATTAACTCAGTCTTATTCCTCATCATTTTATCCCTATTGATGCTTTGATGTCATTCAAATAGAGCAGAAATTCCAAATAGAGCAAAAATTTCCAACCAAACACGACCCTTAATGTCAGGCTTAGCTTCGAGGATCACATTAACACGTGAGTTGACTCAACTGACAGATTACAATTTATAATAATTCAACAAGTAATTAGAATATATATGTAATTCCTGGTCAATATACGAGTTGGCTCAATCATATTATCGGTGATTATAATATGTATGTAAGAGATAGGATATCCAAAATCTGGTTTATAATTAATTAATTTTGTGATGAATGAGCAGCACTATACTATAGGCAGTGAGGGAGACATAGAGAGATCAGATAAGGAGGGAGATGGAGTAGTACGTGCCTGTTCGGGTTTTCCGATGATGGTGGCGACGGCGGTGGTGGCTTCCCGGGAAAAGGATTCCACGTCTACGTCTTCAAGCTTCACATTGGTTGATATATCTAAGCAAGGCATCTTTTTACTTTTTCTTAAATATATATATGTATATATATATAATGTCACTGTATATATATATGATGAAGGGAGTTGAATTGATAGATCGATCGAGCTTAATTGTTACGATGCATGCATCCTTTGCTTCAAATTTATAGTTGGGAGTTGGGACGGAGCCGAGCATATATGCTTTTTAACAATTTATTATTTATTTAATTCACTTCCGCCCTATTCACATTTAATTAACTAATCTCCCCGAAGTTTTGTTCCAAATACTACCTGGCCTACACCTTTACTAAATCTATTTTTTATATTATTTCTTTTCGACTAGACTTATCTTTGCTGATCCATTTCATATCTTGAAAGACGATGTTATTTGTTCTCTACATAAATTTTTATAACAAATTATTGTGTGGATCGTGGTCCACACAGTTGTGTGAATATAGACCACAATCCAAAACGACGTCGTTAAATATTATGAGTAAGAATAATATACATTACGTGTTAAAATAATGAAACTTCTAAGGTAATATAATTTACATTATGTTTTAGAATAATATACATTATGTTTTAGAATAATGTACATTATGAATTATAAAAATGTATGTTGTTGCGAGTTGCATGAAAAAAAGGAAAAAATTTACACAAAATGACGTCGTTTTTGGACTATGGTCCACACATCTATGTGGACCACGGTCCATGCAATAACTATTGAGTTTTTATAGTTGAGAAGTGCATCTAAATATTGGTACAATATATGTGGACCACGGTCCACGCAATAACTATTGAATTTTTATAGTTGGGAAGTGCATCTAAATATTGGTACAATATGATTTTTTTAAAGAATTGACACAGCCACACAAGGTCAATTAGAACTACATATCAAAAAAGGACACTCAAGCACTCCCACACAAGTTTTAAGATAGCTAAAATGTGATTAAAAAAATATTTGATATATTAATTAATTTGTAATGTGTTTAGTCATTTTACCAATAGTTTATACATATGAATACTAAAGATAATGTTATACATCGCATATCACGATTTGAGATTAAACTTGCATTGTTGGAAAACATTTATTACTAAAAAAGGAAATTCCTATAGCATCGAACCAACATTTACACACGGTGTTTTTAGAACTCATAAAATTTGCAACAATTTGACCATCAAACAAGTATGAAATTAACTCTCAGCTGACATTTTAATTTGAATCAGAATATTCAAAGGCCGGGATTTGAGAATCATGCGATTTCTATTTTATACATGGTGGTGAGTTATGTGATGTTGATTTGGTCTGCTTTTCACACCGTCGAACACCAGGATTATAACGGTTGCATTTAAAATTCTTGCCTACAAAATGTAAAATGCTGTCAACCCAAATACCGCAAATTATGCTATGGAACAAAGTGGACACAGTTCTAAAACTGTTTATAAATTATAATTATGAATATATAATTCAAAAATTATAAACATATAGTTCTATAATTATGAACATAGAGTTATGAACATAATTATGAACATATAGTTCTGTAATTATGAATATAGAGATTCAATAGTTGTGAATATGAAGTTCAAAAATTATGAATATATAACTTTATAATTATGAACACATAGTTAAGTAATTATGAACATAGAGTTTTGTAATTGTGAATATAGAGTTCAATAATTATGAATATGAAATTCAAAATTTATGAATATTAGCTTTATAATTATAAACATATATATCAGTAATTATGAACATAGAATTCACAACATATATATAGAAGTCTATGATTCTTACAGGCTAAGCTGCGCGAGCTAAGCCGTGAGGCATGTATTTTCTTGAGTAAAAAATTTTAGGCCCTAACTCGCCATATTGTGAGGGGTTTAGAAATGACTCACGAATTTCGACTCATGAATTTCGATTCACTTTTACATGTAGAAAAAAATACGATGACTTGATGATTCATTAAATGATATGATGATTAGTGCTTACAAAAAATTTATCACATAAAAAATTGTGAAATTCAACAACAATCACCCGATTTATTGTTTTTAATTGTTTATTAGATTTTAAATTAAATATCGCTTTCAAGTAAACATTTTACACACAATGAGATGCACAAAAGCACTTTTTTATCCTCCTCTTTTTCTTTTTATTTAAAGCCTACCAAAAGATATTAAAGCACTTACGTAGACCTTCAATAATGGAGTAATAATTGTCCTATAAAATAACAACCATGCATGCCATGCATACATCAAAAAGAACAATTATGCCAATAGTTATGCTGTGGAGACGTGTTCACCATGCACATGGTGAATATATGGATAGATCTATAATTTATATACTGTAGATTTATAATTTCTTTAAAAAAAAACATAAATTCATAATTTTTTTTTTCATCTGTTGTTAACGGTATAGCTTCATAATTTCTAAGCTGTAGATTCATAATTTCTATACTGTAGATTCATAACATCTATACTGTAAATTCATAATTTCTAGAGTAAATACTCAAAATGGTCCTTCGACTATAGCTAAATTCACAAATTGGTCCTCGACTTTCAATTTCAACCAATTAAGTCCTTAACTTTGCAATTTTGACACGATTTGGTCCTCCATCTATTTGACCGTTTGTTAACCGCGATCTTTGAGGATATATATGTAGTTTCACGTGCAAAGCTCAAGAGAACGCTCTTGGAGGTGACATCGTTGCTTCAGACGGGGAAGTGCTTCTCTGCTTGCTGCTTGCTGCTTGGGGATCACGAGCCGGTTCAGCTTAGAGAACGCTCTTAGAGGTGACAGCGCTGTTTCGGAGGGGGGAAGTGCTTCTCCGCTTGCTGCTTGGGGATCCCGAGCCGGTTCAGCTTGTCTACATCGCTTGGAGTCATGGCTTTCTCGAAGAGCCACCCTAGGGACTTCGGCGATCTATCTATCAAAAGCTATAATCTCTCCGGCATGGGGTGCAGCGCCGGCAGTGGATTCAAATGTAATAGTGCGGTCTAGAAATGCAACCGGAACCTTAAAAAACCGGCGATGGACCATGAAATTACATATATATCCTAAAAAAGCGCAGTCAACAAACGGTCAAATAGACAAAGGACCAAATTGTGTTAAAATTGCAAAGTTAAGGACTTAATTGGTTGAAATTAAAAGTCGAGGACCAATTTATGAATTTAGCTATAGTCGAGGGACCATTTTGAGTATTTACTCTAATTTCTATACTGTAAATTCATAATTTCTGTACTATAGATTCATAATTTCTATATCGATACTGTAGATTCATAATTTCTATACTGTAGATTCCATAATTTCTATACTATAAATTCATAATTTTTGTACTGTAGATTCATAATATCTGTAACAACAAAAGAAAAACAAAATTATGAATCTATGTTTTCAAAAAAATAAAATAAAATTTATGAATCCGCAGTATAGAAATTATGAATCTACCCCTGTGTTCACTATGCATATAGTGAACACGTTTCTACGGCATAATTTGCGCAATTATGCATATAAAGATTTAAATATAATTACATACTAGGAAACATACACTAGTTTCATATCTATGTCACCCAATTGCAATATTATTGTCTTAATTGAGATTGTAGCTAGAAATTTAAAATCTTGCCCCATAAATGATAAAACTCCATCGTCCCTAAAGTTTCATACTCCAGTTCAACATGATATATAGTGAGGGGTGATTCACAATGACTCATCAACCCATTACGTATAAATTTTAAATTTATTATATTGTAGTAGCGTTTTTCATGAAGAATATGTATATTGCAAATTAAAAGAACAATTTGGACATTATTTATTAAAAAAAGAAAGAGTAATTTGATTAAAATTACGTAAAACAACAAAAAAAAAAATCAAAATCAATCATTTAAAATTGTGTGTGTGTGTGTGTTTTTTCGGAGTTTGAATTTTAAAATGAATTTCTTGAGCCGTTTGTTGCAAATTTTGTTTCATAAAATCTTGTACTTTCAACTTATTAATTTCAGAGTAGTATCAGTCATTATATTTAATTTAAACGCTTAATAAAAGTGAAACCCAAAGGAAGCTTGTTTGTTAAGTTGTAGGTTCATTATATCAATAATTTTGCTAGGCCACCATCTCTTCATGTCTATACTAGTATACTATAGCCTTTATTCCAACACAACCTTACGGTCCCACCAATCTTTTTGCAACGATTTCAATAATTGAACCTTTACACTTCCCATGTGATTTCTCTGATGTTGAATCATAAATACTCATACTAAACTTTTATTATTTTTTTTTTTGTCATTGAAACAAATTAAAATTTTATATACATCTAGCTAGATCAAATAACACCAATAGTATCAATAAATTAAAGATGGTCATGATACTTTTACATGCAAGAGAGTGTAGTAATTAGTAATTAGTAATTACTACAACAATATTTCAAATTGTTAAGGTGTTGTATTTAAACTAACTATCACCATATAATAATTTTTATGGTCAGATCACATGTTTCTGAACACTAAAATCCTACATACTAAGATTAATCATGTTTGTGTCGAGTACAAGTGTACAACTTCAAATGATGACAAAATCACTATCTCATAAATTCTAAGATAGCTGCATTTTTCAGGGTTCGAATCCATTTATGACTACCATTTTTAATTTTCTATTTCACCCATCTTAAGACATTTATATATGTTTACTCTCATTTTGTGTGTATTCCATCACTTGTTTGTGAAATTATTTTAGATTGAAATTGTAAATAGAACAAATTACACTTTTGGTCCTGTGAGTAGTATAATACTGGCAATTTGAGTACGTGACTTTCAAAATTCCCAATTTAAACCTTTAACTATGCAATTTTTGGCACATTTGGTCCTCCCGGCCAAATTGCCGGCCAATTTTGGCCGGAAAGTTTTAAATCATTTTTAATTAATTAATCAGAGGGGCAAAGTAGTCCTTTCACACTCTTTCTTCTTCTCCATTCTCCCCCTTCTTCATCGTTGCAGCGACGGTGGATTTTTCGGCGACGAGCAAAGACTGAAACGCACTTTCCTTCTTCACACTTTCTAGTTTGTATCGTCATCGCCTTAGGTAATACACAATTTCACTTCAATCATTTCGAAAGCTTCTGCTATTTTCTTCCGCTGAGGCGTATGACATTGCAGCGATTAAGTTTAGAGGCGTAAATGCAGTCACGAATCCAAACCAGAACGGCAGCGGCGATCACGGGAGAGTTCAGGAGGATAATGCAAACGTCGCCGCCGCGCCGGACTGGAGAATAGCTCGTCGGCATGTTTCGGGTTGGGGGAATCGGCGGCGAGAACGCTGATGAGCGCTCACTTGTCGAACGCTTCTTCGCTGGTAACCAGCGTGGAGAGCTCCCGGGAATGCAGCCCCGACAAGATGAACACCGTCGGAATGGGATCGGCGGCGACGAGTAGCAGCACGATTTAGTGAGTAGCAAGCCTCCATAGACGGACTCTTTAGTGTTTAGTTATTAAAGCTCCGATTTCTTTGCTAACCCAATCCGTCGCTGCAACGATGAAGAAGGGGGGGAATGGAGAAGAAGAAAGAGTGTGAAAGGACTACTTTGCCCCTCTGATTAATTAATTAAAAATGATTTAAAATTTTCCGGCCAAAATTGGCCGGCAATTTGGCCGGGAGGACCAAATGTGCCAAAAATTGCATAGTTAAAGGTTTAAATTGGGAGTTTTGAAAGTCACGTATTCAAATTGCCAGTACTATACTACTCACAGGACCAAAAGTGCAATTTGTTCTTGTAAATAATAATAGTAATAATTTTTAAAAGATTCGACTCCAAAATTTAATAGAAAAATCCAATAATTTTTCTTCAATTTTTAAATTTTTTTTATTATTCATTCTTTATTTAAAAAAAAAAGTATAAGTAAATATATTGTCAATTATTTTTCAGTTTTAATTATCCATTATATGATTTTCAAATTGAAAAAAAAATTACAAATAAATGTGATGGCGCATGGGACCAATGGGTTCGTTTTTATTGCTAAAAATGAAGGAAACATAGTGGCTAAAAAGGGATGAATTAAATGCTAAATTAAGGAGGTGTAGCCAACAATATATATTTAAACTTATACCCTATGGAATAACAACATAAGCTCCAACCACCTAAGCCATTCAAGATATCATGTATTAATTAGAAGGTAGAATGATCTATTTTACCCGTAAATCACAGGCATCCAAGTAGGTGTGGACACATGTATGGCAAAAAATGAAAGCAAGTTAGAGTTGTACATTTGTCGAGCATTGGTGGGGTCTATACACTATAAATAGACACTCTTATATCCTCTTAAGATATCATCCCTTAGTTCACTAAATCTCCCTAGCTTAGTCCAGTGGCTTGTGATCTTAACTTTCAACTCATATATACTAGGGTTCGATTCCTACAAGCATTGAGTTAATAAACATACACTAAAGGAAGGGTGTGTTTGGAAACTAGGAAAATGAGTCATTTTTTAGAAAACATTTTCGTTCATTTTTCAAAAAATGAGATTATACATTTAATTGTACAATAACAAACAAATCCTCATAGTGCTAGCACTTCGCCGCCCCGTCACTCTCCACCACTGGCTAGTCGACAACTTCAACTTCACAGCTTGGATAACATCTGCCAGAGCTCATTTTCGTTCATTTTCCAAAAATTGAGATTATACATTTAATTGTATAATAACAAACAAATCCTCAATGTGTTAGCACTACGCCGTCACTGTCTCTACCGCCGGCTAGTCGACAACTTCTACTTCACAGCTTGGACGACATCAACCAGAGATCCCCGCCGTTTCTCCTCCAGCGACACAGCAACCAGGAATCATCGCGCACACTTAGATTTGTTGTTTCGGAAGCCGGGAAGGAGCGACGAGCGATGATGGGCTGCATTTGTGGTTATTTGGCTACTGGATGACGGTGTTTGGTGGTTGTGCCTTGTGGATTACGGGTTGCACAATCAGGGAGGAGCAAAGTCGGCGAACGGAAAAGGCACAAGCGTCAAATAGGCCCATATACTACTGCGAAGTGCTCAATTTCCACCACGAACTAAATTAAGTGTCAAATAGGTCCATCTACGAGTTAAAATTGTTCAATTAACTTTTTTTTTTTTTTTTTTTTTTTTTTTTACAGATTACCTATTTAATTATTTAAAAAAAAAAAAAAAAGAATACAGCCACCGGCTATTCTCGCTGGATAGCCGGTGGCTGCCATTTCAAAGACAGTCGTGGTTGTCCGGCGAGGACAGCCGGAAATCCACGGTTGTCTAATATGATGTCCAAATCTGGACCTCAAACGGCCTGGAACGAGCGGCGGCCATGGCCGCCGGCCGTCGCCCCCGTTCCAGGCCATGGACGGCCATGGCCATCCCCAGACAGATAATTTAATGGTCGTCCCCAAACTGTCTGGGGACAGCCATGGCCGTCCATGGCCTGGAACGGGGGCAGCGGCTAGTTCCAGGCCGTTTGAGGTCCAGATTTGGACATCATATTAGACAGCCGTGGATGTCCGGTTGTCCTCGCCAGACAGCTACGACTGTCTTTGAATTGGCAGCCACCGGCTGTCCAGTGAGAACAGCCGGTGGCTGTATTCTTTTTATTTTATTTTATTTTATTTTATTTTAATAATTAAATAGGTAACCTGTAAAAAAAGTCAATTGAACAAATTTAACTCGTAGATGGACCTATTTGACACTTAATTTAGTTCGTGGTGGAAATTGAGCACTTCGCAGTAGTATATGGGCCTATTTATCACTTGTGCCTTTTCCGTTCGCCGACTTTGCTCCTCTCTGATTGTGCAACCCGTAATCCACAAGGCACAACCACCAAACACCGTCATCCAGTAGGCAAATAACCACAATTGCAGCCCATCATCGCTCGTCGCTCTTTCCCGGCTTCCGAAACAACAAATCTAAGTGTGTGCGACGATTCCTGCAGGTTGCTGTGTCGCTGGAGGAGAAACGGCGGGGATCTCTGGTTGATGTCGTCCAAGCTGTGAAGTAGAAGTCGTCGACTAGCCGGCGGTAGAGACAGTGACGGCGTACATGAGCCTATTTGACACTTCTTCCAACGGAAAATGACTTCCCAAAAAAGTTAAGGTCATTTTTCAGGAAAACATATATTTTTCATTGATCAAACCTTTTATTTTCTATTGACTTTAATTTTTCACCCTCTACCAAATACTGAAAACCAAAAAATCATTTTCATAAATTATTTTTCGAGTTTTCAAACACACCTACAATATGATAAATTTAAAAATACATTATAGATTCATAGTTAAAGAAATTAGAAGTGAATTAAAAAGCTTAAAAATTGGAAAGGGAAAATAAACAAATGGGAAATAATTAAAAGAGTTAATACCCAAAATGGTCCCTCAACTATGCCATAATTACCAATTTGGTCCTCAACTACCATTCTTACCCAATTAAGTCCTCAACTATGTAACTTTTACTCAATTAAGTCCTCAACTATACAATTCTTACCCAATTTAGTCATCAACTATACAATTCTTACCCAATTTAGTCCTCTGTATTAATTTGACTGTTTGTTGACTGTCAAAAGTCGGGATAAAATTATAATTTTACAAGATTTCTCCTTCCTCTCCATTTAGCAGCGCCAAACCATGCAGCAATACACTCCGATCAGCTTTTGATCGTCAAAAAATCGTTGGAAATCAAATTCATGGGCTATCCGATGCATAACCACTACTTCGATACTGACAGGTTTAGAAGCCAACCGGAGCTTATTGCTACATGGTTTGGCGCTGCTAAATGAGGAGGAAGGAGAAAACTTGTAAAATTATAACTTTATTTCCACTTTTGACAGTCAACAAACAGTCAAATTGACAAAGGACTAAATTGGGTAAAAATTGTATAGTTGAGGACTTAATTAGGTAAGAATGATAGTCGATGACTAAATTGGTAATTACGACATAGTCGATGGACTATTTTGGGTATTAACTCTAATTAAAAAATAAAATTCCCTCCAACAAAGACAAATTCGCGCCCGCCTGAGCTAACGCCGGCGACAATCGTCGATGGAAAAGCAGCTCCTTACAGAGTTCGAAAACGCGGCCATTAACAGCCGGGATTCACCTCCTCCTTTCCAAGCCTTAAGCGTTGTTCTTTCTCTGGTCAGCAACCCCTCCACCACCGACTCTTCTCTCTCTGTTATTCTCAAAACCCTAACTCTCTCCCTCCAAAACCCTAACCACCGCGACAGTCACCACCGCCCCATCCTCCCCATCCTCCATCTGCTCTCTCTTCGCCACCCTCGCCTACGACAAGACGTTATCACCGCCATCCACTCCTTCTCGCTCCTCCCTTCCGTCTCCACTCGCTCCCTCGCAGATTCTCTATCTATTCTCCTCTCCCTCTCTGCTACTGACGTCAACAACGAATCGGCATTTCTCTCACTGGTTTTCCGACCACGCATTTCTATCCGGTATTGGCTGTTGCAGAATGTGAGTAGGTTTGTGATACGGCCGTCGGTATTGTTTACAGTTCTGTTCGGGTTTACCAAGGATCCATATCCGAACATCCGTAGTGCTGCTTTGGACGGACTGTCTGGATTGTGTAAATGCATTTTGATTGAAGATGAAAATCTTATTCAAGGTTGTTATTTTCGTGCTGTTGAGCTTCTATTCGACACCGAGGATACTGTGCGGTGCTCTGCAGTTCGAGTGGTATGATATCTTACAACCGAACTAATTTTCTTCAATTTTAATTCTATCATGGTTGTATACAGCTGAAGTTAAACAGAGACTGTTTTCTAAGTTTAGTTATTTCTATTTTGCTGTTTTGAATTTTATTGCTAAGTAGGAATATCGTTAGTGGTCTAGTATTGGATATGAGCTGAACTGTATGGAAAAGTTAAATTACCACTGCAAAATTTAAATGTGATAGAGCTTATAAAGTTAACTTCTAGGTTAATGCCTACTTTATTCACTATTGGTAGTGAGAAGCTTAAAGTTTGTGCAATCTTTTTGGATTGTAACATTGGTTGTGTTAGTAGCTGGAGAGCATTCTAACAGATCATGTAATGCTCCATTACAACTCTTCATTTTAGAATCTAATAATTCTCTGTGAAAATCATATAACATTTCTTTTTTAAGATGGTGTATCTGTTCTATGCATAATCATACTCCTCCATTTTCTTTTTAATTCAATTTGGGATACAAAATGTGAATATTAGAAAGATCTGGTTTCGTGTGTGGACACTTGACCAATTGGTGACTAATGGTTTTTGTTCTGCTCTGACTCCAGGTTAGTGAGTGTGGGCGGTTGCTTGTGTCTACCAACCTTGAGAAAAGTAGACAAGAATGGTCAGATGCATTATTTGTACAGGTGGTTTATTCACAATACTTTGACTTATTCCCCCAGTTCCTCCTCCCAAAGGAAAAAAGTTATCAAAAAAAAAGGAAAAAGGTTAAGTGATTTTTAAAAATGTTTTCAAATGATGATATGCTTAATGCTTCCAGTGCAATGTAGTAAATTTAGGTACTGGTTGAGAGGCAGGATTAGCCATCAATATCATATAAATTCAAATATTCTTAAAAAAAAAAGGTGTACAAACCCCTTACCTCTGGAATTTATAGTCTTATTATCTATCTTCTCTGACACTTGAAAGTTTAATCTTAAAAATTAATCCTGGTAAATAACAGTTATTTGCATGAAGTAACATATAACATTGGAAAGGCCAATAAGTTTGTGGTATTTTGTTAATTTGTTTAAATTGTTATGAACTTATGGTGCTTGATTTGCTTGCAGCTTTGTTCAATGGTCAGAGATATGAGTGTCAATGTCAGAATTGAAGCATTCCATTCCCTTGGGAATGTTGAAATGGTTTCCCATGATATTCTTTTGCAAACCCTATCAAAGAAAGCTTCGGCAGCCATGAAAGAGAAGAACTTTCCTGGCCAGCTCACTGCCAAATCCCTTAAACTACCAGCATCAAATGCTGCTTTTGCTTTTGTCCATGGGTTGGAGGATGAATTCCATCAGGTAGAATATCTGCACAAATAAGTCATTCTAGCTGCATCTGGCAACATTCAGTTGTGTTTTTTCATAGTCAAGGTTCATAGGCATGAAAGTCACATGCCATCTGCAACTCCATTACTTGTTCCTCTTCTCTAACTTTCTGAAAAACTTTGCTCAGAGTTTCTTTACGTAGTCATCCCTTTTAATGTGAAGGTACGAAGTTCTGCCTGTCGTGCCTTGCAGAGATTGACTATTCTCTCTGCTGATTTTGCGGGTGGAGCTGTAAATCTTTTGATGGATGTACTTAGTGATGATTCACTAGATGTAAGGTTGCAAGCTTTAGAGACAATGCATTCCATGGCAAGGTTTGACCATCTAAAGGTGCAAGAAGCACACTTAAACAAGGTAAATCTCTATTCCATCAGAAACCCTCTACAGTGTTGCATGCTTAGAGACAAGTGGCTTGTTGAAACTGCTTATTACATTCATCACAGATGTTGATCATACCTGGTGTTTGTCATACTTCTTCATTGTTAAGTAATATTGGATACAGGAATATAAATATGCACCTTGTAGTCTTGTAATGTGACAAACTTTACTAGGTGTATACAATTATCTACTTAAGGTTTTTTTTTTTTTTTTTGAATAATAAATCCCTTCTATTAATTTTGTGCATGGCACTGCAATATGATATTATGCTTACTTTTTTTGGGGTTACGACTGACGAGGGAAACCCGGAGCTACTACCCGAGGGTGTGCACTGAGTAAACCCTGCCTTGTGACCCTAGCCAGCAAAGGACCACAAGGAGGTAAATCAACCTAGGTTGCCCATAGCTGACCGGCTCAAACCCAGAAGGCTGAGATTCGAACTCGTGACCTTGTGGTTATAATTTTGTATCCTTAGCTATCTTGGCTGGGGTTACCCCCATATTATGCTTAATTTGAAAGAAGTGCATATGGTGATTTACTTTGGAGGTCAATATTGTTTTGCAGTTCGTCGGGACCCTCTTGGATAGTGACGTTTTGATAAGATCTGCAGCAAGGAGAGTACTTAAACTCACAAAATTACGGACTTTAGCTTTGTTCAGATTATGTATCGATGGCCTTATAAAAAACTTAGAACTCTATCCACAGGTATGTTATACTAAAACACTGGTTTTTATTGCACGCATCATGCATGCTTACTGATTTTATATCAGTTAAGAATGCCGTAGTGTTTCTTTTATTACTTCTAATTTTATTTTATGTAGTGTTTTTATAGACTAGCCATTATGCTAATTGATGAAACTTCTCTCACTAACTTTTTCAGGATGAAGCTGATGTGTTTTCTGTTTTGTTTAGTGTTGGTCAAAAACATGGAAAGTTTGTAGTGAGCATGATGCGTGAGGTTTCTCGAATGGTAAGCATGACTCATTACTGCCACAGATTACTTGCTTTCAGTTAACTGATTCTCAAACTGAAGGAACAATATTTTACAAGCTGTAGCATTACCCTATCATGGACCTATTTGTCTAAATTTGAAGATTTTTAATAGTATCTTCTCTCTGCACCAGATAGAGCCTTCTTTTGGAGGGAAGTTGAGCTTTGACAATGTGCGAACAGCTTCATTATTGGTCTTGGCCATCTCAGCTCCAGTCTCATTAGAACGGCACATCTGCAGCATTCAACCGAGAATATTCTCTTATGCAGTCACAATACTGGGGCGAATTTCACGTGGTTTGGCTGATGTAATGGACCAGAGTAACCTTTTGACTTATCTTTCTCATTGCAGCAGATTCACATTTGCTTCTGCTGCAGAGTTCTTCAATGGGGAAGAATGTGATTTGCCTGCCGAGGAAGGTGATGCATACTTGATCCAGAGAGATGATGCTTTTCTTGAGGATTGCTCTGAGAAGGTATTGGAATTACAGAGGGCAAACTCTCGACAGCTAGAGTTCAATCTTGGCACGCCTGATAAAGGGGGAAATTGCATAACGCTTATACTTCAGAAGGTCACAGAGATTTGGCCATTGCTAGAACTTGGATTGATGGATGGAGTATCAAATATTTTAAGGTTGAGATTATCGTAAGGATAATAGTTCTTTCTTTATTGACGTGTTCATGATATTAAACAAGATTAGGGATTTCTTCTCAAATTGCTTTTATGTGACATGTTTTTAGGTCTAGGACACCAATATCAGGACGTTAATAGGATTGAATTGCTTGTTACTGCATATTACAACATACTTAATATAAAATTAGCTTCATAAAATATTAAAATCTAATACGGCCCCAATTTTGATTAAGGTTCCTTAATTTATCACCTTGGCATGAGTCAGATTTGATCTTTTTTTTTTTTTTTTTTTAGTTCTTGCATTTCCAAGATCGTGTACTTTGTTTGCTTATGCCTATAAATAAAAGCACATTTGCTTGGATTTATATGGTGGAACTAACATGTTCTGATATATCACACATGCAGAGGCTTGAAGGCAGAGTTGAGAAGACTGCGTAGTAACTCAAGATTTGGGGATGAATTAATTTTCATATTGAACTATTTGGATGCCATAGAGTTGCTTGGAAGGTTGTGGGCACGCTTAATATTTCCAAGAAAGTTCTACTCCTACCAAATGGGAGACTGGCGACTATTGTTTGAAAACCTTGACATGATCCTAAAAGAGATGAGGTATAGGTTCATAGGATTGACAAAAGAGGATGAGTTTCATGTCTTGGAGCTGAAGCTTGTGGCTGATACAGCAAAGCTGTGTAAATTAGAAGCCGGTTGTCAATATAATACTACGAAGAAATTACATTCCAGTGTTTCCTTGGCGCAGCAACTTCATGAAGAAGGATCAATTTCACTTTCTAGTTTTGTCACAGAACTTCAGAAGGCACTGAATGAGATCAATATGTCAGGCAGTGCGACCATGGAGAATCCATTTTCGCTTCTGTCCTCACTCAAGCAATTCAAACTGAGACAGTTAGTTTTACCAGGAAAGCTCAAATACATTGAGGCTGAAATGGATGTTCAAG
Source organism: Ipomoea nil (assembly GCF_001879475.1). NCBI lineage: Eukaryota > Viridiplantae > Streptophyta > Magnoliopsida > Solanales > Convolvulaceae > Ipomoea > Ipomoea nil. The sequence continues at coordinate 3,096,417 of NW_017619254.1, read as the reverse complement.
GCACTGACTTTCAAAATCCTCTTCCATTCATTCCGGGGCTACCTGTTGGTATATCCCTTGCAATCACAGTTCATAATGTCTCAGTCGAGAAGAGGCTCTGGATAAAAATGAGTCTAGAAGAGAAGATGACTCAGTTTGCATTCTTGGATTTGCGTGAGCTCGGAGGAGATGATGAAGTCAGAAAGTTCACAATTGTCGCACCATTTTACAAAACCCCTAGAGCTAGGTGTTTCTCATTGAGGGTTTGTATTGTTATAGAATGTTCATCAGACTGTTCCCAGATGCCCAGGAATTGTGGTGGTCCGAAACATGATATTGCTTATATATGTGAAGAGAAAGAAGTGTTTTTCTCCATGGTTGTAAAATAGTTGATGCAGTTAGATGATTGTTGTATACACTTAATGGTTTTGCTGGCTGCTGTCAGCAAGGTAGGTAACTTACTAACCTTGGAATTTTACAAGATTTTGATTTTCCTTTTCCCCAGAAATTAAACATCCGTGTACTTAGAACATATATTACCTTGTAAATAATCATAGGTGTTAAAAAAATCCATATACTTACAATTTTTTGGTTTTTCAGAGCAGAAAGGTGAAGGTAGTTGCTAGGATTCAAGCATATCTACAAATGAGCTACTATAGAGGTGACAGTTTAAGCGAGAACAAATTCAAAGTGAAGATTGATTTGATCTCTCTACTTCTTCTGTCAATATAACTAGATTAACGGTTGATGGTTGCAAGAAAAAAAAATAATGGGATTCGTTTTATAAATATTGTAAATTTAAAAGTTTACAATAACTATAAATTGATTATATGTTTTTTTTTAATATTAAACTCTTAATAACCATTTATAAACCACGATGGACGACTGAAATCAGTCTTCACTTGTTACACTAAAATAATATTGTTATTAGGTAATGCACTATCTATTATAAACACGTGCAAAATGTTATTTGTTTAAAAAATTTAAAACTCATAAAAATAATGTAGATATTTAGTCATGTGAGTTTAGTAGTTTACTTGTATTATTATTGTTTAAGAAAATCAATGTCCGTAATCCCCTTAAATGGTAATGGTAAGTGTAGATATTTCAAGATTATTTTTTGAAAATTCATACTACAAATAACTGATTTTTTATTAACACTAAAATAAGGCGTGATAGCATAGCATTTTCCTTGTACGTCTGTATTTCCTTTCGGGGAGAACAAGGGTAGTTTTGGTAGATCACAGTTGAAGGGCATTTTGGGCACGTTACTTAGTTGTTAGCTGAATAATAAGAGGCAGAAGCGGAGTGGGGGTTTCATAGTGTGAGTGTGTTGAGGGAGTGGTTGTAATAGAGAATACAGATAGAGCAGATTTTGAGTCGCCGCCGAGAATACAATAGCCGGAAAATGCCTTGCCTCAACTTGTCGACGAACGTCAACCTTGAAGGCGTTGACACCTCTTCCATTCTCTCTGAAGCCACCTCGGTTGTTGCCAAAATCATCGGCAAACCTGAATCCGTATGATTATTCCATCTACGCTCCCCTCCTTCTCTCCCTTTTCACATACATATGCGCGCGTGTGCTGTGCTGTGCTATTATTGTTGTGATTTGAGTTGCGATTTCGTTAATGTTCCTTCGCCGTGGTTTCCTTTTGTAATTGATCAATATTCTATATTCCATTTGTTTTGTAAGTTGAAAATCTCTGAATGATGAAGAATGAAATTAGTAAGAGAATGAGATATAGTGTTGATTTAATTGAATTGGGGATGATTACCTTCAGTTTTCTGTGACTGTATCCGCTCTTGGTTGAAGATTTGTGACACTTTATTCATTTGTGATTTTCGTTAGTATGAAAACATTGTTTGCTGTTAAGTTTAAAGTTGCAAGGATAAACTATTATGCTTGGATATTCATTAATTTAATGGAAATGAGCACTTCTTTAAGGCTATTTGTTGGGAGTTGTTGGAATGGTAAGCCTATGGTTGTCATTGTATTGCTTTTTCTTTCACATTCTTTGACGCAATATATGTGTAAATGTTTACTATAAGAGTAAGAATGCAATATATGTGTAAATATTTACTATAAGAGTGTAAAATGCAATTGGCAGTAGTTTATTTTTAAAAATGATGGTGAGTAGAGTGCCCCTGTCGAAAGAGTACACATTTAAACCCGTGTAACAGGCCGGAGCTTATTGCTAGTCGACCTTGAATATGTTGTGTTCAAGTGCATGTGCAGAGCAGAGCTTATTGCCAGTTGACCTGGAATGAGTTGTTTTTAAACTCGTGCACATAGATTTGGCCTTGAATAAATTGCAAGTCGTATTTTAGATTCTTGTTCTTACAACTAGTTTTCTTGCTTGCTGGATCTTTGGTTTGCAGTATGTAGCCGTAGTAATGATGGTTTTCTTGTGTTTTTGTTACTGTTTCATATTTTCAGTTGAGCTTTTATGCTTTCCCGTGGACAATGCAGTGATATCTTGTGGTGTTTGCTACTGATCTTTTTGACCTATCTCTGAAGTGATTAGAGCTATATTATGCTTTCGTTGTGCAGTATGTAATGATTGTGTTGAAGGGATCTGTGCCTCTGTCTTTTGGTGGGACAGAGCAGCCAGCAGCCTATGGTGAGCTGGTGTCCATTGGGGGTCTGAATGCTGATGTTAACAAGAAGCTGAGTGCCGCTATTGCTGAAATACTCGAGAGCAAGCTGAAAGTTCCCAAGTCACGCTATTTCCTGAAGTTCTACGATGCCAAGGCAAGCATATTAGCCTTCTAAGTTTTTGAAGGATGGATCCTTCCTTTGCATTCCACTCATTGCATTCTTCCTGTTTGTTTAGGCCCATCAAAGTCAAGAATATGCACAATGTCTTCATGCTTTACACCAGTACTAGATAATGTAAACACACTTTCACTGTTCATAACCATGAGAAACGACTTCATTAGTACAGTAGCACTTGTGTGTATACCCTAATTTCTTTTGCTCCATTTGTTTGCTTATTTACGGGTTTTTTCCCAACTATACATTGCTTTCAAATATGCCACTAAAGATTGCATCTGTTTTGTAGGGCTCATTCTTCGGATGGAACGGATCCACTTTCTAGATGCCTGGAGTTCTCTATAGCAGCAGGGGGGTGTGCAGTCTCGAACCTTTTATGAGCTCTATGTATGCTAGGAACTGCATTTGATGTGAACAAGATTATATCTATGTGGTAGACCTTGAATACTGATGCACCTTTTAAATAAGATTTGATGGTTTATGTGCTGCATCACATTCTTCTGCCTTCTTCTTACATCATGATTTGGCTCTCCATTATTCCTTTTATTATTATCTTATAACTAGTATCTCACCTTGGTAATGCATGTATGATCATTTTCTAAATTTGTTTATAAACAAAGAAACAACAATATATCAAACAATTCTAGGAGAGGGGGATGATATATTTATGGTCTATTTGGTTCATTAGAAAATTTATTCTTTTCAGTTTCAATTCTTTAAATTAATTTAAGGAAAAGGAATTTCTTGGATTTTCTTTGGCATTTTATTTTCACAATATTTGAGAAGAAAGTTGTGAAATAGTGTTATGCTTACGTTATCTTTTTATTGATTATACACATTTAAATAATTCTTTTAACCCACAGCAAGGGCATGTTGGTTCTTCTACTAATTATTCTTTGACAAATTTGGAATAAACCAAACAATAGAGATTATATTCTTAGTAATGGAATATGAATCTGCATTTTTCATAGAATTTAAATGCTTTTCCTTGTAAAAATTTTTCTGCAAACCAAAAGGGTCATCAGGGCATCAGGCAAAGGATAAACAATAGGGGAATACTTAAAGTGCAATCCAGAATATTATTATTAAGATTAAAGATATATTATTATTGTATAGAATATTAATTATTAGACAGATGGGATTAAGGTGGAATTTGCTGCAAAAGTTTTCTTTTGCTATAATAATATATTAAAGCGAAAATTTAAATTGCCCTCATTATTTTTTATTTTCGTCGATAATTTGGCTGAAAGTGTTGAAATTGAGAAAAATGATAATTTTGAAATTCATAACCTGCAATTAACAACATCTCGAGATCATAATCATAAGATCGAAAGTGAAATTTCCTCTACATTAAATTATGGTTTTTATGTTTAAATTTTGGTACCACCATAATAAAGATATCAGAATAAGCGGAAAAAAGTAAGTAAAAACTGCGAGAAAAATATTGGGTGAATATGCATCTCACATGAACTACTGATGCAAAATTGTTGTTTGTTTCTCCATCTGTGTGACTCTCTTCCCGCTATATAAAATTGAGAAATGTTATGATTGTTTGCAAATTACAATAGTTGAGAGTATCATAGGTTCCAAAGAATAAAGCAATGGCCACGCCCGCGGTTGTCCCTACTTCCAACCGCCAACCCACCACCGCCGTGGCCCCCTCTGACGCCGGCGTCGTCGCCGCCTTCGTTCCCAACCCGGCTTTCCGCTCCTTCCTTAACCAGATCATCGAGAACGTACGCAATGGCCTTTCCCAGCGCCGCCCCTGGCGCGAGCTCGTCGACCGTTCCGCCCTCTCCAAGCCCGAATCGTTATCCGAAGCCACCCTCCGCATCCGCAAGAACTACGCGTATTTCCGGACAAACTACTACGTCATCATCGCCGCCGTGATCGGATTATCGCTCCTCAGCAACCCTTTCACCCTCTGCCTCCTCCTCGCCCTCCTCGCCGCCTGGCTCTTCCTCTACGTCTTCCGCCCCGTCGATCAGCCTCTCGTCATCTTCGGCCGCGTCTTCTCCGATTTCGAAATCCTCGCCGCCCTCATTCTCTCCACCGTCTTAGTCCTTTTCCTTACCAGCGTGGGACCCCTTCTCGTCACCTCATTGCTCGTCAGCGTCGCCATTGTTTGCGCCCATTCAGTTTTCCGCGTCCCCGAAGATTTCTACTTCGAAGAACAACAGGCTCAGGCTCAGGCTCCCCCCACGGGTATCATCTCCTTGTTGACGGGCGCTGCCACAAAAGCTGCCGCCGCTCCGGCCGCTGCGTCTCGGGTTTGATCTGGAATTCACAAATTCAATGCCGGGTTTTTTTGGGGGGTAAATTTGTGAAATTTTTATTTTTCTTTTTTAGGTAGTTATTAAGAAAAATGACATCAAAATCAAAATGATGATACCATTTGTAATTTAGATTTGTGATTCTTTTAATTTAGGTGTAAATGTATCTTTTTGGTGATGATTCTTCACTTTTTGTTGGGTTATACACTTATTCATGTGATGAATATGCTTTCTAAATTCACCCCGAGAGAAGCAGAGACCGCAGCACTCGTTGTCTGGTTGTTCGGAGTGGTTTTCTAATCCTCTATTATTTCTTTATAATGTGTTGTCTTAGGACTTAAATTAATATAAGTTGTTGTTTGTTTGTTTGTTTGTTTGTTTTTTTTTTTTTTTTTTTTTTAAGTATAATTTCCCTTTAATCTTTAAGCAATGTTTGAGCTGTGTCTATGCTCTCCTCACTCCATGGCCTACCTTTTGTGATATCTCTGATACTCACCTGTAAAAGCAACAGCCTTATGACTTTATGAGAGAGAAGAATATTTTCTGGTCTGAATACATTTTAGCATGTTGGCAATGAGTCTAAATACCATTACAGGGCGTTTGGTTGGAGAGGAGAATTACGTGGGAAAGGAATTGCAATTCCATGAAAAATGAATTACTGGGAATAAAGTGAAAATTTAAATTTCAATGACTGGAAATATATATGGGTTTATTCTAGCTCATCTGGACTTGATGAAGGCCATTGCCTCCATAAGTGCATTGTTCCAATGACAAAAGCAGTAAATTTTGGGTCTTTCATTATGAATTGTTTGTTACACTTCTCTTTTGATGGTTTTAATGAATTTTGAGGCTTTTGTTTCATATTCAATATGAGAAATGGGCTTTATATTTTTTATTTTATTTAAAATATTGTTTCTTTCTTTGTGTGCAAGGGAAGACAACTGTAGTATTTTTGGTATTCTTGAAAAATACAATATAATAAGAACTCTAGAAAGAAAGGAAAAAAAGGCATTTCTTGGTCAGCAAGAATGATAAGGAAACGTACTTGTCCTATTGGCCAACGACCATATAAACTACCTATAACATAATTGACAGAGAAAATTCGCGACCACTATCTGAAAGTATGCACTGAAAGCTTCGTTGATTCAGATATAATGGCGGATGGGGAGAAAAGGAAATCAAGAAGGCGGCGCAACGGGAGTGAATCAGTGGAGGAGATATTGTTAAGGTGGAAGAAGCTAAACAATGCGCCGGTGGAGGCCAATGCTGCTACGAATACAATAAACGGAGGGATTAAGAAACGGGTAAAGTTTCCGGCGAAGGCATCAAGAAAGGGGTGTATGGCCGGCAAGGGTGGGCCGGAGAATTCAGGGTGTACATACAGAGGAGTTAGGCAGAGGGTTTGGGGAAAATGGGTTGCTGAGATCCGGGAACCGGTTTATACCAGTGATGAGTATAAGAGCAAAGGCACCCGCATTTGGCTCGGCACTTTTCCGACCGCCGGAGAGGCCGCTCTTGCTTATGATGAGGCTGCAAGGGTTATGTATGGCCCCAACGCCATTCTTAACTTCCCAGATTCTCCGGCTTTGGATAAGATGTCGGATTCGAGTAACGAGGTTTATGCAGCTGAGGAATCGAAAGATGTTTTCATGAATCCTCAACCACTGGATTTCAGATCCTCAACAGAATGCGGAAGAACAGATTGTGATGAGAATGAGGTTTTCCATGATCTCAGAAAACGCGGCGAAAATATGGAGTTATTGCAGAAGGAACAAATTACAGTTGATGCAGTTTACAATACACAAGACGAAGAGGATTTGGAGGCAGCATTGTCTCAACTGGTGGAGTCTGATGATTTTGATTTCTCAAGCTTTTTCAATCTCCTTTTCAGCGAGTAGTGTATGGAAAAGAATTAATATAATGTGCGATATGATATTTTTATCTCAAATCTAATTTGGGTATACTAATCTAACATTTGTTATTATGCCATTAATTAATTGTGACTCAAAACCTGTTTCTGTTTTACTCAGTTAGATCAGTCATCCATTGCTTGTAGTTGCTCAGCTTTCTGCAATTCCTACCAGCTTACATTTAGAAGAACACTGACAAAAATAAAAAATAAAAAGGAAAATGGGTCAAATAAATAAGCCTTAAACTTTATAGAACTTTTAAAAGTTACAATTAAAGCATGTTATTTTGGTGAGTTTTTTGCACTTTTAGTCCCACGACTATAGTGGCACTGGCAGAATTGATCTACGACTTTTGAACCTTGCAATTTTAGTCCACGACTATTGATTTTTTTGCAAAAATGGTCATTCCGGCCACTTTTCCGTCAAAATTTCACCGGAAAAAAAAAAATCTCTATTTTTAGCCGGGTTAAAATTGACATTTTACTTATCTCAAAAAATTAAAAGAAAAAAATTGATATTTGACTACATACAATATTACTGAGCTACATACTACTGCCCCAGGCGCCGGAGTTACGTTCCTGGAGCAGGCAGGGCTGTCAGTAAGCGGCGGAGCGGCCGTGGCGTTCCCCGGGCTAGTTGGGTTATCCGACAGCAACATTGGAGTGGTACATGTACTCCGCCGCCTGGGGTAGTAGTATGTAGCCCAGTAATATTGTATGTAGTCAAATATCAATTTTTTCTTTTAATTTTTTGAGATAAGTAAAATGTCAATTTTAACCCGGCTAAAAATGGAGAATTTTTTTTTTCCGGTGAAATTTTGACGGAAAAGTGGCCGGAAGGACCATTTTTGCAAAAAAATCAATAGTCGTGGACTAAAATTGCAAGGTTCAAAAGTCGTGGATCAATTCTGCCAGTGCCACTATAGTCGTGGGACTAAAAGTGCAAAAAACTCTTATTTTGGTGCATCAAAGTCTAAGAATTAGTTATTAACCTGTAATGTAATAGTAGGTCAGTAGAGTTTCGGCAAGTCTCCGGCTAAATTCGATGATTGATGACCGTCGACTAACGAACTGTTGAAGGCGACCATTCATCAGTTGCAGGAACCTTAGTGACATGATATTAGGTCGTTTTTGAGTTTTTTTAGTAGAAAATAATATGTTCTCAAATACAAATAAAAACACGGTTTATAGTTGACAAACACTGTACTCGGATCCGCTTATCCGAAGGGTGGATTGCGGGTCTCCTGCTCCAAATTAAACGCACCCAATCTATATCTATATCTATATATATATAAAAGTAAAATCCTCCTAGCTAAGTTTTCCCCCCAAAACTTAGGGTCATTTAAGTAATATCAATATATTAATTAATTATGGAAAGAATATTATGGAAAGAATATTATGGTAATATAAACTAATTAATTATGAAATATTCCTATAATATTGATTATGAAATGTTCTTCACCAACGTTCGTTGGTCACTAATTAATTATACCTATCATACTGCATAGTGCATATATTATATATAACTATGCATATATTATATATTATTATATATAAAATTACGATTATAAATATGTATGGAATATTCCGTCAGAATAACAAACATTATGGTAATATAATTATGGAAATTATATATTATTGTAATCCTTTTAATTGTCTATATATATATAAAAGTATAAAATCCTCCTAGCTAAGTTTTCTCCCAAAACTTAGAGGCATTTTTGTAATATCAAATATTTAGACAAATATGGCATTTTAATAATATTAAAGATTTTACCTTTCTTGAGATCTCTTACCATTTTATAATTTTAATACTAAACCCTTTTGATCTCATCCATTGTGTATAAATACACCTTATATGACCATACACAACCCCAACTAAGGTTAATTATTTTATTGATTTTTGCTAATCATCCTGTGATCTTCCACAGTTGAGGTTGATACGTGATTTGCACTGGTGAGGTTTTCATTATCTTAGTTTCTTTAATTTTTTTTTTTCTTTTTGGGTTTTGTTTTGTTTTTATTCCTTTGTATTTTCTGATTTTTAAACAACAAAAGTGGTTCGTAAGAAAAAATGTTGATATATTCTTTTCTTTTTTTTTTTTGTCTATTTTTGTAGAGAAGATACGGATCTAGAAAGATTGATCGGGAAGCAATAGACTTCTAATCATCCTGTGATCTTCCACAGTTGAGGTTGATACATGATTTGCACCGGTGAGGTTTTCATTATCTTAGTTTCTTTTTTTTTTTTCTTTTTTTTTTTTTTTTCTTTTTGGGTTTTGTTTTGTTTTTATTTTTTTGTATTTTTTGATTTTTAAACAACAAAAGTGGTTCGTAAGAAAAAATGTTGATATATTCTTTTTTTTTTGGTCTATTTTTGTGGAGAAGATACTATACGGATCTAGAAAGATTGACCGGGAAGCAATAGACTTCTAATCATCATGTGATCTTCCACAGTTGAGGTTGATACGTGATTTACATTGGTGAGGTTTTCATCATCTTAGTTTCTTTTATTTTTTCTTCTTTTTGGGTTTTGTTTTGTTTTTATTTTTTTTGTATTTTATGGTTTTTAAACAACAAAAGTGGTTCATAAGAAAAAATGTTGATATATATTTTTTTTTGTCTTTTTTTTTTTTTTTTTTTTTTTTTTGTGGAGAAGGTACAGATCTAGAAAGATTGATCGGGAAGCAAAAGAGTTTCTTGCTCATCAAGATGATAATGTTTTGTGATCGAGGGACGAATTATGTGTATATATAAATATATATAGACTTATAGAGGGAACCATACTAAGAATACAATAAAAACCAAAATGAAATTAAAAGCATTTTTTAGTTGTCAATATATCAAAGCATTGGACTTTGTTTCGATTCAATTTCTCCGTTTTTAAAGTGTACATTTTTTGTAATAAGAGAGTAGTTTGTCTTTCCCCTCAAGACGTTTTTTTTGCCATTTAATTTTATTTTTTTTTAGGAAAAAATGATTAAGTACTGTGGCTTTTTTTTTTTCAATAGAGTATTATTTTGATTTTATTCTTCATCTGACATTCCTTGATATAAAATCACTTTACTAATGTAAAATAATGTTATTGACTTACCATGTTTGCTTCGATATGCTAAGCCATTTAAAATTTAATACGGAGTAAAATTTATAATTGTAATACTTCCGTAATAATATTGAATAAATATTAATAATATGTTTAGATTTAATAATATATTATATTAAAAGAATTATTTATTAACTTAATATAGTGATGGTTAATACGGGTAAACCATATATAAGCAATATTTCACTTTTAGAATATTATACCTTAATTATAAAAATTCTACCTAATAATTTTAGTATTAAAAGTCATACAATAATTACCATAAACAATATTTAATAATTGCCAAATTCTATTATGCAATAAAAATTACTATTATAAAATTTTTTGTAATATGGACACATTATTTTTAATTATTTTGATTTAATAATATTATATCTTATGTATAAAAATTCAAATAATACTTTTAGTACTATTGAATATTGATTGACTAACAATTATTTTAATTACTAAGGCAATTAATGGATATTTCGATTTAAAAAGTTTTCAAATATATGAATTATACATAGTAGCATTGAATCAATTAGTAAGACAATTATATTAGGTAATCTAATAAATAACTTACTTTTTAAATTATATCTCATCTTTAATATTTAATAATGAATATTTTCTTAAAGTATATACATAGACTATGGTTATCAATATAAAATTAAAAGTATATATATATATATATATATATATATATATATATATATATATATATATATATATATATATATATATAATGGATAATATTATTAGTACAAAATAAGTTATATTTACCTTAATAATTAATTATTAATATTATTACCTAATAATTATATATTGTTACCTTTTTCGGTGTAATTATTATGGTAATTTATATACATATATATTTTTATACTTAATGTATAATATATTGGCATGAAAAAAATTATACTTATCTTAATATATAATTAATTTTTAATATAATTTCTTTATTTTTTTTTAAAGATAATTATTTTGATAATTTTTCTTTCATTATTTTGTGTGATTATTATGGTAATGTATTTCAATTTTGGAAGAGATTATTACAAATATTATAATTAATATAAGTAATATAATTAATGAAATTATTATGATAATTGTCACAATATTTGGTAATTATACTTAATATAATTAAATAAATTGACAAATATAAGATTTCTTCCCTAGAAATATTTGTGACAATTTAGTTAAATTACAATTAATAAAATATGAAATATAATTAAAGAAATTAAATTATTAAATTAACAAAACATGAATATTTCTAATCATACATACACTTATGCACTATAATAATCATGCAAAATTTAAATGCAACTTTTTAAATTTTTAAATGTAATTTTTTAATTATAAATCTATCCATATAAATTATAATTAATGAAATTATATTATAAAATTTTC